>NC_092877.1:15173670-15486920 GCF_028372415.1 Notamacropus eugenii
AAATCTGATCTCAGACACTTACTAGCTGTGTGACCTTGGACAAGTCACTTAACCCTGACTGTCTCCAAAAGAAAAAGACTCCAGAGGTTCTGTGAACATTGCAGGGAGAAAAATGACACCTTTATTTTCACAAACCTTTAAGTGAAACTTGTCATTTTGTTCAGTTACTTAAAAACATGATTCTGAGAAGGAGTCAGTTATCTTCACCAGACAGTTCAAGGGGTCCATGACAGGGAAAAAAAAAAGATTAAGAACCTCTCTTCTACAGAAGAACCTTCTCTTCTAGAGAAAAAAAACCTTAAACATGCTGGTAAGCCCTCTGGAGGTGAGAATCCTCCCTCAGAGAGAGAATGACGATGGAAGAGATCAGCTTCTTACCCAGACAGAATTAATCCATCAATCAACAAGCCTTTATTAAGTGTTTACTATGTCCCAGTCCTTGTGCTGGGCACTGGGTACAGGAATAGTGAGCCAAAGGCAAGTCAGTAAAAAAGTATTTATTAGGTACTTAGTACATGCCAGGCACTGGTGCTAAGGGCTAGAGATACAAAGAAAGGCAAAAACATTATTCCTTGACTTCAGAAAGCTCACAGATTAATGGGGGAGAGGGGAGACCAAACTACCTGTGTATTAGATGGCTGTTGTCCTTCATTCTTGAAGAGGACAGTAATGACATCCCTGTGTTGGAGTCAAGTCTCAGTGTGTCCGACTATGGCTGATCAGACCCAGATGAGTTCAGAATGCTCTACTATAGGGTGGGCACAAATAGCCCATGTGAACACTGGGGGTAGATTCTCTACATTTGTGCCACCTGCATTTCCTTTGAGCTATTTTAATTCTGCTTATTAGATATCAGATGCATAATCGATACATATATAGTCTAAATGAAAGGTAATCTACAGAGAGAAGGCACTAGTGGTGGGGGAAGGTGTGGGGACTGGGAAAGGCCTCCTGCAGACAATGGGATTTAAACAGAATCTTGAAGGAAGCCAGGGAAACCAGGAGGCAGAGGTGAGGTATGGGGCACAACCAGGGCAAAGGTGTGAAGATGGGAGATGGGATGACCGATGAGTGAAGCATGACAAAATAGACCTATGATTTTCTTTTACCCCCCAAATTTATTAATTTATTTTATGATTTTCATGGTATAAAGAAGTCCCAGGTAAGGAAATTTCTTTCACCAGTGCAAGGCAGCACCTTTTTCACAACTTATTGTCTAAAAGAGTTGCCTGAGAGAGGCAGGGGTTGTGACTTGCTTAGGCTTACACCACTACTACATGTCAGGGGCAGGACAGATCCTTTTCACAACCCAGAGCTGCCTCTCTGGAGGGTTAGTACAACATACAGTTCCTGCCCTCAGGGAGCTAACTGCTCCCATGGGATTTCCCATCCTGAAGTTGGTTTAACCTGAAAATCTACTGCCCCTGATTTCCCACTCTCTTCTCCTGACAATGGAAAGTGTTCATCCCTCATACAGATCTCCTGCCAAGGCAGCACAGGGCTGGACTTGGGCCCTAGTCTGGGCTATGTCACTTGCTAGTGAACCTGGGGTCCTCTGACTCTAAAATACAGCATTCTTTGCACATTTGTGTTGTGTTGGAAGGTTTCCAAAATACTCTGCATGCATGATCCTGACATTTCAAAACAGCCTTGTAAGGGAGGTACTATAGATTATTATGATCCCCATTTTATAGGAGAGGAAACTGAGATATAGAGAGGTCAACAGATTCGTCCATGGTCACACAAAAGCATCAGCAGGAGATTAGAACCCTGCTTCCAAGCCCAATATGCAACTAAGTGGAGTTAGGTGGCCCAGCAGAGTAGAAAAAGGGCTGGAGTCAGGAAGACCCGAATTCAAATCCAACCTCAGATCCTTACTAGATGTGTGACCTTGCGCATATCATTTCACTTCTCTTTGACTCAGTTTTCTGATTTGTAAAACAGAGATACGAAGAGCAGTTTCCTACTGAGTTGTAAGGACCAAACAAAATGCCACATGGAAAGGGCTTTGCAAACCCTAAAGAGTTGGCAATTATTATCAATGGTTCTTACTGCTTGACAGACTCCCCGACCCGTTTCTCATCCTGTCCTAACCCTAACCCTAAGGGTTAACCCCTACAATGAACCTTTGTTTCTGAGTGTGAGTGTGAGAGAGTGTGTGTGTGTGTGTGTGTGTGTTGTGTTGTTGCTGTGGGGCAGCAGGGGAGGGTTGATCTATTATGTTATGGAAATGCCTGTTTGATCCCATAAACTAAAAACACAATAAAGAAAATTTTAAACAGAAAAGAACGAAAAACTGAGGCCCATAGATAAGAAGAGAGGAATCCTTCTGGCCTCCTCTGGGGGGAGGTGGAGCTGGGCCAAGAACCCAGGCCTCCTTCCCTGCCAGTTCAGGGATCATCTTGACCCATTGGGTTCTGGTCTTTGTTTTCCCAGAAGCCCCTTTCACTTGCCATCTGCTCCCTCCTCTGCTACATCAGAAGTAGCAAGTCCTGGAGGTGCCCTTGAGGGACCGAGCTTCTGGAACCCAGGGAAGCATCAGCTGAGCCCACAAGGAGGACCCACCTCTTCCCACTTCAGCCCCAAGCCCACCATGTGTGAGAGCCACACCGCTCAGCCCTCAGCCCCCAGCAGGCTCCTTGGTGCTGAGGCAACCAAGCCACCAGGGACACGCCATTTCTGAGTCTCTGTTTTTGGAACTGTCTGCTCGACAGGTTATGTTTCCGACCAACAAAGCCACAATTAAAATAATACTCCACTACTGCGCTTCTTGATCCTCTTATACATTCCATATGGCCAGGAAAGATACAATAATCGCTGGTTTTCAGGATTCCCCTGGCCCCTGTTCTTAAATGGCTGTCATTAATCTTAAAGTCTAAAAGAAGAAAACAACTCCGAATGGAGCTTGACAGAAGGCAAAGGGAGAGAGGCATAAAATAGATGCTTCAAAGCCTGAGATATGGATTTTAGCCTGATGAAATGAAAAAAAGGACGTCAGTGTACCATATTAATTGTCTTGGGCCCCCATCAAAATAACGTTAAATAAAACCTTTCTTTCCCCAGTCCACAGAGAAAAAAAATGTATTTTCAAGGCTTGGGAAGTATTGCAGAGGGAAATAAAACATTTCTAATTTTTAACCCATTCAGCAAAGACAACCAGGCACTGAGCTCAAAGAAAGAGGCAAGTATTTTTAGTACAAAAATCCTTCCATTCCAGTGATGGGGATGCTAGTTTTTCTCTGCCTTGGGAGTTATGTTCTGGTGAAGGGATACGAGCTTATCACAACCTCTCTCCTGAAACTCGTATTCTACTGGAAACTTAAGAATGTGACTGCATAGGGAGCTCTCTAAATCTAGGAGTGACAAAGCATTCTTTGGAGGTGGAACATGGGATCAACATTGGACTTTATGCCTTCATCCAAGAACTAGCCCCATCTAAAGCTAAAGGGAGAGGCTGATCACCAGTAGGTTGGCCATGAGATGATGGCTATGCTTCTGTCCATTACAGCTTATAAAACACACAGAGCAGCCACCCTGGATGGAGGAGAGACCACGGATCTTCTGAAGCTGAAGAATGTTTACAGCTTGTCACTACCATTACTTCATACCTTTGCCCCCAACATGGCCAAATGCCAACGTTTTCTTCAGTTCATTTCTCTGATATGTTTATAATGAAAATTTTTCTGTTTGGGTCATGCTTCCATAACTTCCTGAAAACAGAAATCCCTTGCACTTACTGAGACTGACAGAGAGTCCCAAAGATGACCCAAGAAGAAAAGATGGCCTTCATTGTGAGCCATGCCCGCCCCCACGCGGGCCCAGACGCTACCTTGAGAATTGTCACAGGTCTCCTCATCGCTGTTGTCCTGACAATTGTTCTCTCCATCACACACGAAGCTCTTGTCAATGCAAAGGCCATTTTTGCAATGGAAGCGGGCTGTGGAGCACAGTAGAGGGTTTACAGCTGGGAAGGGAAAAGAAAACGAGTTAGCAGGAGAGCCAGGAGATGCACTGACCTCCTCCTCCACCAGGAAGATGATCCCATGTGGAGGGAGCTGAGCAGAGTGGGTCCTTCTGGGCCAAGGTTCAGAGAACTCTGCTGGAAGAGCCTTGGGCCAAGCTGCAGAGTTCGCTTCAAGGAGCAAATGGTCAGACTGGGGAAAGAGTACATGCACTCACACAAACCTGACTGCAGAAACTATAAAGGAACAGATCTCCCAGTGTGAACACAGGACTAAGAGCCTTACTTCTGTATCACAGTCTTAGCAGTTTTCTCATCTAGTAAGTGACAGGGTTAGATAGGATGATCTTCATGGTTCTTCTGACCTCTAACAGCCCATATTCTAAGGGCCTTCCCAGCTCCTAACATTCCATACTCTGAGGTTCCTTCCTGCCCTGACTTCTAATATGCCATGTTCCAAAAGATCTTCTAGTTCTTTGTTCTAAAATCCTTTCTAGCTCTAACATCCTACATTGCATATTCCAAGAGCCCTTCTCACTCTGACATTCTGTATTCTAAAATACCTCCTGACACTAACATCCTATGTTCTAATGTCCATCCTGAGACTAACATTTTATGTCCTAAGGCCCTTTCTGCCTCTGATATTCTGTGTTCTCAAGTTTCTTCTAACACTAACATTCTATGTGCTAAGGAAAATTCCAGTTTCCGTGTTCTGTGTTCTATGTCCTAAGGTTCCTTCCACTTCTAATGTTCTATTTTTTATATTCTAAGATCCTTTCCAGGTCTGATAGTCTGTGTTCTAAGGTTCCTTCCAGCTATAGACATTTTATGTTCTCTGTTCTAAAGACCCTTCCATGTCTGACATTCTGTGATCTAAGGTCCCTCTTGATACTATAAGATTCTATGGTTTATATTGTAAGATACCTCCTAGTTCTGATATTGTGTTCTTAACATTCTATTATATATATATGTGTATATATACATATATTTATACATTTATGTTTATATTCTGCGATGCCTTGGAGGTCTGGCACAGTCTGTGCTCTGAGGTCTTTTCGAAATCTGTCAGTCTCTCTCAAGTTCTCTTCTATTGAGGATGTTCTGTGTTCCACGCTCACCCCTATGAAACCACAGAACTTCTGAAGTACAAGAATATTTACATGTTACTACCTTACTCCCTCACTCCCAATAAGAACAGGAGATCCCTGAACCACTGCCTATGTTCTACGGGCCTTTTGGCTCTGATGCATTGCTCTAAAGTCCTTTCTGATACAAAAATTCTATATTCAGAGGTCCTCTCTCGCTCTGACATTCTGTGATCTACGTTCTAAGCTCCTGCCAACACTGATACGCTATGATTCTAGCCTTAGATCGTACCTTCTGTCTGCAGCACCCTGTACAAAGACTTCTATTAAGGCACATCTACACAGCTGAAGAATTGCTGACTTGATTACCACCTTCATGACTGTCACCTCACAACTGGGTGTCAGTGGCTATAAGAGCACTTTCTGAGGATTCATTGTATGTCATAATGTATGTCAAATATTTTGCAAGCCTCAAAGTGCAATACATGACATCCTAAAAGTCTTGGAGTGCAGTCTTAAGCTTTAATAGCTTCAGATCATCAATGCTCAGGGGCTGCTAGGTGGCACAGTGGATAGAACACTGGGTCTGGAGTTAGGAAGACTTATCTTCCTGAGTTCAAATCTCAGATGCTTACTAGCTATGTGATCCTGGGCATGTCACTTAACCTTGTTTGCTTTAGTATCCTCATCTATAAAATGAGCTGGAGAACAAAATGGCAAACCACGTCAGCATCTCTGCCAAGAAAGCCCCAGCTCACAGAAGGAGATGGGCATGACTGAAAAGTACCTGAATAACAACAAAATAAAGCTTAAGACTGCACTAAGACTTTTGGGACCCCTGTGTAAGTCATTAGCCTAGGAGAACACAAGATCAGTTCCTGGAACACTCACATATTCACAGACCTTTCCTTATCTCCAGGGGGGAAAAATCATCCCACTACAATAAAAATAGACAAGAACAGATGCAAAGCAAATAAGTGAATATGGCTATCTGGCAACCTCACTGATCGGGAACACAGCTGAAAACAGGAAAGAAAATGGAAAAAGGGCTCGGAGCAGCCAAAATAGAGAACGTGAAGTCCCCACATAAAAACTGAAGCATTTGAACTCTCTGCTCCATACTTGGAGCCTGTTTGCTCTTACTTTACACACAATTCTATCATCTGGTTATCTAGTATGCAAGGAAGACAAGGTCTAGCAAACTGAGAGAAAGTAGAGGATTGAATACAGAGACTGTAGGAGAAATAACAGTTAACAGCAAGGGGAAAACAGAAACAGCAAAACCATAAAAAAGCCATTTAACACTTAAGACAGCAGTCTGGGGTCATCTAGTATAAAACTCAATAAGACTACCTGCCTTAATGGGTCCTGCAGGTCTCACTGCACCGTATGATGTACAGAATGATGATAACTACTCATCGACAACAGCAATGGTAAATACCATTAGAACAACACATCTTTACGATACTTCAAGGGTCTGCAGAATGCTTTCCTCCCAGTAACTCTGGGACATATCTAGTACAAACATTATTTCACCATTTCTAGAGAGAAAAGTGAACCTCTGAGACACTCGCCCAAGGTCGATTTGTAAATTAAAGGGCTGAGATTTGGATCAATTTCTTCTTACTCTTAATCTCATTCTCCTTCCCCACATCATGCTGCTTCCCTACATAAAAAACAAGCTCATGTCTGTGATTATGACCTTGAGAAGGCACAGAATATAAAAATGAAGGATATCAACAAAACCTATTTTAAAAAATGCCCAGAGAAAGACTTCCAGTATGTTGGGCAGACTTTCTACACTAGGCCATGGAAGGGTGTGGGCAAGGCTCACACAAGATGGAGATGTATGTGGGTTGCCATCTAGCCCCCAAAAGGCAGTATTATATCCACCAAAGAGTTCATTAATACACAGAAGTATCAGACTATCAGCCAACTTAATTGAGCAGCTAGGAACATAAGGGATAGTGCCTATATTCTTGGATTCAGATACAAAAACTCTGGGATCTTAAAAGGTCTTTGTTATCCACCAGATGCAGAGGTTTCTAACCAGCACCATGTTAAAAGGTGTAATGGCTATATTCTCAGATTCATCTTCAAAAACTCTTGAATCTTAAAAATTCTTTGGTATCCACTAGATATAGAGGTTCCTAACCAGCATCTTTTCACACATGTATGCTGGAGGGTGATGGTGTAGAGAAAAAAGAATGGTCGGCAAGGTCAGCCCTGCTCCAGGCAGACAGAACAGTCTGAAGGAAAAGCTTTGCAACTAAACACTCTGCTAGTATTAATTCTGACCACAACTAAGCAAAAGGATCAAAGGATCATTATTATTAGGAAAACAGAACACTTATTGACCTGCAAAGCTTCAAGACAAGTATTTGGAAAATGGAGCAATTCTTTGGAAATGTTCTACTCTAAGTTATTTAAAGTCTGTGGAGTCTGCTCCTTCAAGGTCTATTGTCAAAGCCCATTAATTATGGGTTCTCATCCCTAGTGCCCACAATTCCCACTTATTCCTATGTAACCTGATGCTTACCACTCTCAATCAACTTTTAAATTTCTTCTCTAATTTCAATCCTCAGTGATTTTCTTGCTCTATCCCTTGACCCCTGGGAAACAAAGTGCCATATGTGACATTTAAGAAAGGTGGATAATATCAAATAAATTCCACAAACATTTAATGTCTACTGCATGCAAGTCATGATGTAGACCGTGCTCTCAAAGAGTTTCCAATCTTGTGGAGCCCTTTCCCAGAAAGGTGTAGATATGCAAGACTGGGATTCGAGAGAAATGATGGTTGGATAGGTTGATTTGGGAGTCATGAGCAGAGAGGTGATAGATAGGTGGCTGAATCAATTGGAGCTTATCAGTTCACTAAGAGAGTGTTGAGGGAGAAGAGCAGAGAGCCCAGGAGAGAGCCTTGGGGGAACAACTATAAATAGGAAGGAATATGTATGATGAGCCTATAAATGGGACCACAAAGAGGGGAAAAACCTGTACACGAGTAACAAAGATCTGTGGGAGAAAGAGATAAATGCAAAGAACAGGGTCAGGCCAAGGTTTTTCATTTCATGAGAAATCTGAAGCTGCAGAGGTTATTTTCAATGAGAGAGAGAAAGACAGAGAGAAGAGAAGAGAACAGAAGGGGAGAGGACAGGAGAGGGGAAAGAAAGAGACAGAGAGAGAGAAGCTTCAGAAACCATTTAGTCCAGCCCCTCCATTTTACATTTGAGGAAACTGACGCCCAGTTAGGACAAGTACCTTGTCAGGGTAATTAAGGTAAGTATCAGAGGTGGGTCTTGGACCTGAGGTTCTTTGACTCCACAGTCAGGGATCTGTCCAACTAACCATGCAGACAGGGAAGGGGATGAGACAGGGCTGGAAGAACAGGATGGACCCAGATCCTGAAGACCCCTGAATGCCCAAGGTTGGTAATTTGTATTTTATTTGGTAGACAATGAGTAACCATAAAAAAAGGTTGGAAGGAATGGAAGGACATGCTCCAAGAGGTCCATTTGGAAGATTACACAGGCAGCCACTGGAAGCAGCACAAATGACTGCTACCAACAGCTTGAGTGGCTGATCAGAGCCAAGGTGCCCCTGCTCTGGGCATGGCATTCCTCTATTTGCTTACTATTTAGAGATGTCAGATTAGTGTAGCAGAGAAAAGGGTGTTGGTTAGAAACCTCTATATCTAGACTTAAAGACAGGAGAGACCTGGTTCAAATTTCTCTGCAGGTACCTACTGACTAGGAGATCATTTCCCACATCTGTGAAATGGGCATAATAACAAAACTGGCATTGACATACTGCTTTAAGGCTTTTAAAGTGTTTTACATAAGTTAATTCTCATTTCATCCTCACAACCCCTCTGTGAGGGAGGTGCTATTATTATCCTCATTTCACAGATGAGGAAACTGAGGCAAACAGAGGTTAAGTGACTTGCCCAGGGTCACATAGCTAGTTTGAGTCTAAGGTCAGGTTTGAACTTAGATGTCCCTGACTTCCAACTCGAGCTATGACACTACCTTGATGCTTGGGAAAAGAACATCCTCAGACTGGAAGAGGACTCAGAAGTCATCCAGGGCAACTCATTACTGAAGTAGCCTAGATCTTCGCACCCCACTATTTGCCAAGGAAGACTGAATTCCCAGGAGACAGGCAAAGAATCAAAACAAGAGCATCTCTGTATTCAGCTGCTTTTCTAACCACAACCAGAAAAAAAAGCCAGTCAGAACTCAGACATTTGGACTTAGCCTCCCATCAATACCATCCACCCAGATCAGGCTTCTGTGCAAGAATTAACATCCTCCATGTTGGGGGCTGGCAATGAAATGTTTCTGGCTAGAGATGGGCCAGTTGGTGACAAAGTCTGCCTGGGATTTGGGAAGACAAGTGGGTGCTTCAGAAAAGAAGAGATAAGGGGGACAAAGCTTGAAGGAGCTGACTAATATGCAAATACAGTAGTACTTGAAAAAGAAATGTTCTCCAAGCCAAGCTTCAGATGAATTTTAAGAATCAGAAGCACACGGGTGAAGACTTACTGTCTTGTAAGAGGAGAGTGTCCTGCACATGGAGCCTCCAGAAACAAACTTTATCATTCATTCGTTTGTTTTATTCATTGATTTATTTATATATTCCATTAGTCCATTTGTTTATCCATTCACCTGTCTAGCCCTCCACCATTTTTAAAGCACCTTTCTATTTAACCTCTGGACTTACCACCATGCCCATGTCGGGCACCTCCCTACCTACACCATTGCTTTTAGCTCTCTCTCTGTGTGGGTCTTCCCTTGTTAGAACATAAGCTCCCTGAGGGAAGGATTGCCTTTGTTTACTTGTACTTGTAACCTGTGCACTTAGCACAGTGCCTGGTACATAGTCAACCAGCCAGCCAATAAGCATTTATTAAACAGCTGCTATGTGCCAAGTACTGTGCTAAGGGCTAGGGATACAAAGAAAGGCAAAAGAGTCCTTGCTCTCAAGAAGCTCGCAATCTAACAGGGCAGAAAAAAAGCAAGAAATATGTTCAAAAAATGTATATAAACAAATAAGAAACAGAATAAATAAAATAAGTACAGAACAGGATAAATAGAAAATAAGTCCCTAGAATGAAGAGGGATTGGCAAGGGCTTGCTGTGGAAGGCAGGGTTTTAGCTGGGATTTGGGAGCCAGGGGGGAGATAGGGATGAGGGAGAACATTCCAATTGTGGGAGACAGCCACAGAAAATGCCCAGAGGTGAGAACAGAGGTTCTGCATCTCTGACTAGAAGGGAACATGGAGGCTAGGGGGAGTGGTTATAAGGTATATGAAGACTGGAAAGGAGGGGAGGGCCAAGGTTATGAAGGGCTTGGAACACCCAAAGAGGATGTTGTATCTGGTCTTGGAGGTCATGGAGAGTCACGGGATTTATTGAGAATGGGAGTGATGTGGTCGGGCAGGCTCTTTGCTTCATCTGTCTATCTGCAGGGCCCAGTGCTAGGGGCTGAGATGACAAAGATGAAAAATGACAGTTCCTGTTCTCGAGGAAATTAGATTCTAATGGGAGGGAGAGGCAGCGACTGATACAGCTAAAATAGATGAGCAAAATACAAGGTGG
This sequence comes from Notamacropus eugenii, assembly GCF_028372415.1. Classification (NCBI taxonomy): domain Eukaryota; kingdom Metazoa; phylum Chordata; class Mammalia; order Diprotodontia; family Macropodidae; genus Notamacropus; species Notamacropus eugenii. The sequence goes on from NC_092877.1 coordinate 15,184,320, forward strand.
GGAGTGACAGTGGACCAAAGGAGAGACCCAGACAGAGTGCTGAAGGGAAATTTGAGGAGAGGAGCCACACTTTTAATCAGGGCAGGGAAGAAAAAGAATCATGGAAGAAGGGTAGGCTAAGGGAAATCCTGAAGGAAGGGAAGGATTCTGGGAGGAGGAGGTCAATTAATCCAAGCAGGGGGCTAGACAGGCAAAACTTCAGAGGTTGAAGGTGGAACGTGGAGTTCAGGGAATAGCTGGGAGTCCCATGTGGATGGCATGTTGGAATGCAGTGTTTGGTGAAAGTGGAATGATATGAAATAAGCCTGGAAAGACAGACTCTAAAGGGTCTTGAAAGCCAAGGCTAAGACTTACGGATTTTGTCTTAAAGACAACAGGGAGGTATTTAAGACTGTTGAATAAGGGAGGGTCCTAGTCAGAGTAATTTGGCCTCTGTGTGGAGGATGGATTGGAGGTAGAGAGCAACAGGGTGTTAAATGTAATGATCCAGGAGATGGGTGAAAAGACCTGACTCAGGATGGTGGCTCTGTGAGGGGAGAGAAAGAGGACGTGTGAAAGCTGTCATGGAAGTGCAGCTGAGAAGATGTGGCAGAGAAATGGAATGGGAAAGGGCAAAGGAAAGGGGAATGAGCATTTATATCACAGCTACTCTGTGCATGCCAGGCACTTTACAAATACAACCTCATTTAATCCTCACAACGTGCCTGGAAGGTAGGCGGTGTCACTATCTCCATTTTACGGATGAGGAAATGGAGGCAAACTGTTTGGTGACCTGCCCAGGGTCACACAGTCAAGTATGACTCTAAGGTACGTAAGCAAAGGACTAAAAAGGCGTCTGATAGACACTGAAACCATGGACAGGAGGGAGGACTCAGGACTGGCCCGACAGCTATTTATCTAGGTCTGTAGCAGGGGGTGGCAATGTTCTCCCTTCAGGGAGAAGTAGAACAGGACGAGATCCAAGCAAACCAATCATACATAGCATGCAACTTCAGGAAAGGAAATACGTGACTCCATGGGGGCAGCATGGCAGTGGATAGAACCCGGGAGAGCTGAGTGTGAGTTCTGCCTCAAGCTCTTAAAACACACATACAATCCCATCTTTGGGCTACGTTCCACTATCTCTGAATTATTCTCTGACTGTATATCTTCTATGACTTTCCACAAATGTCCTTCATGACCAGGAAAGCTCTTTCTTCTTCCCTTTGCCTCCCCTTAACATTCCCCCTCAAAAAAAGGCTTTTTGCTTGCTATTTTGTTATATATGTGTGTATGCGTGTGTGTATAGGTATGTATATGTATATATACCTATATACACATACATTTCATTGTCTTTATATTCATTTTACTGTATTATATTTTTATACTTCTTGTACGTTATTCTATGTATTTTTATTATTTGTTGTATTTTATTTTTATAACGATGATGATGATGACAGCATTTCTATTATCTCAGATGAATAACATCTGCAGAGCTTACAGAGAGGCAGGAACGTAGCAGGCGCCATGCCAACACTTCTTCCCTCCCCTACCACAGATATCCGAGGCTTGGGAAGTTCTTTACAGGTGTTCCTTTGATGCTCTCTACAAGCCTGAGGGGCGGATGCCATCATTATCCTCATTTAACAGAGGAGGAAACTGAGGTTGCAACAGGTTAAGTGACTTGCCCAGGGTCACCTAACTAGCAAATGCCTGAGGCACGATTTGAACTCAGTTCTTTCTGACTGGAAGTCCAGTGCTCCATCTCCTGCACTGCCCAGTTGCCAATCTTTATCTTCTGTGTAATGTTCCTCTGCCCCAGTGGAATGTTAAGTGTCTGGAGGACAAAGGTGCTGTGACCTCCACTCTGTGTTCTCCGTGCCTAGCACAGTGCCTGGCACATAGGAGGTGGTTCGAGAATTCTCTCTCGGTAGTTTGTAAGGTTCTCAAGGACAGGTATTGCTTCTGTTTGTTTTTCTTAAATCTCTGTTGCATTTAGGAAAGTACTGGCTTCCTGGGAGGTGACCATTACAAGAGCCTCCCCTTATCTGCTGCAACTTGTTATGTGATGGAGATCCAAGGAGGGCTGCTACACATTGGCTGATTATCTTCATGGGTTGTGTGACCAAAATCTAAATGTAATCAGCTGACAGCCAATTGTGCAGTGTGAACAACCCTCCAAATTCAGTCAGGATGAGCCTTAGACACAATACCCAGAGTGCGTTGTCAGGCCTGGCATAGGCTTGGGTTCCACTCACAGGGCCTTCTAGAACTCAGGCTTACCTCTGCTCTGAGCTGCCTCTAGGATGGAGCACAGAACTAGGACTTCAATGAAAACAGCTACCAGTAGGTAAGCATTTAATCACTGCTGAATGAATGAATGAAGAAAAGATAGAAGGATAATTAGCCATGGGAAGCAGAAAAAAGAGAAACCCTGGGGGGTGGAGGAGAATGAGATCTTTGACCCAACTACTCTCTCTGAATAATTCTTTAAAGGAGTATTAAAACATGTGAAGGTCTTAATGTGGTGCAGGAAAAAGAACACCAGATTCAGAGTTGAAGGACACTGTCAAATGCCTGCTCTGTTCCTTCCCATCTGTGTGACCTTGAGTAAGTCACTTGACCCCTTTGGGATTCATTGTTCTTATCTATAAAATGGGTTTCAATACCAAATATACAGGTATATGCTTGGGCAACTATAGCTGAAGATACACAAGCTTTAAGGATTCAGAGTCGTGTGGACAGAGGAGGATCTAAATAGCAACTGCTGGAACTCAGAATCAGATGGAGCTCAATTTGAAAGGGTTTTCGGGGTAATTCATGATATAAATTTTGAATAAAGGGAGACATGAAAGCGGAGAGGAAAGGAGAAGTTGAGCACAAATAGAGCCCTGGACATAGCGTCAGAAAGACCTGAGTCCAAATCCAGCCTCAGACACTTACTAGCCATGTGACCCTGGGCAAGTCACTTGACCCTGTTTGCCTCAGTTTCCTTATCTGTAAAATGAGCTGGAGAAGGAAATGGAAAACCCCACTCCAGTATCTTTGATGAGAAAACCTCAAATGGGGTCACAAAGAGTTGGGCAGGACCCATCCACTGAAGAACAATAAAGATGTCTCCCCTCCCCTCAGGGTTGCTGTGAGGTCCAGTGAGATTATGTTTGCAGAGTGCTTAGCCTACCTTCAAGCATGAGGTCAATGCTAGTTAGACCTGGTGATGGACAAAAGGTGGGTCAGGAGGGAGGGCGCCCAAATGTGGCCTCGTGTAACTGGGGGCACAAAGACACTTACTGCAGTTTTCTTCATCACTGCCATCTGGACAGTCCTCGAATCCGTTGCATTGGAAGCGGCCTATGATACAGTGGATGCCGCTGGCACAAGGGAAGAAGGTCGGTCCGCACTTGGACTTGGCCTTGGCTGGAAGAAAAAGACAAGCAGACCATGTTATGAGGGGAGACTTTCCAAGGCTAATTCCTGCCTGGCACCCAGAGGGATGGACCAATGCATCCTTTAAGATTGAGCCTCTGCATGTAATGGTTCGAAAGCTCAAGATCAGTCTTCAAGACAAGACCTGAGTATGCCCCTCCCACCATCTCAGCAGAGGCTGGAATCCTACACCTTAGGATGTCAGACTTTCTTCGATGTGATGGTTCATTTTGCTGAACTGTTTCCTCCCCCTTTTTTTTTTCTTTTCTCTTCTAAAAGATAGCTCTTGGTGGGGGTGGGGCAGATGCACTTTGGGAAAGAAATGTGAGTGATGGAAAAGCAGACCTCGCTGAACAAGCCCAGCGCTCTTTCCTAGGCCACAGCGCCTAGCCTCCACAATCTTCTACTGGATTTTTCTCTGGCCTGCATCCTACCTAACATAACACATTTGGGGATGGAGGAGAGGACTGTTCTACCAATGTGGAGTTCGGAGGAAGGATCACTGGGTGATAGCCTGAGAGCTGGAAGGGGCTGTAGAAGCCATTTAGTTCACCTCCTTTAAAATTCCACAGATGAGGAAACTGAGGGAGACGTGAAATGACTTTGTTCAGGGTCACACAGGAGGTAAGCAGCAAAGCTTGTCCCTGGGCAAGTCACCCATTTTATCTGAGCCTCAGTTTCCTCATCAGTCAAATGGGGATAATAACGGTGATCAATCATCCAGCTGTTATTACATGCTGCATATATATGTATACACACACACACACACACGCACACAGAATACATTACATTATTATGTGCCAGCCACCGTACTGAACCCCAGACCTTATGGTCACAGGATTGCTTTGCAGCTCAGGTGAGATAATTAATTCATGGAAAGTGCTTTTTGACTTAAGCACTATGTTAAAGTTGGATGCTATTCTATTACTATTATTATTGTTAGGAAGCAGCTAGGTGGCTCAGTGGATGGAGCACTGAGTCCAGAGTCAGAAAGACCTGAGTTCAAATCCAGCCTCAGACACTCACTAGCTGTGTGACCCTGGACAAGTCACTTAACCTCTGTTTGCCTTAATCCACTAGGGAAGGAAATGCCGAACCACTCCAGTATGCTTGCCAAGAAAACCCCACGGACAGGATGATCACAAAGAGCTGGACACAACTGAACAGTAACCACTATTATTATTATTTTATGACAGGTAAGAGAAAAAAGGAGGCCACGGGTCCGAGAGCACAGAGAATTAAGTACAGGCCTTGGAATCAAAACCCACATTCCAGTTAGGTTAACTAGGCTAACTGCCTTCATTCCATATTCCTGTGACAACTAAAAGCAGCTAGTGAACTTTTTAGGTTTGATCACCTAAAACTGGGGTCTTGAATGAGGCTAAGAACCATGGAGGTCATAGCTTCACTGAGCTGAAGAGAGGAAGACAGGAAAAGGGAACAGGGACTGAGGAGACAATGCCACGGAACAAGTTTCAGAGAACGTTTCTGGAGGTTCTTGGCCACAAGTCACATTCCCAAATGAGGTCACTCTTTCCCAGATCAGAGGAACAGATATTCATAGTGAGAAAGGATCTCTGAAGCCATTGAGTACTACCATCTCCTTTTACAGATGGGGAAACTGAGGCCAAGAGACATTAAGCAACTGCCCTGAGTTCACACAGCTTGTAAATATCAGATCAAGGATCTGAACCCAGATCCTCCGACCACAAATCCATTGTCCTTACAATGATTATATTACGCCAAGCTGGTGCTGCCAAGTCGAAGAAAGCCTCCACAATAAAAAAGGCTCCTTTCTGTTCCAACAAATTCTTCCTTCCTCTCACATCCTATGGTAGGAGCTATTTGAAAAGAAGCCACTCATTCCGGCTTGATTTAGTGTCCTGCCGACAAAAGCCCACTGTTTGGAGTAACGTATTTCCCCGTTAACGGTGCTGGTAGTTCTAGGTTAGGCTCGTAAGATGTACGATAGGATCTGTCTTTGCATTTCAGGTATCTGAGCCTGCCCCCGCCATAAAGGTCTCTTCCCTCGCTTTCTCCCTCCTCCTCCCCCTTCTCCTAAAGCAGAATCCAAGGTCCTGTAAGATTATAATGGAATAATAGACCATTACTTTAGAGAAAACAGGCAGTAAATTAACTCTGTTACTGCCATCTGTAACACACCAACTTGGGCAGCGCCAATTCACAATCAAAAAGATTTTAAGACCTGGGGACGTGCCCAGCTTTTACAAAGCAAAAGAAAACTATTCTCCAATCCCTCCCTGCCACCCTGCTGCCCCCTCAGTTCCACATTCGGGATGGTTACCCAAGTGTTTTTTAACCTGACTGGGCTGGTGCAAACAGTAAAGCAATCCCAGTCATTCTTTAAACATTTTATAAAGTATTTTAGATGCAGCATACTTCTTCTCAACCTCTGGTTGATGGGCATGTTTTCCTTGCTGAAAAGGGCCCATTGTATCTCATTCCCTCCTTTCACTGGAATGGTAGGGGGTAGGTAATATGGATGGCGAATGATTCAAATACTTTTAGGCAGGGATCTCTGGTATGCTTGGCTCTTTTTAGCCCAATTCCTATGGCTTAACTCTTTTTGTTACAAATGATGGCTCGGGAAATGATTAGAAGCTAAAACCAAAAGGCATCAGTAAAACTAAAAAGAGAAAACATTCTACCATGATAAAGAAGATAAAAGTTCAGGAAGTCAACTATGAAGAAACTGTAGACAGGGAACTGGAATTGGACTCTGAAGACTTGGGTTCTAATCTCAGTTCTGGTATTTTCTATCCTTGAATTCTTAGTCCTTGGCTTCGTGACTGGCACCTAGAACTGAACAAATGCTCCAGATACTGCCTGATGGGGACTGAGTACATCTCTCCTACCCCCTTCTTATTCCTGGAATCTTTTCCTCTCTTAAAGCAATCCAAGTTCACATTCATTTTCCTGGCAGCCATATCATACTTCAGATTGAGCTTGTAGTTCACTAAGGCCCCCAGATCTTTTTCACAAAATTGCCCTTTATTCACGTCTCCCCCATCTTGTATTTACAAAGTCCATTTCTTAAACTAAATGTAAAAATTTAAATTTATCCCTATATAAAATCTTAATATAAAACCCTCTAAAGTTCTTGATAACGTGGTCCTTTTCTACCTTCCCAAGCTTCTTCTCCATTACTCCCCCCTCACATATTCTGCAATCCAGAGACTCTGGCTTCTTTGTTGTTCCTCGTACAAGACGTGTCATTTCCTGATGCCAGGCATCTTCTCTGGCTCACTGCCATGCCTGAAGCACTCTCCCTCCTCATCTCTGATCTCCTGGCTTCTTTCAAGTCTCAGCTAATGTCTCACCTTCTGCCAGAAGCTTTGTCTGTTCCTGTTCAAGTTTATTGCCTTCCTTCTGAAAATATCTCCAATTTATTCTGTATGTATATAGTGATATACATATTATTTCCCCCTTAGACTGGGAGATGCTTGAAAGCTCAGTCTGGTTTTGGCTTTTCTTTGCATCACCATTACTTATCCCAGTGTCTGGCATTATAGTAGAGCCGCTAGGTGACAAAGCCTGGAGTCAGGAAGACTCATCTTCCTGAGTTCAAATCTGGGTTCAAACACTAATTATGTGACCCTGTATGCCTCAGTTTTCTCATCTGTAAAATGAGTTAGAGAAGGAAATGGCCAACCACTCCTGTATCTCTGCCAAGAAAACCCCAAATGGGGTCAGGGAGAGTCAGACAGGACTGAAACAACTAAACAACTGGCATATAGTAGATGCTTAATAAAGGCTTGCTAATTTTATTTGATAAATTATCAGTCCTCTAATCCATATCCCCTCAATACTCATGAAGTCATTTTTATAAACCAAATATAATCATGGGATGCTTTGTCATTGTTGTTCTTTTCTCATTAGACTGTAATACCCCTAAGGGAAAAGAGTTTCCATGGTACTACAAGATTAAGACTTTTCTAAGCTCTACGATTCTGTGGCATCTTTGACTTCAGATTGTCTAGAAATCTTAATTCAAGATTCCCAGAAATCTTTAGTTGTGAGGATCGAATGACAGGTGGGCAGAAAAGCCATGTTATAAAGAATTAAATAAGTAAGCATCTCATTGCCTTCCCATACCAAACTGTATGCCAGTAGGGTCAGGCCCACTTTGCATGTGGGTGTGTCCACTCAAAGCCCTCTTTTCCCCATAAATAGAGGCTGGGTGTCCACTTGTTAGACATTTTACAGACAGGTTTCCTGACCATCTGTGAGTCAATGACATCACCATGCACATGATTCCCAGCTCTCTATTTCCAACCCCAGTCCCTCTTTTAAGCTCTAGTCCTACAATATTATTTATCTATAGGATGTTTCCAATGGAATGTCATATAGGTATCTCCACCTCAACATTTCCAAAACAGATGAATATCTTTCCCCCCAAACTCTCCCTGTTTCTTAATTTTCCTATCTCTGTCAGGGGCACTATCATGCTTCTAGTCAATCCCGTCTGTAAAACTGGGAGTTAGCCTTCCTTCGCATTCAATCAGTTCTTGTCCAGTCTACTTTCCCAGCACCTCTTATCTCCCTTCCCTTTTATCTACTCACATAGCCAACCCTGAAGTTCAAGTTCTCATCGCTTCTTATCTGAATAACTCCAGTGATCGATCTCCTCAAGGCTCTCCCTGCTTCTAATCTCTCTCCTTTCCAGTCTATCCCCAACATGGCCATCAAGTGATATTAAAAAGCACAGATCTGATCATATTACTCCCTGGGGCTAAGAACTCTAGCGGTCCCCGCAGCCACCAGAGAAATTCAACCCTTGTAGAGATGGATCCTCTTAGCTGTCTCTGCTGAGCGACCACAGCTCCTGAATACTCGGAAAAGAGAGTGTTTATCACCAAAATCTTAGATGGGTCAAATGGCCCAAAATTTGAAATGGATATGGTCTTATTGATGGAAATGTCATTCAAGAAGTCAAGTTGTAATCTGCCTTGCCATCAAACCCTAAGGACCACTGGGTCTTTGCATGTGACTTGCAGCTGAAACTGTCTATGTATATGGTGTCTCCCCCTACGGCCATGAGAGCTCCTTAACACTAGACTCTTTTTTACTTTTCTACTTTTGTTCCAAATGCTTTGTACACAGTAAGAATTTAATCAATGCATTTTCATTCATTTATTCAGCTAAAATCCAATGCCCTTTTGTTTGGCACAGCAACCCCCGCTCCATTCCAGACAAAATGGCTTGACTTGCCTTGTGAGTTGGCCTGCATGGTCTCATGGGTCCTTTCTACCACTTAGATCACGATCCCTGAAATACATGGCAGATGCTCAAAAAAAGCTTGTTGGATAATGGAATCAATGCCAAGGAATCTCAGAGGAGGGTTTGGGAGACAGAACTTGGGCTGGATTACTTTATTTTGGCCCAGAATTCTAGCATCTAGAGCTGGAAGGAACCTTTTGAGATCCTCCATTATTCTGTCTCCCTTAGTTTACATGTGACAAACAGAAGTTTCAAGAGTTAAAGTGTGTCCAAGAATAAACAGGTGGCATGTGGATCCTAACCCAAGTCCTCTGACTTCAGATTCAGCACTCTTACCACTAAGGCAAAGTCTGTCCCATGCCTCCCAGGAAAGGATTGGTTGTTATGTCAAAGCGGCTTTCTAACCAGTGACTATGATCACACTAGTTCCTAAGTTGGCATATTTGTACCATTTCTGGAGATACTTTCCAATGTGTTAACTCTTGTTCTCCAAATTATCATGACCCAAATCAGGGAAATTTTGTTACCAAAAATGGGATCAAACAATGGCTTTTTACATAATCTTATTAGGAAACTCCATTTATTTCCCCCCCACCTCATCCCTCCCTCGGCCCCCTTCAATTCTGAAAAAGAAAGAATTAGCTACAATTCAATCAGCAATATATTTGGGCCACGCTTATTGAACTTTTTTCAGAAACTGCTAATGAAGTTTCTTGTCCCAGCTGGGATAGGGACACAAGACATTTTTGGAGTAATTCATTTGCGTTAGAATAAAGTTTAGAGTCAACCAAAACCAAGAGATAGGCATTGAGTGCAGGGCAAAGCTAGCATGGGGCTTCAAAAAGAGGCATCATGGGGAAATGGAACAGAAAAGTAGACTTGGAGTCAGGAGAGGCATGGGCTCAGATTCGACCTCTGACACTCATTGAGCTGCATGACCCTTAGGAAGTCACTCAACTTTTCTGAGTCTCAGTTTCTACACATATAAAATGGGGGTGATTACACTTACCCCACCAACTTCCCATGGGCCCTTGTGACTATCAGTTCAGATACTGTATGTAAAACATTCTGTAAACTTTAAATTGTGGTATATAAATATTCCCACAACCTACTCCCATCCTTTAAGAAACTGGCTTTCTATACAAAGCACATTAAGACACTGGTCGCCCGGAGGTGAGTGAAAAGTTCAATGTGGTAAGTCTTTAACACCAATGTTATAAAGGCTCTGAGCAAGCCTATTCAGGGTGAGTGCTTTAATCCAACATTTATGAGCGTTTCAAGGAAGACAGAAAGAGCTTGGTCTAAAACAGAGGAGTCACACATACCACCAGCAATATTCTCTAACAAGAGTAACCAGACCAAAACAGAATTGTGAAGTGTTTAACAAAATAGATAAAAATACAAGAGAACGGAGAATGTTCATATTTGGTCTTTAAATAAAAAAATAAAAATACAATAGAACATAATGTTCATTTTTAATAAAATAACAACACAATAGAAGATGGAGGATGTTCATGTGTGGCTTTGAAACAAAATAAACAGAAATATAATCGATCACAGAGAATGTCCCTGTGCAGTTTTCTAAGCCAACAGGCAGTAGTAGGGATCCTTCTGTATGGCTTCATGGTGCTCAGGTTCCCTGCAGTCTGACCCCCCATGTAGGGGGCTTCAGCAGATGCACCAGACTGAGTCCCAGCCCTGGAGCTAGCTGTGTGATATCTCTGAAGCCTGGTAAACAGGAATAAGAACAGCCGTGCTGCCTACCTCATAGGAGGATCAAAAGATAAAAACCAAAGAAAAACTTGATTTTATTCAAAGATCAGGTGAGTTACTAGGCACAGCTGTTCTTATTTAAGCCAGATCATTGGATTATAAGCTCTTTAGGGGCAGGGACTGTCTCTCTCTCTCTTTCATATTTGTATCCTCAGTGCTTAGCAGTGCTTGGCTTATGGAACTGAAGTGATTTCATTGGTATAGGAAACTTCCAGTGTGGGAACTCCTTCCACCAATATTGCTTAGGCACTCATTACTCTGAGGCACTGAGAGGTTAAATGACTTGCCCCAGGTCGTATTTGTAAAGGTTGTAATTGAACCCAAGTCAGCCTGATGCCAATGCTGTATTTCTATCCACGATACCATGCTGTCTGTCATCACCATTGACAGCAATGATAAAAATCAGTAAAAATAGAGGCATTATCTTCCCTTACTAAGCTGTGCAGTAACAGGAAAATCACTTTGACCACATGAATCTGTTTCCTCAGCCCTGATACTGGAATAATTACCGCTAGGACCCACCTCACAAGACCGATTTGAACATTAAATGAAATGAGGAAGGTCAATTCCTTTGTGAACCTGAAAGTACATGGAAAAGAGGCAGCAGGGGTTACAGTGAGTTGGCCAGTGCGACGTTGTCAGTCTCAGGTCGTTCCAGACTAACCCCTTTTCCTCTTTTGATAGGGTGATTAAGTTGGTGAAAGACAGTGGGGTGGTATAGTGACCTTGGCATCAAGAAGACTTGGGCTCAAATCCTACCTCCAACTCCTACAAACTGTTTGACTGACTACTGACAAACCACTTAACCTCACAGTGCTCCAGGAAATTGTATATCCAGAGCTTAGCACACTGCCTTGCATGCAGAAAGCATTTAATAAATGCTTGTTGACTTGGATAGGCATTAGGACCGTTAGGGGAATTTAGAACGGGACAAACACTTCCAAGTGCCCTTCATGTAGTCATTCAGGGCTGCATGTTAACATTGATTCTCTAAAAATTGTAGCTTTGAAATATCTAGAATTTTTACACTTCTAGTTGTGAGGATTAAGTGAGAAAATGTTTGGGAGAGAAGTGTGAAAAGTACAGGGCATTTAGTACATGTTAGGCATCTTTATGTCTTATGTAAGCTCTACGGGAATTGTATACCAACAGGCTTAGGCCCCACATGCCTGGGGAGATGTTGGATGGTTCACATGTTAAGGAGATCTTGGAAGGAAGCAGTCTGGGTTGGGATTAGGTGGTCTTTTCCAACACTGAAATTCTCAGAGACTTGGAATGAGGTCTCCAGCAAATGCTGCGGGGATGTGTTGGCCTTGTACTAATCAAAGTTTTTTTTATCAATAATGTGAATGAAGATATACATGGCATCCATACTGATTCTGCAGATAACACACAGAAGGGATGGGCAGCTAATGTGCTTGATGACAGAGTTGGGATTCAGAAAAGTCTTGACAGGCTAGAACACTGGGCCCAATTAGATTAGATGAAATTTAATAAGGATTAATTTTATTAATAAATTAACTGAATAATTTCACATTTTGATTCAAAAAGTCCACTTCACTAGTACAAAGTGGGGGAGGTGCAGATGGATAGCAGTGCATCTGAAAAAAATCTTGGGATTTTGGTAGTCTGAGAATTCAATATAAATCTACAAATAGAAGTACTATGGTATATTAGAAAGAGCATTGTCTCTGGAGTCAGAAAACCTGAGTTCAAATCTTGTCTCTGTCACTCTCCACCTTAGTGACCTTGGGTAAATCACTTTTCCTCTCTAGACCTCAGTTTTCTCACCTGTTAAATGAAGGGTTGGACTCAGTGGTCTCTGAGGCTTCTCCCAGCTCTAAATTCAGTGAACTGTGTGGCCTGGGAACCAAAAAAGCCAACGGGATCTTAGACTGAGTTAAAAGAATCACAAAGTCCAGGAAGAATATGGTGACATCCAGAATAACTGTGGCTTCATTCTTCTCTGGTTAGACTAGATCTACTGCACCAGGGTCAGTTCAGGTTTCTACCTTTTAATAAGATTGATAATCTGGAGAGTGAAACTAGGATCGTGAAGGGCTTCAGATCCTGCTGTATAAGAGCTGTTTGATAGAACTGGGGACATTTAGGTTAGAAGGAATACTTGGGAGTGTGGTGGAGGGAAAGGGAGACAGAGAGAGAGAGAGACAGGGAGAGAGAGGGAGAGGGAGAGAGAGAGAGAGGGAGAGGGAGAGGGAGAGGGAGAGGGAGAGGGAGAGAAAGAGAGGGAGAGAGTGAGAGAGAGAGTGAGAGAGGAGGGAGGGAGGGAGAGAGAGAGAGAGAAAGAGAGAGAGAGAGAGAGAGAGGAAGAGAGAAAGAGAGGAGAAAGAGAGAGACAGAGAGAGAGAGAGAGAGAGAGAGAGGGAGAGAGACAGAGAGAGAGAAGGACAGGGACAGGGACAGGGAGGAGAGAAAATCTATAAAAATGGACCAAATGATCTCTAAGGTTCTTCCCAGCTTTAAATACTATGATACTCCAACCTTAACTAGCCTTCAATTATGTGAAGGGTCATTTTATGAAAGGAAAATTAAACTTATTCCATTTGGCCACAGAAGGCAGAACCAGGAACAACAGGTCGAAGCTACCAAGAGGCCAATTTGAGCTTGGTATAAGGGAACACTTTCTAATGCTGAGATCAATTTCAGTGTGAGTGAGATGGGCTGCTCCGGGATTCTGGGGGCTTCCTTTCCTTAGAAGTCTTCAAGCCAAGGCTGGGTGACCATTTGTTGGGTATCCTACGGAGCGAACCCATATTCAAGTACAGTCTGGATTAGAAGGTTGCTGAGGTGCCTTCTAAATTAAGTTCTGTGAAGCTCCCATGAATTTTGGTGGCAGTAGCATCACCACTTACTTCTCAGAAGTGTTATGACTGTAAACCTTAAAAGGGCAACAAAATGCAAGTCATTATTATAAAAATATTTCTGTTGCTAAGTGGTGAAGTGGTTAAAACACTGGACTTGGAGTCATGAAAGAGCAGAGATCAAATTTTGCCTTGGTACTTGGTGACTGTATGACCCTGAGCAAGCCACTTCATCACTTTCTGCTACCTCAGTTTCCTCATGTGTAAAACTGGGATAATAACAACACCTACTTCTCAGGGTTGTGTGAAGATAAAATGAGATAATATTTGTAGAGTTCTTTGCAAATCTTAAAGCACTCGATAAATTTAAGTTATTGTTATTATTTTTAATAACATATGGCAACCCCAGTTATCACCGCCGCCACTCTCAACAAGTCTTGGGCATCTAAATATTCCTCAGGACGCCTCCTGATCCAATATGCTGCTCGCCTTCAGGCTCCATGCCTCTGTGTTCTTGGACCTCGTCCCATTCCTCGTCAGGATGAGATGTAGGAGGGACAGTAAAAACACTGAGAAGAAGGAGGGCTTCAGGAGAGAAACACGTAGGAAACCTGAATTCTGCACGTTTTCTTGCCCCAACTTAATAACTAAACTTTATAAAGAACTGTAGCGTCTCTGGGCTTGAAGGGGTCTCCAAGGCCCATGCCTGAATAAGGAGGACAGGTGGTCATCCAGCCTTCCCTTGAGTCCCTTGGGTGAGAGGAAGCCACCACTCCGTTCAGAGGCAGCCACTTCATTTTGGGTAGCTTCCAAACTAGCCACTTTTTTTTCTGAAATCAAGCCTTTATTTACTTACTTATTCACTCATTCCTTCCTTCCTTCCTTCATTCTTTTCTGTGGTTTGCTTCCATTGCTTTTGCTCTATCCTTCAGATTCAAACAGAAAAAGGCTAACCTCCTCCCCCAGCTTTTCTGCCTGAAGACATTTCTTTACCAAATCACAAGCTAGAGTCCAACAGCCCCAGGCAGGTAGGGCTGCTGGGGCTGCCCACGTTCTAAGGAGATGGATGCGAGGTGCTGGGCATGTCAGCACATTTCCATCCTGACTCCTGGCTCAGCATCTGCCCAGGTGCCAATCATGCAAAAAGAGTTGGGTGCTGCTTCCTCCGAATCATTTCTCTGTTGTGCCAGAACGCCGACGTGCTTGACTGACGAGGACCCTAGCACCTTGCAGACTGATGCATGTGGTTACAAGGCCAAGTCACAATGGGCTTTGGTCTGGGTTCCCCATCTTCCAGCCTAAGGTGAGTCATACCCTCTATCACCTTGGTTTCCTCATCTATAAGGTAAATAAGAGCTGAAGAAGGAGGTCTCAAAATCATCCTCCATCTCAGAAATCCCATGACTCACTGAGATGAAGTACAGACAAAAAAGAATCACAGGATCATAAGATTTTTGAAAGGGAAGGGATTTTAGGAGACCACAAAGAATGATTCAGTCAAACATAAGTTCCTGAAGGGCAGGAATTGTTTCACTTTAATCTTTGTATCTTTAGCACCTGGCACATCATAGGGCTCTCAGTGAATACTCATTGGATGGCACTGAACTTACTGCTAAAGAATTAGTGAGAATATAAATCACAGCCATGTCATCTCAGCTTTGGAAGGGATCTCAGAGGCCATCAATCCAATACTCATCTGACTAAGTCTTTTCTGCAATATTCCCAGTGAGGGTCCTTCCAGATTTTGTTTGAAGACCTCAAGTGAGGAGGGACCCACTACTTCCCAAGGCAGGCCCATTATACATTTGAACAGTTCACATGAGGCTCAAGATTTATCTCTGGGACCAAGCAGAACAAGTCTCTCTCATCCATATGACAGCCCTTCAGATACATAACTACAGCTGCCAGGTCTTCCTGAACCTTTCTCTGTTTAGGTTAAACATTCTGCTGATCCTTATATGGCATGAGCTCAAGGCCCTTCTACCATTTTGGTTATGCCCTTTTAGATGCTCTTCCTCTAGCTTATCAATGTCCTTTCTGTTTTCTCTCCCTTAAATAAAGCTTAAATTTGCCACAATAACTTTCATCCATTTTTGTTACTTCTGCCTACTGGGGTCAAGAAGAAAAAGTTTAATACGTCTTCCATATGACAACCCTTTAAATACTTGAAGGTACCTATCATTTCCTCTTTAAGTCTTCTCTTCTTTAAGATAACCAACCATCTTGTTTCCTTTTATCCTCTTGGATCAATATAAGAGATAACTTCCTAATAATTAGAGCTAACAAAAAATTAGAATGGGTGGTTTTTGATGGATAGTGACGAGGCAACTTCATTGCTGGAGATCACAGGCTTACAGATTTAGAACTCAAAGCAATCTTAGAAGCCTATTTAGTTCAACCTTTCATTATTACAGATGAAGAAACTGAAGGCAAGAAATGTTTAATGAAGTGCCTCACCTGGGATCACCTAGACAGTAAGTGTCATATCCAGAGTTTGAACGTAGGTCCTCTCATCCACTAGGGATCATAGGAAGGAGAGATGAGCAGTAGTAGTGGGTGACTCCCAGATGAAAGGGATTGAGGTGGCAATTTGTCAACCTGAAAATATCAACAGAGAGGCTAGCTGTCTTCCTGGGACATGTATTGTATGACAAGGCAGAGAAACTCCAAAGACTTGTCAAAATGTGGAGCTACTACTCTGTTCTTTGAATGATTCTGCCAGAAAAACCTGGAAGCATCAACAATGACTTTGAGATCTCTGGCAAGAAATTCAAGACCTAAGTGACACAGAACATATGGAAGAGAGGCGGTATTCATTATAGATACTATTGGAAAACAAGAGATTCAGAAGAGAAAAATAGAAATAGAAACTGTTCAGTTGGTTAAAAGGGCATGTGGAAATAGGATTTGGATTTCTGGATCATGCCTTAAAATGTAGGTATGACAAGCTCTTTTTCAAAATGGAATCAAGTCAGATCAAAAAGTGTATTTTAAGTGCCTACTATGTGCCAGATGCTAAGTGCTGGTCATACAGAGAAAGTTTAGAAACAAAGAGTCCCTGCCTCCAAGGAACTCACAGTCCAGTAGGCATGGCCAGTAAGAGCTGGCAATCATCCAGTCTGACGCCTACCTGTGTATTCCATAAGAGCATAGGTTTTGGGTTCAAAGGGCCATTAGAGGTTATGTAGTCTAATCTCTCATTTCATAGATGAAGAGACTGATCCATAGACTCTGGTCTTGAATGCAGCAGGAAAAAAACAGCAGAGCCAGGTCTCAATGGCTCCAAATCCAACCCTTTGCCTCCAGTCTTCAATGGCCATGCTTAGGGGGTGGTCGTTGGGGAAGAGGGTTAGGAAAGAGCTTGGATTGGGTGGTTTCTATGGTCCCTCCTGGCTCTAAGAGCCTATCTTTATTTTTTAAATGTGAAATGACAATAGTGCTTTGAAAAGAAAAATCATGAGCTTACTGCAATTAGGACCATGTTCAAGATGTCAGTGATAAGTAGCATATCAAAGCCCAAATAAGAAGAAAGAAATCAAACTTTGAAATTAAGGCAACAGAAACCAGTGCCAGAGTACGATAATGCCCACCCAGGCCAACTTGGCCCCAAACCTTTCTAAATAAAAAAAGAATAGAAAAATAAAAAAGAAAGAAGTGAATTTTAAACTGCTCACAGTCTCACTTTCTTTGAGCTTTCACAAAATAAGCTAATCATGGTCTTCAAAAGTCGAGGATGACTTTATATTTGAGGGCCAGAAAGAAAAGGTTGCCTTGGCCAGCACTTAAAGTAACAGGCCTTTGAAAAGTGGTAAGCTTGAAGTTCACTGTGAAGCCTGGAAGAAAAAGAAAGGAGTAATCCCTTTCATACTTGTCACAAAGCCGATGATGGCAGTCATGAAAGACAAGATGCTCTGGAATTGGAGTCTCTCCAAATTTATTATTGTTTGAACAACAAACCTTCAACTGGTTTCCACTGCCACCAAAATAGGGCAGTTCCCTCAATTGCTCAAGCTAATTTCAAGGTCTGCATTAATCAGATATCTCACAGCATTATTTCTTTCTAAAGCAGGAAGTTGGCAGCTTCAGGGATTCACATGGTGGGGGGGAAGACACGGCTTGACTGGAATATAACTATAAATATTAAGACAATGGAATTATCAGAGGAAGAGGGAGACATCTAGCCTTCCCAGAAGACTCACAAACTGGAAAATTCTTTCCCCAAACTTTATAACTTCTAGATCTGGAAATGAAAATTGAATGAGAGGCAGCCACCCCTCACAAACAGATACTCAGGTTTCCCATAGAAAAGCCTTGCAAATGCCCAAGAAAAGCTGGAAGATGGAATATCTGGTGTAATATTCAGATAATTTGGGGGGATGTGACTTTATATCCTCACAGGGATATGGGGAGAGCACCGCAGCTGAGGAACTCCTTTTCAATAATAATAAAAAAAAATCCTTCAGGATCAAGGGAGATAAAAGTCTATAGACGACTTTCAGCCCTTGCGGAGAAAGGCACCATATAAAAATCTATCATCTTATTGTTTTTATTATTGAGGAAGATAAAAAAGAAGAAACAAAGTAGCAAATCGAAGACAAGAAAATCTTCTTGGTTGTGAATTTCTGTTTTTTCCAATAATTCATTTTCAGTCTATTCAAAGAATGTGTATGTATGTGTGTGTATATTTGTATAAGTGTGAGTGAATGTGTGTATATGTGTGTGCATGTGGGTGAGTATAATATGAGTGATTATGTGAGTTGTTTATGTGTATGGGAGTACATGTGTGTACGTATGTGTGTGTGTGTATATATACATGGGTATGTGTGAGTATATATGTAATGAAGGTGCATGTATGTATATGAGTACGTGTGTATGAGTGTATGATACTATGTGCGTATGTGGTGTGAGCATATGTGTGTATATGAGAATGTGTGAGTATGTGAGTGTGATGGTATGTTTTAGTATGGGTATGTATATGTAAGCATATGTGTGAGCATATATGTGTGTATGATGTGTTTGTGTATAGGAGAATGTGTGAGTATGATTGTATGTTTTAATGTATGTGTACGTGTGTATGTTTGTGAATGAGTGTGTTGTGTGTGTGTATGTGTGAGTATGTAGGTATGACTTCATGTGCTTACGTGTATGAGTATGTGATAAGAGGATATGTGTGTATGTGAGTGTGACAGCTTGTGTGTGTGCGTGCATGTGTGCGTATATGAGTGCATGTATGGGGGGGATCCACGTGAGGCTTTGGAGGAAAGGGAGTTCTGGGACCTGGCCAGGAAGACCTGGGTTCGAGCTCTGCCTCCCACCAATACTAACTATGTGACTATGGATGAGTCATTTAACCTCCTGGAGCCCCAGGCAGTGACACCCTGAATTCCAGGTGAGATGAGTGTGCCAGTCTGTCCCAGCAAAGGGAGTTTCCAAACTTTGAGTTCCCTCCAGGGACGAAATCAGGCCTAGAACAAGGGGGGGGGGGGGGGGCGGAAGTGCAGGGGTGTGTCTGGATTGATTAACCAATAAAAACTTATTAAGGCAAAACAGATAAGAATGAAATAGTCCTGGCCCTCCAAGAGCTTATACTCCATTGGATATACATAACACACATTCAAATATAATTCATTGTCTCTGTTATATTTTTGAAAAAAATTCCAGGTGTTCTAGTATGGGTATGATTAGAAACTCCCTTCTGTCTTATTATTATTAACAACGAGTATTTATATGGTGGTGTGATGTTTCAAAGTTCTTTCCAACTATCACCTCATTTGATCCTCACAACAACCTTGGGAGGTCAGTGTTATTAACATTCTCATTTTACAGATGAGTAAAGTGAGGCTGAGAAAGGTTAGGTGACTTGCACAAAGTCATCTGGCCAGTGTCTGGGGAAGGATTTGAATTCAAGTCTTCCTGGACTCCATGTCTAGTCCTCCAATCACTGTCCCACCTCGCAGCCTTATTTCCCCAGACGTTTTTATTTATTTTGAATTTTTTATTTAGTAATAAATGTGGTTTAGTTGACGTTGGCCTCCTGAGACTTGTCATTGCTTAGTGGAAAAACTTCAGGATGGTGGATCTAAGTCCCTGGGATTAAGAACAGATGTGGGAGCAGAAATTTTGGTGAAAACCAAATAGTTTCCACCTTAAAAAAGAGTATTTGAATAAAGGCATAGCCCAGCTCTGAAAAATGATCTTCAAGGGACAATTCGTAAGAAAAGGGAGGGGTATGTGTTTGTGCATATGTGTACATGTATGTGTGCATATGCATGTGTATGCATGTGAGTGTGCACATGTGTGCATCCGTCTGTGTGTACGTGTGTGTGTGTGTGTGTGTGTGTGTGTGTGTGTGTGTAATGAAATCAAAGGCAGTTTTAAGTTATGAGTAAAAGCAGGGAAGAAATAAGAGCCTCACAATGAATTTCTCCTCCACGCCCCTCTTGGACTCACCCCGCCTTTGCCCAAACTCCTTTTTCTCAGCAGCTTCTCTAGCCTGATTTAAGCTTCACTTTCTTTCTCTAAAGAACATTCTCATTCATTACTGTCTCCTTTCTTTCACAGTCAGACTTTCACAGTAAAAAAAAAACCAACCTCATCTAAGATTAGAGATTTAGGGTCATTGCTGAAATACTTACCTCCTCCTCGATCCAGTAAAACAGTGATTTCCAAACTTCTTTTGTGAAACTCAGGATAATTTTTGAGAACCCATCTTCATTATCTATTTATCTATCTATCTGCCAACATATTGCCTATCTATTATCTATCATCTACCTATCACCTATCTACCATATCTACCCATAATCTATCAATCCATCTACCTATCACCTATCTACCATATCTACCCATAATCTATCAATCCATCTACCTATCACCTATCTACCATATCTACCCATAATCTATCAATCCATCTACCGATTATCTATCTACCAATCTACCACCATCAACAATCTATCTACTTATTATTTATCATCTACCTATCTACCAATATCTATCCATCATCTATCTATCTATTTATGTACCTATCACCTATCAATCCATCATCTACGTATCCACCTTTTGTTGTTGTTCAGTTGTTTCAGTTATATCTGACTCTTTGTGACCTCATTTGGGGTTTTCTTGGCAAAGATACTGGAATGATTTCCTTTTCCAGATCATTTTATAGATGAAACTGAAGCAAACAGGGTGAAATGACTTTCCCAGGGTCACACAGCAAGGAAGTATCTGAGACTGGATTTGAACTCAAGAAGATGAGTCGTCTTGACTCCAGGCATAGCATTCTATCCATTGAGTCACCTTGCTGCTCTCTCTCTCTCTCTCTCTGTCTCTCTGTCCCTCTCCATCTATCCATCCATTCATCCATCCGCCCATCCATCCATTTATTTCTTTGTTTTAAGGTCAGTAGAGCATAGAGAGGATTGGATAGAAGGCTACATTTGAAAGCAGCAAACTCCAGGTTCAAGTACTTCTCTAATGTATTAGCTATGAGACCCCGGGTAAGTCACTTAAACTCTGAACCCTCCAAGTGGCTCTCTAAGATTATAAGTTGCAGAGAAGGTAGCAGTCTGCATTGGTAAAGGAAGTTTCCACATCCAGGAGTTTTCTTTATCAATGAAATGACAAGTTTAGTCCATTTCCCTATATGACACATGTGCTATTGGGCTAATAATTATGTACCTTATAGAACCCAATCAGAGAAAGAAATGCTAAAAGGGCAAGCTAAAGATGAAGTCATTGACAGCAGGGTCACAAGGGAACCACAGGGGTAAGTGAATGGCATGGTCAGCCTGGCAAAAATGCCTTTATGGAGGCTAGCTCAGGGAAGGAGAGACTGGAGGCAAGAGGCTAAAAAGGAGGCCAGCATGTAGTCCAGGCCAGAGGCAAAGAGGGAGGACTGCACTGGCATGGCGGCTGGATAAGACTGGAGAGAAAATGATGTGGAAGTGTGGCAACAGCAGAAATGGTCAAACTGGGTGGTGGATTGTCTGTACAGGGGGAGCGAGAGTTGAGAATTTGACTGAAGTTGTAAGCCTGGGTGACCGGGAGCATGGTGGTCAGAGGGAAAATCCAAAGAGAGGTAGTGTTTGTTTTGGGGTGGGGAGTGGATAGAATAATGAGCTTTATACGGTCGACTGTACCACAGCCATGTCTGCTCATCCTGTGAGACTTATCTGACTCTGTCCCATCAAAACTGAAAAAGGCAGGGGGTCTCTCACTCAATGGATGCTTCCCTGGGGGCAAAGCTAGCCAAGCGGGTAGAGTTAACTGAATGATGCCTGCTACAGCCATAAGTTGATAAGGGAGCAGAAAGGAGGGTGGGAAAGAATTTGTCCAATGGAATCTGCAAAGCCGTTGATGCCAGGGCTCAGGTGAGTAAGGGTATAAATGCCTAAAGGGAATGCGCTAGTACAGAAAGGGAGGATGGGAGTTTACATAGCAGCCAGAGGGGGCACACTGGGAAAATATTGGGCTTTATGGGGGTAGGAGTAGGGTGGTCCCCAAATTGACTATCAAGGGGAAGCTAGGATGTGACCCTTATTCCCAACCTCCAACTCACTGATCACAAACGCCCTGGAGCCATTCCATGGCCTCCATTTTGGAAACTATTATCCATTGGGGGTTATGATAATAATTAACATTATGATTAATACTACTACTCTTACTCCAATATATAATACTTGAAAGCATGCAGAGCACTATAAATATAACATCTCATGTGATTCTCACAACCGCCCTGGAAAGTAGGTGCTATCAGGATACCCATTTCTTACCAGCTCCTCAGATTAAGTGACTTGCCCAGCAAGTCTGAGTCTGCATCTGAACCCGAGTCTTCTCTAAATCTGATATTCCATCTACTGTGTAATGCTGCTTCTTGAAGCTCATTTAAGAAATTCATGCTTTCAATTTTATATTTTTTTCTGGAAAAAACATAGATGGGCTCTCTGAGCCAAGGAATAGAGGAGGGACTAACCAGTCTTCTGCCCCACGAGGAGGCTCCTAATGAAAGATTCCAGGAGCTGGGAAAGGCCTCAGAACCCATTTGGTCCAACCTTTACCCGATTCAGTATCCCCTCTGCCTGGGGGCCGCCACAGAGGGGGTATTTACACCCTAGAGCCTTCAGATGCCACAGGAATTCTGCCTGACCTTCCAGTTGGGTCTGGAGGGAGCACAGTACCCATGGGGGAAGGAGCTCGCTTCCTGGTTGCTGCAGCTTGAAGGAGAAATCACAGCCTGTCAACCTGTCACAAAGCAACTTTGAAAGTAACTGTGGCAGGGCCAGAAGGCTCCCACCCACCATAAATTTTCAGCAGCAGAGACTTCTCTCCTTACTTCCAGGCAGCTGGCCCAAGTTTCTTCCATCCAAATCAAAACCACTCACAGGCCTCTAAATCCAGGCTGTTTTCTCTCAAGGCCTCCATGGACACAAGCTCTTTTTTGTATTAAATTACTTAAGTCAATAAACACTTATTAAGCACCTACTGTGTGCTAAGTACTAGGGATAAGAAAGAAGTCCCTCCCCCAAGGGGGCTCAGCCCGACGAGAGACAATATGCAAAGATAAAAAAAAAACTAGATAAGTTGGAAATAAGCAACCGAGAGAATACTCAAAGTAAATAGATTGGGAAAGGATTCCTGTAGAAGGTGGGATCTGAAAGTTGAAAAGAGGGTGGGACAGGAATTTGATGAAACAAGTATGAAGTTCACCAAGCCAACTCCTGCATGCAAAATGCTATGCTAAGTGTGGGAGACCCAAAGGGGGAAAATCCCAGGGTCCCAACCTCAACAAACTTACATTGTACTGGGGTGGAGACCCACATACACATAAATAAATGTGACCAGGGAGGGAGCATTAACAACTGGGGTGAGTGGGAGCATAAGGGGAAGAATCAGAAGAGCCTTCACAGAGAAAGGTGTGTGGGAAAAAGAAAGATTGTGGGAGATGGAAATTGAGAGGATACTGCACCCTTGGGTGATGCCTTGTGCCTATGCCTGTAGGTGGGAGATGGCAGATCCATCCTGGGGAAAGCTATGAATCAACTCTGACTCATCTTTAGAATGAGTGAAGGAGACTGATGAGATGTAAGGCTGAAGAAGCTAGAGCCAGACACTAGGCTGAGAAGTACAGGGAGCCACTAGACTCTAGAGAAGGGGAAGGACATGGTCAGACCTGTGCTTATTTTGGGAGCTTTGTTGAGTCAGTCAGTCAGTCAACTTGCATTTATTAAATGCCTACTCTGTGCCAGGTCCCACCTTCCTCTGGCAGTATCCTCCTCCTGCAGCAGCACAGAACAATGCATGCTCAAAACTAGGAAGGTCTGGGTTCAAGGTCTGTTTCTCATACATATCTCTGTGTGACCCTGGGCAAATCATGGAAACTTTCAATGCACCAGGCGCTCTCTAAGACTAGAAAATGCTAACTTGTATTGGTAGGGGGAGTTTCTTCTCCATCAGGGACTTCCCTAGATCAGTGAAATCACAAATCCAGCTCCTATCTTTTAGCACAAATAAACTGTTTCTTTGAATGTAAATAGCAGTTTGATCCAACACTGGCGTTCCAAAGACGACGTAGCCAACCATTTGGACGGGTCCTTACTTTGGACTGGGGACTGGCATTAGTCATTCACCTGGAGACTTCACAAGAGAGATAATAAGAAATGAGAAAACAGTAATAACTGAGTCAAACATCACGCTACCTCCTGGTTATCTTTCTCTGGACACTCTGTATGGATCAATATCTTCCCTAGAAGGATGGTGTATTTAAAACTGGACACTGTAATCCACATGGGGCTTGTCTCTCTTACTGTCACCTAAGTTCTCACTAGGCTGCTGGATTTGGAGTCAGGATGAAGAGTTATTATTACATAATGAAAAGACTGCCTGCTATGTAGATTGGGGAGGAAAAGCTAAAAACCTGCTGCTGATGTCAACCTCATATTCCCAACTCCCTCCACCATCCAAACAAGTTTGAAGCCCATGTATGTCTCAGCCTAGACAGGACAACACAGATAACAGCCAAAGTGAGAGCTGATGCTACCATGGATGCATTTATATGTGCTCCGGGAGCCATCTCCAGTCACAAATGCCCATATTTCTGGTTGAACCCAAGTTCTTTAAGGGTAAAGGTTATAATTTCATTATATTTAGAGGCAGCATGGTGTAGTAGATAGGGTCCTGGATTTGAAGGCAGGAAGACCTGAGTTCAAATCATACCTCAGACACTTAACTAGCTGGGTGACCCTCAACAGGAACTACGCCTCCATTTCTTCATCTATTAAAAATGCAAACATAGCATGCAAACAGCTACATACTACCAGCATATATGCAGGGTTAATTGGAGATAATCTCAGAGGGAAGGGACTCATTTTGAGAAAGGAGAGGAACTAGAAAAGACTCTAAGTGTGTGAGGTCCCTTGGCTCTCAATCTATGACCCCAAGATTCATTTTAAGGTTATCACCCTAGAGATGCCTGATAAGAAAAAGATGGGGGCCAGTGATGATCAATCTATCTCCTCTCTTGGAACCCAGGCAATGCCAAGACATTCCAAAGTTGGCTCCGACATGTGGGAGGGATCCCCTATAGAAGGAGGCACAGATTAAAGATATATTTGCTTAATTTACTAGAGGTTAAAGGCAGGACTGCTGTCCCATGAATCCACAGTACATCAATAATATATGCTGCAAGGACGGGGCAACTTTGGGAGAAGTTCCTTATGAGATACTCTCATCCCACTTCTTATACTCTCTGGCTGCTGAGGACATTACAGGAGTCAGCCTACAGCAGGGGACTGTCATTTCTTCATTTGTCCTTTTAAAACTTGGTGCCTAATTTAATATAGCCACTTCCCAAATATAGCTGAACCTTCCCTTATAACAAAGAAAGACAATTAAATAAAACTGATGAACACAACAGTATGAACATGACATATAAGGAAAAGCGATCTAAAATACCCAATAAAATTCCAACACAGATCCACAATGAAGCTCCTAGCTTTCGGGTCTCAATCTATTCACTTTTAATCTTTTTATTATTGAAAAAATAAATATTTTTTTGGAAGGCGATGTACAAATCTAAATCCAGAGAAAAATATTCTCTCACATGGAAAGGTCTATTATAGTGGAAGGAATCTGAACTGGATATGAAGAAAGCAGGATTTAAGTCTTGGCTCAGCCAATTACTCACTCCATGACCCTGGGCAATGCACTCGCTTAACAGATATAGTAATACTGGTAATACTTACCTCACAGAGGTCGTCTGAAACTTCCAGGTACTTTTAAATACAAGCTACTATTATACGTGCACATGTCAATTGTGATATGACTAATAATATGTCACATTCATTTTTACAGGAGCAAAGAACGAAAAACAAAGGACATGCCTGTCAATTGGGAAATGGCTAAAAAAGCTGCTCTAAGTAAAGGTAACAGAATATTCCTTCACTCTAAAGGGCAATAAATATGAAGACTATAGAAAAACATGGGAAGGCTCACCTGAACTGACGTAATCAAGGAAGCAGAACCAGGAAAACCAATACATCGACTGCAACAGCATAAAGGGAAAGAACCCCAGGAAACATAAAACCCAAACTGAATGCTCTGTAATTGTTATGACCAAGGTGGGCCAAGAAGAGGTGAGAAGATGTAGCTTCTTTTTTTCCTTTGCTGAGGTGGGGGATAACAGGTGTGAAAAACTGCAGATGCTACCAAACCTGGCTGACGTGCTGGTAAGCTTTGCTGAATTATTTTCTTAGCCCTCTCTCTCTTTTTTTTTAATCTTTGTCATAAGTGATGGCTCTTTAGGTGGGAAAGGGTGGAAATGAAGAAAATATAAAAACAAAACCTAGCTATGAAAAAAATCACATTATTGAATTAACTTTTCAACATTTGCAAAATGCTGCACATCAACTCGGTTGATCCATATCCTAGCCCTTGAGGCAGGTACAAAGTCATTATTGTCATCTTTATTTTGTTGATGAGGAAACTGATCAGTTCAGAAATTTGTCTGTGGTCATATTGCTAGTAAGTGTGAGATGGGATCTGAACACATGGTCTCCGTGTCTAATATTCTGTCTATTACAGCCTGTCACTTCTCCTACTATAGATCTAAGAGAAGGACACTTTTGGCTGCTGAAAGATATCAAAGAATACCTTAGCCCATAGCTTCCCCCTCCTCACCCCCACTTCAGCAGATTCTCAAGGCTCTTTTCCATTATCACTGGGTCTAGAAGGCAACATTCCACTAGTCCCAGCATGCTGCTTCTCCCTCCCCTTCCTTGAATGTGCAGAGTACAGACACCCAGTATTTTTGCTGAAAGCTGGGTATTAAACAGGGAAGTTGCCTGGAGCTGCTGCCTGCCCTTTGTTTCTGAACATGAAAGCTGCTCATTAGATAGGAGGCTCTGCAGAACGACTCCTAATCCAAGAAAAATACCAGGCCAGACAAAGGCTGAAACTAGAGTTAATGGGAGGCCACTCAAGGCCTGTGAGACCCCAGAATTTCTGCTCAGAGCCCATGAAAAGGCAAGGAGGAGGATGAGGAGGAAAGCGCAGTGGCCTGGAGGGATCCTTGCTCTCAGTCAATTCTTACTTAATAACAAGGGATGAGGGCTGGGGAGGAATCAGGTCTGAAGTGGCTTGTTCAGGTAGGAGAGATGTGAAGGGGAACCTGGAATGTGGGGAGGAAAGAGAAGGAGGAGGTGACCTGTGTGACTGCACTGCTCAGAATTTCAGCCTGCTTCCCAGAAAAGGGGAAACTACGTGTTGGAACTGGAAAGCTAACCTTGCCAATGGTCTTTGCCAATGCCAAAGTACAGAGGACCTGAGCTTTAGGGCTGGAAGGGAGCTTCGAAATCATGGCGTTCAACCCTCTTCATTTGACAGTTGGGTAAACAGAGGCCCATGGAAGTTAAGTGGCTTGTGTGACTGCACAGAGAGTCAGTGGCCCACCTAAGGTTTCAGCTTCTAACTCCAAGTCCAGGGCTTGATCTACTATATCACGAAATGGACTGACGCATAGACACTCCCCCCACCCCTACTCCCTTTAGCATTTAAAAGCACTTTACAAATATGATCTCATTGGATCTTCACAACAACTCTGGGAGGCACGTGCTATTATTATGCCCATTTCACAGATGAGGTAACTGAGGCTGAAAGAGATGAAATGATTTATCCAGGGTACCATGTCCTCCTGTGTCCAGGTCCAGCACTCTATCCACTAAGCCACTTAGAGCCCCATCATCATTCAAGCCTCAAGGGCCACCTTCCATATGGTGCCTTTGCCAGTCTCCTTAGTTCCTCCCATTCCCCTCAATTTACTATGTAATGATTTCCAATATCTTTTGTATTTTCTCATCAGTGTAAATGTCCCCTCTCCCCCTCTTCTTCTCCCTCTCTGTGGAGGGAGTCGTTTTCATCTTTGCCTATGTGTCCCCAGCCCCTAGTACACGGCCTGGAACATAGCAGACACTTAATCAATTTATGAATAAGAATTTACTAAACACCTTATATGTGTCAGGTACTGTCTGTGGTACCACAAAAGTGAGACAGCCGCCCCTGCCCTCAAGAACCTTACATTCTATGGTTTGCTAAATTGAATTGTAATGAGAATCAGGAAGCTAAGTGTCGCTGCCCATAGTTCCACCTTAGCTGCCCTCCACATAGTGGGCAGTGTGATACAGTGGAAAGAGCCCTGGGCTTAGAGTCAAGGTTCAGATCTTAGCTCCAACATTTAGTATCTGAGTAATCTCTGGGCCTCAGTTTCTTCATCTGTGAAATGGGGATAATCATTCTTTCTCTCCGCTCTGCCCCTGCTTCTCTGGGTTGTTGTAAAAGACTCCCTTTGCAAACCTTAGAGCCCTAAAGAAAACAGGGAGTGCTTCTCCTTGTTACCAGCCCCACCATTCTCCAGGGGTCACTGCCTCTGACTGCAAAGGTCCTCCCCAACAGCTAAGCTGGTTAGGATGCTGGGCCTCTCTCGTTTCCTAAAGGTTAGCCTGAAATCTAAGACTTCAAAGCCTCTTGAGAAGGGAGGGAGAAAAGAAATAAAAGCCCGAGTGAATTAATAGGTTAGTGATGAAAAAAATCCCGTCTTTGTACTCCTACTGTCTGTATTTCAAGACTATTATAGAAAAGAAAAAACATACCCACAATCTGGCACAGGACCTTGAATGCTAAATACACAGCTTGGATGACATGCGAATGGCTCTCTGTTCTGGTGTGCATCAGAACACGATTATACAATCCATAGATTACATAGCCCCTTGCCCACCTTTGCCTATCCTCCCACTGGCTCAAGATAGCTTAGGGTCCCCTAAAACAATGGTGACATCATAAACACCCTAAATAATGGTAACATGGGAGACACCCTCAACATTGGCATTGGAGTCAAGAAGACCTGAGCTCAATCTGGGTCTTAGACACTTACCAGTTTCTCTGCATAGTAAGTGTGAAAGGTGGAATTCCAATCTAGATCTTCCTGACTCCAGGTTCAGCTCTTTCTAACCACTATACTACAGTGTCTCTCTTGTGTACAAGGCAATGATGATCCTGATGCCCTCGATCCTTTAGGCTGAGGGTCATTTCCTAGAATAAGCTGTTCCACAATTTCTTAAAGCAGGAAAATTCCCACCCTCTTTCTCTAGTCCCGGTCTCTACTCTTCCAGGAGCCTAATGAGAGGGAGAAATGAAAGATGCCTTAAACAGACCATGGCAGGGCAGCCCTAAGAGATAAAAAAATCCACATAAGGGATGCTCAGAGTTGTAAGCGAACCTGAAGGCTGTTCTTGCACAAGGATAACATCGTCTATAACATTCTTGACAAGTCGTGAACCAGGGAGGGGACAGTCTTGAGAGAACTAAACCAATGCTTATTAAATGACTGTTCCTTACAAGGCACTATAGGGGAAACAAGATGAATAAGACATTATCACTACCCTGCAGATGCTGGAGCTTAAGAAACATATAGAGGAAACAAATACAAGGCAGGAGCTCTAAATACCAAGGAGAGGTCCAAACAAAGAGCTAGGAGAGAAAAAAAGGAGGGACCCATCGCTTCTTAGCATCAGAGACATTTAGAACTGAAAGGTACCTTAGGAACCATTTCGTTCAACCCGAGTCATTTTACAGAATAGGAAAGTAAGGCAACTAAACTACATGAAGAAGAGGACAGAGTAGCAATGACAACTTTGGAATCAGAGTGTGTTAAGAACTGAGGGGATGGTGAAAAGTCTGCATTCCAACCCCATAATTTAACAGATGGGGAAACTGAGGCCCAGGGCAAAATGATTTGCCCAGTATCACATAGCTAAACACAAAATAGGGGTAACAAGAAATCTAGGGTTTGGAATGACAGAAGCTCAGAGCAAGGAGGGATCTCTGGGACCCATGTAAATTTAAGAATCCCCTCTATTATACATTCCACATGAATTTTTTAACTTCTAGACCTGTGAGCTTTCCATTCCATCACCCAGCCTCTGGATTCCTTGATTTAGAAAAATATACCAGCTACTCACTCGGGACTTTCCTTCGCTCCTTATAAATAGAAGCTCTAACTTTTCTGATCTGTAACCTCTTCAAAGTAGGGATACCCTCCAATGGTGGCTCTACAGCAACCTGTCCTCTCATCTTGTACCATTCTTGCCATGTCCTCCCCATAGAGATTCTACCCAATAAACTGGTCTTTGCTCTAGGCTCACAACTTTCTTCAGGCATCACAGCAGGACTTGGCCAGCCCATCGGCCATTCTTTTTCCTCAATGGATGACTGACCTGAGTCCTTTGCTAGTCAATCAGTTTATGCCTAGCCATTCCCAAAACATGGTGCCAATACCCTGACCATCTTTCTCCCCCTCTCCTCCAACTCTGCCTCAGGAACTCAGAGCTCCGATAGGTGAGCTTTCACTGGATCTTTCCCAGAATCAAGTCATCATGTCACATCCTGGTCACCTCTAAACCATGCTGCCTACACTTTACCCTCCTCCTCCTCCTCCAACCACCAGAATTCAGACTCTGCCCTCACCACCCCACTCTAGTTCTTCTTTATATGTTGACTTCCCTTATTAGAATGTGAGTTCCTTGAGGGTGGTGACTATTTGTTTTGTTTCATGTCTCTGCTTTTTTCTTGTTTTCTCAAATGATTTCTCAAATCTTTGTCATTATTATCATCCTCAACAATAGCTAACATTCACATAAGGCTTCAAAGTTTACAAAGCACTTCACCAACATTGTTTTATTCGATACTCAAAACAACCTTGGGAGGTAGGTACTGTGTTATCCCCATTTTACAAGTGAGGAAACTGAAGCAAAAATAAATTAAGTGACTTGACCAGGGTCACACAGATAATAACTGTCTGAGGCCACATTTGAATTCAGGTCTTCTTAACTCCATTGCCTTTTGAATCATCTGTAATTCTGACTCTTCAGAGATTTCATTCCATTATCTGTAGCCACAGAAAGTCACAACGGAAGAAAACTGGCATTAAGAAGGTAGATTTTTGATTTAGGGGGTAGTCTGGCAATGTAGAAAAAGCTGTGAAAATCCCCCAAATGTAATCCAACCCACTTTCTTTGTCCTGTTTGCTTCTGGGCCCTAAGCAGGATGCCCTCTGTGACAGCAGTAAATGCCTTAGGTAAGCATCTGTCTCCTTTTTTTCTGCCTCACTTGGTGTGCGTAATGGATCCATAAAGATAAAAGGGTTGTTGAACAAAGCTGTCTTTGTGGTTGCCTCTATCAAAGGAATCCTGGGTGCTTTTAACATAAGCACAGCAGTTACCTTGTTGGCAGAGGGCCGTTAAGGCACCATTTTGCTCTGCTGATTCCAGAGCAAGTGGGCAAACCATGTTTGTTTCTGCTTTTATATCCTCAAGACCTAGGAGAAGGTAGGTGCTTAATAGATGTCTGTGTAACTGAATGAAACTAAACTGAACTGGAATCTTGGTGTCTCTTATGCCAAGGACTGAGGGGTTGGCTCTGCTCCCAGGACTTTCTAATGTCAGGAAGGAAGGCACAAGCAAGCAAGTTTGTAACTGGGATTCACAACCTCCTTTTATGAAGTGAATGAGAAAATGGATGTCAACACACTTTATGAAAGAAGTTCAACTCTTACTGTACAGTAAGACACGATATTAAGCTGGAAGGGACTAAAGGTGCTTTAACCCAGCTTCTCCCAAAACTTTACAGATTAGGAAACTGATGCCTCACCCAAAGTTACACAGGTAACACGTAGCAGAACCAGGATGAAAATTCAGGAGCAACAACTGAAATCCGGCACCTCTTGGGCTGCATGACTCTGAACTGATGACAAGTGGATAAAACAGAACCAGGAAAAAAACTCTCTCTCTCTCTCTCTCTCTCTCTCTCTCTCTCTCTCTCTCTCTGTCTCTCTGTCTCTCTGTCTCTCTCTCTGTCTTTCTCTCTCTGTCTCTCTGTCTCTCTCTCTCTCTGTCTTTCTCTCTCTGTCTCTCTCTCTCTCTCTATGTATATACATATATACATACATATATATTATATATACACACATATATGTATACATATACACATATATTATATATATATGTATATATGAAGGCTGTAACAATAAAAATAAGGACAACAATAACATGAAAGAAGCCAGTGGAGTGCAGAGGAAAGAACACTGGCTCTGGAAGGAAAAGACCTGGGTCAAAATATTGCCTCTGACACTATCTGTGGATAGAGCACTGAACTTGCAGAGAGGAAGGTCTGAATTCAAATCCTGCCACAGACCCTTACTAGCTGTGTGACCCTGGGCAAGTCACTTCTGTCTACCTCAATTTGTGCATCTGTAAAATGGGAACAATATTAGGCCCTACGTCCCAGGGTGGTTGTAAGATTCAAATGAGATAATATTTGGAAGGAAAGAGCTTGAGGAGACCTGAAAGCACCACATACAAAAGGCCCTCGTTCTCCGTGCTGCTAGCGCTACTTTTGTTTCTGCTGTTATGTGACTTCCCTGGGCTTCAGTTTGTTCATGAATGAAATAAATGAGGAGGTTGGAGGAGATGTGTTTTGAGGTCCTTCTAACTCTGAATACTATATAATTATAATATACTGTCTTTGTCCTAGAAAAGGGAGCAAAGGCGACTTCCACAGTTCAGTGATAAGGTGGGTGACTACAGGTGTGGAATGCTGCATGCATTCTCAGACTGGGTCAATGTGTGGGAAAGTTTCACTTAACTGTTCTTCTTTGTCATAAGTGAAGGCTCATGCTGGGGTGGGGCAGGAAGAGGTACATCCAGAAATGCCTAAACATAAAAACAAAAGACAACAATAAACTAGGAAAAGAAAAGAAATAAAGCAGTGGGAACAACATAAGCTGTTCTTCCCATCTGGCTACACACAGAACTTTTGGCTTACAACATTAGACAGTGGCTCTCTGAATCTCTTCTGCCTTTGCATCCCACTCAAGGGATACACTTCCCACCTCCAATGCCTTTCTCTAGACATCCAAGAGCATGCCTTTGGTTTAATGGATAATGCTGATGATGCTTTGACACAAGGAAGACCTTGCTTGGGGACTGTGTTTAATTGGATCAACTCAGTGGTGTTATCTTACAGTGAAGTAGATGAATGATTCTGTAAGATTATTCCCTTGCTATTTAAGAGGGACTTAGTTGCACTGGGACACCATGATCTCAGGGGAATGCTGAAATAGGATCAGAGTCACAGGCAAATGGGAACAAAGTGGATGCCCATTGACTGGGGAAATGGCTGCACAAACTAGAATAGATGATAAATGGATGGACAGATAGATATATGGACTCATGAATGGATGGATGAATATAGATATATGTGGATGGATTGTGAGATAGATGGATACACAGACAAATAGAGAGATAGAGAGGTGGATGGATGGATGGATGCATATACAAATAGGTGGATGGACATGGATGGATGTCTGAACGGACAAACAGATAGAGACATATGGACAGACAGAGAGATGGATAGAAACATTTATTGCACGCTTACTATGTACAGACACTGTTCTAAGTGCTGAGAATACAAATACAAGCACGACAATCCCTCTGCCCTCCAGGAACTTATAATTTAATGAAAAAAGGCAGAAAATAGAGAGAGTACTGGAAAAAGGAAGAAGGGGAAAGAGAACGGGTACCTGTGAGGGGATAGGTGAGGAAAAGGAGATAAGGTCTGGAGACAGACAATGCAAGAATAAGATGAAACACAGCTGAAGTCCTTCCCAGATTAAAAGAATGGAAGCACTCCACTGCCATAAGAAATGATGAATATAAGCTGAAACAGTGTGAAGTTAATAAAACTGAGACAAAATCCATCGAGTGAATACAATAGTATGATGAAAATAACATTAAAAAGGCAGCCAAACTCAGATTAATTAATTCTCAATCTTTATCTTGGAGAATGAATGATGAAATATCCTTCTCTCCTCTGGGTAGAAAGAGGGAAAGTTAAGGAAGCAGTGATGAATTGCATTTAGATTCAGTTATCTAGGTGATAGACTTTAGTGGTCCAGCCTCTTGCTTCAGCCATCATCACAATCCAGACTTTGCTTGGATTCATGTTCAACAAAGTGGTTGGGATGTACCTGCCTCAGAACTAAGAAATTCCAAACTTGGTCAAAAGTTTGAAGACATTAGAAAAGATGTATATTCTAAGAAGAAATCCTTAACCTTTAATACCAAGATCTAGTAAAGCTATCTAGCTGGTTTCCTATTTGAAACAAAAGCTCCCTTTCTCTCCTCCAGGACTGGATGACTTTCTTCACCCTGAGATACACTGAGCTGAAATACATTCCTAACACCAAAATTATCCTTTATTGCTCCCCTTGGACTCTACGGACCCCTATACTTGCTTGGAAGATTCTGAGACTGAAATTATGGTGCTTAACTAGGAGATGCTGACTTTTATTAGTGGTCTCTTCCCCTACCTTTTTGATCATGAATTACCAGTCATTTGTTTTTTTTGCATTTTTTTCTTTGTTACAAAAGAACTGTGTGCAGAAGGCAGGAGATTGAGGCAGAAATCTAGTGATAACTATGTCACTGCTGTAATCATTGCATACAGGTGGTCCGGTTTGGCTCACTGTCCTCTGTATCAGTTCATACAAGTCTTCCTGTATTTCCCTGAACTCAAAGCCATCACTTCTTATGGAACAAGAATATTCCATTCATCCATATATCACTGCTGGTTCAGCCATTCTCCAGCCTATGCGAACCTATTCCTCCCCACCTCCTCTTTTTTCTACACCAGCTAACAACTGTTGTAAAAAAGCAAAAGACATCGATACTTTTTTTTAAAGAAAGAAGAGTGATCACAAAGTTTAAAGGCGGGTTTCTTACATCTTTGACAATTTCATGTGATGTCATTCAGCAACCTGATGACTATTTCTCTGTGGTAAATGATTCCAAAGCATTGGCTCTAAAGTCAAAAGACTTGACTTCAAATCTTGTCTCTGATGCTTATTATTTGTGTGACTCTAGGCAAGTCCCTCGATCTCTCGTGATCTCAGTTTCCTCATTTGTAAAGTGAGGAAGTTGAATCAGACAGGCTGAGGTCCCTTCTAATTCTAGATCTATGATCCTATCATCTTTTAGATGGCCAGCCTCACACTTGATTCATAAAGCTGTAGTGATGTGCCTGATGGCTTGGTAAATGAAGGCACAAGGATGACTTAGCTACTTGTTCCAGATCACAGAGTCAGTCAGAGTTGAAATTGATTCAAAAATCCTATTTTGGTGACCCCTATTCCTACTGTTAAGGGAGCAAAATGTAAAATCTCTTACAAAAGTCCTATCACATGCCAGAATTAACCTATGTACATTTTGAGAGAGAAGATATAAAAGAGTATGAGTTGGGAGAGGCAAGGAACATTTATTTTCTTGAAAACATTCCTTCACTCCACTTTTTCGCCTGAAAGAGTGCTATGTCTACCTTATTTACCACCCTCCCTCCCCCAACTCAGGGGAAGAGAAAATTGCCCGCATCTTAAATTCTAGACACCCATCACTGGGTGTCACTGCTGCTCCATAGGAACAGAGCTAAAGACACATGGATGTGGCAATATCTGCATTCTATGTTCTTTCCCCATTGCATGTGCTCTCTCTCTCTCTCTGTCTCTGTCTCTCTCTTTCTCTCTCTTTCCCTCTCCCGCTCCACTCCTCCCTTTCTTTTTGTCTTTCTCTGCTTTCTCTGTGTCTCTGTCTTTTTGACTGTCCACCTCTCTCTGTCTTCTTCCCTCTCCATTTCAGAGAGCTGGGTGTATCCCTAATTTCTGCCTTTGATGCTGTCAGGCAGCAGGCACTGACGTTCTGCCATGTTCCCTATTGGAACCATCTGCTCCTTGTTATCTGACAGTGGCTCAGCCGGTGTACCACGGAGCCCCACGTTCTGCTGCTCATTAACTGACAAAAGCATCCCTTGGTGCTCACATTACACTGAATTATTTTAGAAACTGAACACACAGCCACACAAGAGGCTCAAAAGGAAAGGGTCATAGCAGAAAAACCACCAAGGAGCTTACGTATCAACCTCAAGAACTGGGAGCTAAAGTATTATTTCTGGGTAGGTTCCTTCAAGAAGATTGCTTCTGATTTTCCAAAATAGTCAAAACCTACCCTCAAAGAAACCTCCATAATAAAACCCCAACACAGGTGAAATCATTTCATATTCTTGTGATCCTTTCTTGGATCTCTTTCCTAGGGATTGGCATGCCCTCATTACTCACTTGATGCCCTGCCCCCACACCTGAAGAACCATCACATCAACTTGCCCTTGACTTGAAAGAAGCTGACGGGTTCCATGGGTCTCCCTCGCCGGCTCCAAGAAGGAAGGGGAGGTGGCCCTTTCCATTCCCCAACTTTACTCCCTAGGGTGTCTCTGAAAACCACTATAGCTGTGGAAGGCACTGAGAAGTCAAGAAGGTGAACTCAACCTCCTCCTTGCAAGGGGCATGAGTCTTAAGATCATCTTTAGCCCCCGCTCATCTCAGTTTGGTGAAGGGCAGGAAAAACTAGCACACTGCAAAAAGAGTAGGAGGTAGTCTGATAGAACAAAGAATATTTCTAAGAATGCCACCCCCAACCCCACCAAAAACTAACACACAAAAACCAAACCCAACCTAACTTCTCTGAAGCTGGTTAAGAGCCCCAGACTATTTTTGGCTAGCCACAGAGGGGGCACAGGAAACTATCAGATCAGGGCGTCGACAAGCGTTATATTTGTTAAACTCTTACTAAGCACCAGGCCTGTACTAAATAATGGGGAGGCAAAGAAAGGTAAAAATATTGTCCCTGCTCTGAAGGAGTGCACATTCTAGTGGGAGAAATATGAAAGCAACTAGGCACACAGAAGATCTATACAGTGGAACAGTGCATAATACTGGAGTTAAGAAGACACAAGTTCCACCCCTTGCATATTTCCTACCTGTGAGACCCTGGACAAGTTACTTAACCCTGTTTGCCTCAGTTTCCTCATCTGTAAAATGAGCTGGAGAAGGAAATGGCAAACCCCACTCCAAGTACCTTTGCCAAGAAAATCCCAGATGGGGTCACAAAGACTTGGACATTACTGAAATGACTGAACAACAACAAAAACTCTAAAATACCTTTAAATCTGTTTGCCCTCCCAATTCAGGACCCTTAAAAATGAAGATAGCTATTCAGCCTTAAAGCTCTTCTATAGAGTTTCTAGGGATTACTTTTACAAGAAAATCTTTAAAGTAGGTGGTATTGGATTTGTGAGAAACCTAAAGTTCTCCAACATCATTAAAAGGAGTGAGGAAATCAGATCTAGAATTAGAAGGATCTCAGAGTCTAGGGGCTCTTAAGCTGGAGATCCATGAACTTTGGGGGGATATATATATATATAATCCTGCCAAAGGGTACATATACATAAATATCCCCCCAAATATATACACATATCCATATCTGTCTAAAAGGAAAACTACATTGAAATAAAATGATCTATATATATGTATATATATGTCTATACATATATATTTATCTATATCAATACATATAAAGGAAGAAAGATCATTCTATTTCAATATAATTGGTTTCCTTTTTAATCTGTTATATTTTATTATATTCATTTAATAATATTCTGAGAAAGGGTTCACAGGCTTCACCAACTGTCTAAAAGCTCTCTTTCTCTCTCTCATTGTTTCTGTATCTCTCTGTCTCCCTCCTTCCCCTTCCCTCTTTCCTTTTCTCCCTCTCCTTTCTCTCTTTCCTTTTTCTCCTTTCTTTTCTCTTTCCTTTTTTCTCTCTGTATCCTGTCCTTCACACACACACACACACACACACACACACACACACACACACACACACACACACCACACCCTGCTAAGAAGCCCCAATCTCTTCCAACCCCCTTGCTTTACAAATGAGGACACTAAGGTCCAGAAAAGTTTGGTCACTTGCCCAAGGTCATGCCGGAAGTAAGTACCAGAAGGGAGATGTGCCCCCAGATCTCCTACTAGCCAGCCTGTTCTCTTTCCACCTGCCAGCTTCTATCTCCTTCTCATCTAGGTCCTGAGAATTAATAATAAACGCTCCCACTGTAATCAATACTGCTTCATAGCTGAAAATGGGTTCTCCTCACATCAACCTTGTGAGGGAGGCAGTATCATTATCCTCATTTTCAAGATGAGGAAATTGAGATTCAGAAAGGTCATAGGACGAGAGCAGCTGGAGCTCGGAGAGCGCTTTGTGATCCTTTAGCCCACTCAGCACATTTTCTATAGGAGGAAGCCAAGGCCAGAGGGGTTACTGACATGCTTCATCACACAGGCAGGATTTTAACCCAGGTCTTCTGCTTTCAAAGCCAGGGTTCTTTTCACTAAACCACAATGAAGTGACTTCTCAGGGTCACTCAAACAAGAGAAACTGGTACATGAACCCAGGTTTTCAGACTCCAATCCCAGCCTCCTCTTCTCTACCTCCAATGCATTCAGTAGATAGGCATTCTAAGTGTCATATGTTACTGGTAAAGAAATCTCCTGGTCAATGTGCTGTGTAATTTCAATGCATAACAGTCTTTTCTTCAAAAAAAAATTATTTTCTCATCTGTTCCTGGAATTTTTTTTTTAAAGCCATTTGGCACATCACAACTGGCTGTGTTGCAGATGAAAGTGCAAGTCTGCATAAAAAATAAAAATAAAAGTCCGCCTAGTCACAGTCTAACTCGAATCAGCAAGATTTGTCCGGATGCTCCAGAGAAAAAAAATAATAATTTGATGTTCTGTAATTTTGCAGCTATTTAAATTTTATTAGCAATTACCAAGCCTGTTACCACTGCCTGCCTGCATCCAGCCAAGTCCTGACAACGAGAGTGTGTTTGAATGACAAGGGCCCAGGAAACTCAGCTGCACTCAGCTCCAGAGCCCACAGACACTAACCCCAGCCTAGCCATGTTTCATTAAGATTCTCCCCTTGCAGCCGAGGAGAAAGCAGCATGCGACTGTGATAATAGCTGAGCTCTCTGGGAGCTGAGCGGGGAAGGCAGGAGAGATGGAGCATGGCTGATACTTCACCAAACAGAGCTGATTTAGAAGATGACTTTAAGATGACTTTATGCAGCCAGTGTCGAGGCTGCTGAGATTATCAGCTTTAAAATATGTCATTTCAAAATGGCACCGTCATTCTGGTGCGGCTATCCATCTGTGATTTACCTCAACCTTCTGAGGCAGAGCTGTCAAACTCCACAAAACTCCCACGAGTCACAAGCCAGATTAAAATGTAACTGTGAAATGATGAGGAAAATAAATAAAAATACAATATAACATAGATAATGTTAACTTAGGGTTTTCTAAGTCGATATGTAGGAGGCATCCTTTTCTATTTGAGTTTGACTTCACTGTTTCAAAGCATTAGGTAAGTAAACTATGAGCCCTTGGAAGCACACTCAAGGATGAGTGAGAACTCAAAAATGATGGGCGTAAAAGTGGGTGGTACAGGAAAGGGTTCAAAAGAAGGCACCCCATAGAGCATCCTTCTCCCACATCCATGTCTTCTTTGTGTAGGCCATCCCTCTCTTCCTGAAACACATTCCCAGCTCACTTCTGCCTCTAGATGTTTTCAAGCTCATGTAGTAACTCCTCTGACTCTCCATGACACCATTTGGGGTTTTCTTGGCAAAGGTACTAGAGTGGTTTACCATTTCCCTCTCAAGCTCATTTTACAGATAAGGAAATTGAGGCAAAGGGCGTAAGTGACTTGCCCAGGGTCACATAGCTAGGGCCCTACATGTATGACTATCATACATATATGTATATTTTTACATGTATACACTGTATCCCACCCAGCTCCCCCAACCCCTAGTAGAAGACAGAAACTATAGTTTTACATTCTGTCTTTATATACATAAGATACTTAATCAATGCCCATCAGATTGGACTAAGGACCTTGGCTGTGCCTTCAAATTCCCATTGTCATTGTCTGGGCATCAGTTTCCTCATGTGCAAATTGAGAAGGCTGGATTGGATGGCCTCTCAGGTCTGCTCCACAGCTAGGATTTTTCAGATTCTCTTTCCCTCTCGGTCTTATGACCCTCTGATTCATTCTATCCAAAGCTGGACATTTACAAGACCGCAGATCATACATAAATCATGGACCTGGAGCCAGAAGGGACTTCAGAGGTCCTCTAAGCCAACCCTTCATTTTCTATCCCTATATATTCTGAAATTCTTTGATTTTCTGAATTACAAAGTGAAAAAGTTCTGGGACTTGTCCCTTTTTTGAGAGGAAAGGAGGAGCGTGTAAACATGAGCTAGGGAAGTAGATACTCAAGTCCTGCTTGGGAGGCAATGAGAAGGGAGGCTCCCTTCTCATAGCTTCACTAACCCCCACTACAACCCTACACTAATAGTAGTAACAGCTAGAATTTATATATGGCCTTAAAGTTTGCAAAGTGATTGACACTGTTGTCATGAGGCAATCAATCAAATGACTGATCTTCACAGCAACCCTGAGAACAGGTGCTATTATTATTCCCATTTTTGAGGTGAGGAACCTGAGGTAAACAGGGGTTAAGTGACTTGCCCACGGTCACATAGTTACTAAGTATATGAGGCAGGATTTGAACTCAGGTCTTCTTAACTCCAGGTCTAGCGTTCTATCCAATGAACTGTCTAAATGCCTAGATGCCTGGGAAGATTCTATTCTGGGGGGGCCAATGATGAACTTTTTGAGGGCTGGTTGTAGTAGAGACTTTAATTTTAATCAAGACAAATTGCTGACCCTTTGGCTTTCACTGGTGGGTGTATCCCATTGGACTGGATTAGAAACTACCTAATTCAATCCAATTGATGGGGATTATGTGCAAAGGGCAGAACAGGCAGAGTTGAAGGTATTCCACCTGCTTCCCATAGATTGAACTTCCCATAGTGATGAAGGGTGGGATGGGATTAGCCTCTATTTAGAGATTAACTTCCTTGGCCTTTTCTTTAGATTAAGTTTGGGAAAGTCAGCTTTAAGGACTTCCTCCTTAGTCAGGCACTTTGTCTGGGCTTTGTCGATGGAGACTGAACTGAAAATGAATCCTCTAGACATATTTGCCTTTCTCTGGTGGTATAAACTTTCTTCCTAAATCTCTGGGAAGGGATGGGATTAGAAGAAATTTTCTGGGTGGTATAGCTTACCTTCTAGCAATGTGCCAAGTACCATGGGCATAGTACAGAGTTCAAAATAGGTTCTATTATATTCAAAATAGGTTTAGATTCTGCCTTCAGGATGCCGATCATCTAGGAATACATAGGCACTTGTGTATTTAACAAGTGTGTGTGTGTTTGTGTGTGTATAATGTGTTATACATACACTCTTGTTGAATATATACACACATATATACACATATATGTGTGCAGATGCTTATATATACATATAATATACATGCATATGTATGGGTATGTATGTATGGACATGGATATATCCAGTACTGGTCTATAAGGCATCAACGCCTTCCTCCATGAAGCACTCCTTGATTTTCCACTACCCCATACCAATTATTCACGTTCTTGCCCTTCTCAAAATCCTTTGGATTTATTTATCTGTGTACATATTTCATCATCCTCAGGAGAATGTAAGCTCTTTGAAAGAAATTAATCAGCCAATTAATTCATCAATCAACTAGTCTCAGTGGATTGAGGGCATCAGAGTAGATAACTCTGAAGGTTCTTCTAGCTCTAAATCTAGGATTCTTTGACACTATGAATCAATAAGAAATGATTAAGTTGTTCCTATTTGCCAGCCACCAAGATAAGTGTGGGGGATAAAAAACCAAAATGGAGATATGCCCTGCCCTCAAGGAGGCTGTTGATTTATTGATTCTCAGATGAGAGCTGAGTAGAATGTAAGCTCCTGTGCAAGGACCATGTTATTTTTATTTCTATTTCTACAGCGTCTTGTACAGTGCCTTGTCTATAGCGGACACTTCATCCTTATTGAAATGGGCACACTGCCTTGATTTTCTAATGAAATCTCAAAAATGTTTATTTTCTCGTAAGCTATTACTCTTAAGAATAAAGAATAGGAAAAGGAACCTTCCAGCTAAAGAGAGTTCCAACTGGCCAGATTCAGGTTGATCCAAACTTTGTTGTATTTAGGGGGTAGGGATGGAGGTCTAAGCTATCCACCTAGCAATTTTATTCTCATTTTTTCTCAGTGTTCAAACCTGATATCAAACCCCAATTGCAAAGATCGGAAAGAAAGAAACTGAGGTTG
Source organism: Notamacropus eugenii (assembly GCF_028372415.1). Classification (NCBI taxonomy): domain Eukaryota; kingdom Metazoa; phylum Chordata; class Mammalia; order Diprotodontia; family Macropodidae; genus Notamacropus; species Notamacropus eugenii. Next base: position 15,226,261 of record NC_092877.1, read on the forward strand.
TATCCAGTTGTAAGGGCATGACAGAGACAGAGTGAAGGTGATGGGATTGGAAGGCGGGGCAGCGCAGAGGAGGAGAGATGGAGGCTGGAGCATATATCAAGTTAGTTGCGCATTTTTTAATATGCTGAAGCAAACTCTCATCATCATCAAAAACCACTTACGTGCTTAATTGTCCACTGTATGGAGCTAGGCTCTAGGAAAAGGAACGAGACCCGCTGGACCTACTGGAAAACCGGGCAAACAAAGCAGAGATACCCAGCTCAAGAAAAACAGTCTAGATAAAAAAGATATGGATTTCTATTTCTTCTACTTTCCCTCTTTTTAATAGAAGTGCCCTAAATTCCACAAACTAATCTGGCTTCCTTTGTTAGGGAAATCTCGCATTAGCTCTGGACTAATTGAGCGGGTCCTCCTCTAGACATGGAGGGGGACGGGAGTGCAGCCAAGGAAGGCATGTTTTTGGATCACCAGTTCTCAAATTGTCTACAATAAAGCACAATTTCAGAATACTGGCACTGAAATAGTTCTCAAAGGCCAAGCTAACCAATCTATATTTGGTTAAGAATGTTCTTTTATAAGATCCTCAGCAAGAAGAGGAAACTTGTCATAATGGATAGAGTACTGGCCTTCCAGTCAAGAAGACTTGAGTTTGAATCCTTCCTCAGACATTAGCTTCAGCCTCAGTTTCCTCATCTGCACAATGGGGATAGCAAAAACATTTCACTTACAGGGTGGCTATAACGTGGGCTCTGTGAGTTAAGAACTATGATTTTGCCTTTTTTTGTATCCCCAGCCCTCAGCATAGTGCCGAGCACATGGTGTTCAGTCATTTTTCAATTGTGTCTGACTCTTCATGACCCATTTGAGGTTTTCTTGGCAGAGATCCTAGTGATCTGCCATTTTCTTCTCCAGCTCATTTTACAGATGAGGAAACTGAGGCAAACAGGGGTAAGTGACTTGCCCAGGGTCACACAGTTAGGAAGTGTCTGAAGGGAGATTTTAACTCAGGAAGGTAAGTCTTCCTGAGTCTAGGCTAGTGTTCTATCCACTGTGCCACCTAGCTTCCCTCCATGAACAGGAATATGGTATAATAAGGTTGGAATAGAGAGTTGAAGGAAACAGATTTAAATGCCAAATCAGGGTATGCAGATTCCCTGGCCAGTGTTCAATCCATTCTACTAAGTGACTGATGAGTACATTGGTGTAGCAGGTAAGCACCTCAGCATACACAGGAGGGCCTGCTGCTACAGGTTCTTAAATCTGCTTTTCTAAAAGGAAAGCAACTTTTGAGGGGTCAACAATCACTTCAATGAAACACATATACCAACAGAGAAAATACACAGAGGACCAACAGACAGGGCTTCCAACTGCCTGACCATAGGCAGTACATACATCACAGATCAACAGACAGATCCAGCTGTCTGACCATTAGATACATACATAGTTACCAGAGAGAGAAGTACCGACATCTGGATTTTCAAAGTGGGGGAGGCTCCTTAATGACTTCTCAGAGTCTCATCTGGCCAATCACAGGAACACTCTCCCAATGATTTGAGCCCCAAAGCAAAACCTCACCTCAGAGTATATATATGGAGCCAGAAGGTATCACAACTCATGTGCTTCAGTGCTGAGTTACCAAAAGGTATGAAAGCCTTCAAGGAGGCAAACTGCCCCATAAGCAAACTTTCCTTAACAGTCCCATCTGAGGCTGATTAATAGGTGGGGAAGATTTTTACCTTCTTTTACAACTGGTAGGTTTCACTCTTAAGCCATACACCTCACTTATGTGTTTTTGTCTCTGTTATTGCTCATTTCTGCACCTCAATAGCATGAAGGATGTAAAAGCATGGCGAGGTCTAGAAAGGACTGCAAAGATCATCTAATCCAACCTCCTCATTTTACAGAAAGGCAAAGTTTGATGGGGGATGATGTCCTGGCCACATGGGAAGCAGAAAAGACCCAGTCTCGAATCGGGTCAGGCCCAAGGGCATTAAGTATGATCCCCTTTCTAATCGAGCTGGGAGGGTTGCATTCCCAATTCCCTCCCTCTCTGTCCCTTGCCTGGTAGAAAATGTGGATTGATGGTCAGTTATTTGGGAACTGGGATGGGCTAGAGAAAAGAGGAGGAAAAGGAGAATAGTGAAGAAGAATCATAGCTAAGAGATAAAGAGCAGGGAAGCATAGATAAGAATCTAAGCATGAATAGCACCTGCATGAAGCCAACTTGGAACTGGACAGAGGCAGGAGTATATTCATGACCACATGATGGTGAACAGCTATGGATGCAGGGCACTGAGTAAAGAGATGCTCTGATAACTGAGTGACATCTGGGGAGGAGAGGAGGTTCAACACCAACAGCAAGCCAGGGAAGAAGGATGGAGCTTTGTGAATATATGAATATAATGTCCCATGTTCAGATGTTAAGCTGGAATCAGGTTTGGCTCATGCTTCTGGTGTATCCCCATGGCTATCTGCTGATGCTAGGGAGAGAAGGTTGATGCATGAGTGTCTCAACATCCTTTCATGGTACTCCATATGATTTGTGAAAAAGAAGCACATACACACACACACACACACACACACACACACACACACACACCCATAAAAGGGGAGGATCCCAGAGCTAACAAGCTGACTTGCCTAAGAGCAGACAGGAAGTACCAGAGCAAGGATTACCCAAGATGTAACACTTGGTCTGGGCTCACACAGACAGAAGTCTAATCACAGCAGGAAAGACAAACTAAAGATCAAAGGAGCATAGATTTAGTACTGGAAGGTATTTAAAGGTCATCTAGTTTAAATACCTCTTTTTTATCCAATAAGAAAACCGTGGCCTCAGAGAAGTTCATTGATTTGCCCAAGGTCACATGGATAGTAAGTGGCAGGGTGAGAATTTGAATTCAGGTTCTCTGACTTCATATCTAACACTCATTCCCCTAATATCATGCTGTCTCTCTTATCACTCATTGACTTCTTATGTTCACCCCTAAAATGTTTATTCTTTGAAATCCTTGAATCTAACCTGCCTCTAGGTTTCCATAGATATGGGCAACAGCCCCAATTTTTGTATAAACATTGAAGGTAACAGAGATCTTGGGGACAGGAGAATCTTTATTTCACCCCAAAAAATAACAACCTAATATCAACCTTCCAAGCAAAGAAACATCTGGGGAAAGGACAAAATTAATCTGTTTGCTCTGTACGATGATGGCTTAGAAAAAAAATGCTTATATGAGGAATAAATCAGTGTATCTGTGATCTCATCAATATAATGCTCCCTATATCTTCTCAAAATTCCAAGCCCTCCAGTACTTTCACTTCTCATACACAGAGCCTGGTACACAGTGTGCATTTACTAAAGACTTGTTGACTCATTAATGGATTCTTGTCCATTTCTTTCAGTAAGCCCACCAAAGAAGTTCTATTCAATGCCCTAGAGGCCTTGGGCTGGTTCCTCATTCTTCTGAAGGAAAGTGCCTTTATATTCTCTAGCACTTATTGGCTATCAGTGGAAAGCATGTTGAGAGTTCTTTGAGGGGACTAAGTTGGCTTTTTGTATTTAAATCTTCAACTCAAAATATAGCGATGGCAGGTAAGTGTTTATTAAATGCTTTTTCATTCATTAATTCATTCATTCATTCTCATCTTAGCAAAATTCAGTGGTTAAAAAAAAAAAAAACAAACCACTAGAAAGCTGGCCCAAACCAGGGAGCCCTTTCCCTGAGGAGAAACCAGGGACCCTTCTCTTAGAGAGGCAGAGAGTCAGTGGGATCAGCAAGGTAGCAGCATCTAGGGAGGGAAGTCATTGTCAACTCTATCAGGCATTCTGACAAAGGAGAGACAAGCCCCAAAGAACTTCAGATTTTCCTGGAAGGGGAAGCTTCTTACAACTGAGTTTGGAGTGGGGAAGAAAAAAATATATCAACTTATATGAACTGATGCTGAGTGAAAGAAGCAGACCTGGGAGAACTTTGTGTACAGCAACAACCACAGTGTGTGAGGACTTTTTCTGGTAGACTTAGTACTTCACTGCAATGCAAGGATTCAAAAAATTCCCAATGGTCTCTTGAGGCAAAATGTCTTCCACGTCCATGGAAAGAACTATGGAATTTGATCACAGAATGAAGCAGATCATTTTCTTTTGCATTATGTTTTGTTTTATGATTTCTCACATTCAGTTTAATCCTTCTATGCAACATGACTAAGATGAAAATGTATTTAATAGGAGTGTATGTATAGAACCTATATAAAATTGTATGCCGTCTCAGGGAGGCACTGGGGACGGAGGGGGAGGGAGGAGAAAAACATCTAAGATATATGGAAGTGATTATAGAACACTGAAAACAAATAAAATAATTTAATTTAAAAAAATATTGTTGAAGTCAGTGAATGTGGTTCCTTAATAAAGACTCAGGATAACTCAGTTTTCTTTCAGTACTTGTACAATGTGTTTTCTTTGGCCTTAAATAAAGTAGATTAATAGCATCCCAGAATTCTTTCCACAAGCATCATAGGAAGCTTGGGTTTAAATCCCACTTTTGACAGATCCAACAGTGAGGGAGCTTCCCCATGGCTGAAGTCTTTGATACCCAGTGTGTTGTGGGGTCAACCCTGGATTTTGGAAGGTTGTGCCAACAAGCGTGCATTTTCTTGTGATTCTACCCTAGTAGGAAAGGGTTTGAAGATGGGCTTAGTCATAGGCCACATGTCTTTTACCTCCTGAGCAGCCCAGCTAAGCATAGAAAGACTCATCTCTAGGGTTGGCTGCTTACCGGGTAACATATTCTTTTTTCCTATAATAATTCCATAACTGACAAAGACCACCTATGCACATGGGTAAAGGACTAATAAAATAGACCATGATAGAGACTAATAAATACATGGCTCCCTTTGGTTGTCTGATGAAATCTACAGATCCTCTTTCAGAATAATGCTCTCAAATGCATAAAATAAAATACACAGGATTACAAAGGAAACCTATCATTGAAATACAGTTATCAAAATATTTATAAAAACCAAAGTTTATGATACAGTAATATATCCAGTGGTGGGACTAATCACTAATTGCAAAGTAGTAATGAGTATAAACATTTCAAGATATCTGTAACACCTCTAAGGGTCATGCAAATATCTTAGTCAACTGACCTCAGATGAAGAATATCTGTGCTAAAGCTTGCTGCCCATATTAATGGAGGGAAGGAAGACCTAAACCAATGAAAGCAGATTCATGACTCTCTACAATCAAAGGGCATACGAGGAGACCCTAATAAGGCTTAGCTACTGTCTCCAGGGAAGAAAAGAGAAATTCACAGGAGGCATTCTGGTACAGCGAAGAGACTACCATTGACATTGAACTTAGTGGGGCAACTAGATGGTACAGTGGATGGAACCCCAGCCCTGGCGTCAGGGGGACCTGAATTCAAATGGGACCTCAGATACTTGCTTGCTGTGACCCTGATAGCCTAAACAATAAATAAATAAAATACTTGCATTCAGCTCCCATGGTGGATGCCTACAACCTGTTTCCTGATCTGTAAAATAAGGCAGCTGCGAACCAGACGGATTCTGAAATCCATTCCTGCTTTGGATCTTTGACCCTAAATTTAAGAAAAATGGCACAGACTATTATTTTCTAAAGTATTTTAAATTGGGCAAAAATACTTTACTTGGAACACTCGGGTATTTTTATTCCATTTTATAATTAGAGAAAATGAGGCCCAGAGAGTGACTTGCCCAGTGCTGCAGCGTGTCAGAATCAGCTAAGAATAGCCCAGAAGCAGTTGGCTCCACTAAAGGTGACTAAGACTCTGAGAGGCATTTTGTAAATGGGGATTTGGGCTTTGGAGTCATGACTGCCTGTTCAGTTGTCGTTCAGTCATTTTTCAGTCATGTCTGACTCTTTGTGACCCCATTTGGAATTTTCTTGGCAAAGATGCTAGAGTGTTTTGCCATTTCCTTCCCCAGCTTATTTTAGAGATGAGAAACTGAGGCAAAAAGGGTTAAATAACTTGCCCAGGGTCAGACAGCTTGTTAGAGTGAGACCAGATTTGAACTCAGGAAGAGGAGCCTTCCTGACTCCAGGTCCAGCACTCTATCCACTGCTCCACCTACCTGCTTCCTTCCTACTGAAGTCCAAACACCTAAGGCTAGCGTTCTTGGCCCCAACTTTCTTTATCAGTTTTATCTCCTCCACCACTCTCTTTGTTATCCCTATGTTTCAGCCTTCCCAGAATGCTCACTGAATTACATTTTCATACTGGTGTGCCTTTGTTCACGCCTGGAATATACTCAAACCTTCCCCCATCTCCAATGTAAAACTGTTGAAATGCAATCCATTCTCCAAGGCTCCTTGCTTTTCTTCACAAAACTTTCCCTGATGTCCTGGGCCAAAATCTCCTACTCTTCTGAACTCTTACAAAGTCTGCTTTGTATTCGTCTTTTGCATAAATCACCATTTACATAAAGCCTTTTTTGATCCCCCTAAATGCTAGTGCTTTCTCCCAATATAACCTTATATTAATTTTACACATGCTTATACAGGTACATGTTGACTCCTTCAACAGAACGTTCCTTAAGAGTAAAAACTTCTATTTTTTTATCCCCTATCCTTGACACATAGTAAATTGCTTAAAGGTGCTTACTGATTGATTATCACACTTTACTATCTGTTATATTTATTTACCTTCCTCTCTGTTCTTTACCTCTCTATAACCTCCTTTCTAAATGCTTCTCAGGCCACACCAGAGACCTGTCTCATTCTCCTGACTGCCTCTCCCAAAATACCATTCCAGGAAGGCCCCAGACACTTCCTTTTGTCCTCTCTGGCCACCGCTTCCACTGAAACAGTCTCCTCACATACAGCCCTGAAGGCAACAAGTACCTTCTACTGCTCTGGTTCTGGATCAGGGCCCACGATCAAATCGCCTCTCTCATTCATTGCTTTTTGAAGGACTACGTCAATAGAGCCCACTAGGGCCCCCCACCATCCCTCTAACTCTCTGAACCAAAGTGTCTCCCTTTGACCAACATTCCCCATGTGTGTTGTTTCACTCAATAGAATGTAAGAACTGATCTTTTTTGGGGGGGGGGGGGGGGTTTGTACTCCCAGTACTTAGAGCAATGCTTGGCAAATACTAGGTACTTTACAAAAGGTTTTTCATTCCTCCATTCTTCTCAGTTAGACTATAAGCTGCCTAAAAGCAAGGACTTGGTTTCATTCGTTCTTCCAGTCCTCTGGAGGTCCACATTTGTGGTCCACATCAGGACCACATCTCATCACCAGGGTTGGCTGATCACCAGGCAATATATTTTTTTCTATAATAATTCCAACGCTCCAATTAGGAAAAATCATGAGACATCTTTAGACCTAAAAATTTCCCTGTCTGTGGTTGGACTTGTCTTTAACATTCTTCCCATGGGGTTGTGGGATTCCATTAAGTAATTCTAAAAACCACTCTTCAAAGGTGCTTGATAAATGCCAATCAAACCCTTCTTAGAGGAAGATCAGGGAAAAATTGATGATAGAAAACCAGGCAATTGGTCCCAAACCAAAGTTGTGCCATGATTTTCCCATGGTCTTTTCTTCAACTTGTGTCTCAACCTATCCTGCCCTTACCTCATGGGGCACTAAAGGATACCAGCATACTGGACTTCACGAGGGTTTTATGAGGGTCACAGAATATAAGAATTGGAAGACAACTCAAGGGCCATCTAGTTTACACCTCCTACGATCAAGGATCTTTCTAGTTCATCCCTACTAAAAGGCAACCCAGCCTCTGCTTGGAGAAGGAGGGGAAGGATATCCATGGGACTGTTGGACCTAAGCCTACCGGCACACTATTTGTCTACAGTGGACATAAGACAATAACCTTCATACAATCTTATCTTTTGACAATTTTCATGCTAATTTCCCAGTTATTTGTACCAGCTTTGGAAGTACTCACTCCATAAATGACATAAAATCATAAAATGGAAAAGGATCTTAGGGATAAATTAGTCCAATCCCTTTAATTTACAGGGCAGGAAACCAATTCACAGTTTTTACTGTGACTCACATGGACTCAGAGGTCTATTCTTGCTTTGGATCAATGACCCTAAATTTTTATTTTAAAAAAAGGTACAAGCTAATATTTTCTTAGAGTATTTTAAGTTTGACAAAACATTTTACTTAGAGCAACCCAGTATTTTTACCCCATTTTAAAGTTTAGGAAAATGAGGCTTAGAGAGTGATTCACAGGTTCTATAAGTTCACAGAGAGTGAATGTGATTGACGCTCATGCTACATATCCCAAGTAGTCAAGCTTATATACCATCTGCAAGCCTTCAGGGTAACTAATACGTCTAGTGCTTTTATATGGAAAATATTTCACCTAAATCTGAGATTCCTAACTTTTCTTACTTCCCATATCCCTTAGCTTTTGGTAAATCTTCTTGTATCCCCGATTAAATTTGTAAGGAAATAAATTATGTAATTTATCATACATTTGTACATAGGAAAATAAAAAGATCAATTAATTTTAATAGGAAAATAAGAGTTATTTACCAAATATTGCCTAGATACCCCTTCTCAGATCCTCTGGAGGAGTCCATAATCCCAGATTGTAACTCTTGACCTAAATGTTCTGAAACTCTGATGTGGACCACAAAGGAGTGAATGATTTGCATCTAGAATGAACGACCCAGAACAACAGACATTAGGAGATCATAGAAAAATCTGCAGCTGCGATCTGGGCCAGAGCTTGTCCATCTCCGGGAGAAGCTGGACAGCACCAGGAGAGGAAAGGGGAGCAACATTATACACTGCACTGCTCAGCCTCTGCTGGCCTTCCACCTCCCACCTTTTCCCACAAGCTCTGGTTGGTTTCTTCATCAAATTGGTAGTAGGAGGTAAAGAAACAAACAGGTCCCTGAACTCCAAGATTCTGTGACAATTCCTGTGTGACCTTGATCAAGTCACAAGCAATCTTTCTGATCTCTAAAATGAAGGTGTTCTACAGTCGATCAAGTACCTAGTAAGAGTCTACCATGTGCTGGGCATACAAGTACAAATAATAAACCATCCTTACTTGCAAACAGCTTACATTCTGGAGAGGGGAGACAACAGGGTCTTGGGTCTTCAGCTCTAAAACCTATGATCCTAACATTGGGGGAAAGGGGTTCTGGATCACCTTCCATCACAAAGGGAATACACTGTGACACTCACGGCATTCCTTCTCATCACTCTCATCAAAGCAGTCTGGTAGCCCATCACACTGCCACGCCCCTGGGATGCAACGTCCATTGGTGCACATGAAGTTTCCTGGAATGTTACACTCATTGGTGGAGTTATTCCCAGGCAACAGCTGGCTCTCTGTGGGAGGGGAAAGAAACAGGAGACTTTTTAAAAGACAGAAAGGGGGGATATAAAGACAAAAGAGAAAGCACTACTCTTCATTTATGAGGTGCATTAGTTCCATTTCTTAGGAGGAGTTAGTGAAAAAAATCAACATTTTTTTTTAAAAAACAGCAATCATGAGTGGCTGGTTATTGTACAAGACAGGGGTTACCCGTAGATTCCTGATGCCTGATAACTGATGACTTCATAGCCCTTTAAGACTTACAAACAACATTACATACATTTGTTGCTTTTAGATCCTAACAACAAAAACCTAAGGTAAGCACTAGAGTAATATTATTCTCATTTCACAAAACTGAGGTGAAGAGACAAGAAATGACCAGCCCTTGGGAACATAACTGTTAAGTGTCAGAGCTGGGATTTGAACACCAAACCAATTCAAGCAATTATTAAGCCCCTACTGTGTTCAAGATACTAGGTGAATGAGCATTTATTAAACACCCATTGTGGTAGTCACTGGAGATACACAAATAAAACAAAAAAAAATAGACCCTGACCTCCTTAAGAGGAGGAGGAAGGAGATGTGACAGAGAAATGGATAACTAAATACTTGGCAGTTCGAGTCAATGAGAAGCTGCAAGGATCAGAATGGGATTTGTGGAGGACATGGTGTTTGAACTAAGCCTTGAGGGAAGCTGGGGATTCTAAGAAGCAGAGGCACCAGGAAAGGTAGCCTAGAACCAAATTGTGAAGGGCTTTGAATTGCAAGTTCAGATTGCTCCTAATTACAAGTCCAGAGTTCTTAACCCACCACCCTGCTCTCAAGTACTTATACCTATGGAGAGTAACCTCTGCCTACTCCTGAACTGCCTCAGGTGCTATGGCTCCTAGACCTAGAGGGTGGACAAAACCTTGGGTTGGAAGGACCCTCATGGTCACATGGTTCAACCTTGACCTTAAGTAGGACTTCTTTTACAAGGTCCCTGACTAGTGAGCATTCTCCCTCTCCTTGAACATTTCTGATGCCAGGACACTCATTACTTTATGAGGCAAGTAGCCCATTTCATTATAGGAGAGCTCAAACTGTTAGCTGTTTCATATGATTCTTCAAGGTTTTCAAACACGTTTTCAAACACGTTACATACATAACCATATTTGATCCTCAAGACAACTCAGTGAGATTAGTAATATTATTCTCATTTTATAGATGAGAAAATTGAGGCAGACAGAGGTTAAGAGACTTGCACAAGGCCACACAGCCAGTAAGTGCCTGAGGCAGGATGTGTTGAGTCACAATACCACGATGCCTGTCTCCTTGGTGGTCTTTTGGCCCAACTCCCAAATGTAGTACCGTTATCTCAGATTCTTCCCTTGCCATCCAGACTTATGTATAAGAGCCAATCCTTCTTACTCCTTTCCCACCGCTCCCCTCCCATCCCTCACCACTGCCAAAACCAGATAACAAAATCTCACAAAACACTCTTAGTTACTTCTTGAGCTTTTAATATCCTAAGAGATTAGGGGCTAAAAGGAGAGTCTAGTAAGTTCGTTCCAGCATTACAAATGGGACAAATATAGACCAAGTCGGAATTTAAAAATAAATCTAGTGGTCACAATGGGGGACATGTGTTCATATCGTCAAACCAACCGGCCAAGGGAGTCACTGTTAAGGGACTGTCTCTCTCCCCACCCCCAATCCAGGCAAGAAAGAGGCATGTTCAGATCTAGAATGAGCGGTAATCACATGCCATTATGCCAACTATTATATGTAACTGGCCATTGGATTTCTAAAGCCCAATTGGATACAGATAAAGGACTAATGAATCAGAGTAAGGATGCTTAATCTATTCTGTGTCATGGACATCCCCCCTTAGGGAACCTAGTGAAGCTGATAGATCTCCTTCTCCAAAAAAAATGTTTTTTAAATACACAATTAAAAAATGGGATGACAAAGGAAACCAATTGAAATACAGTGGGCAAAATATTTGTCAAAAATTTCGTGGACCCCAGGGTAAGAACTTTTGAATTAGATGATATACTTAGGTCACACGTTCTCTTTCTCGAATCACCATATATACTTGTGGGTTTATTCTGTATATCCAGACCTCCATTTGTAGTCCAGAAAACTTTGATTCACATCTTGCTTCTTACATTTATAAAGCATGTGAAACTGGTCAATTACTTTACCTCTCGTTTCTTGTCTGTAAAATAAGTAGCTTAGACTCAGTGACCTCTAAGGTCCCTCCTAACTCTTAATCCATGTTTCTATGACAGGAAGTTGGGGAGATGATCAGAACAGCAGATCAGTGTACACACTGACTGTAGCTATGTATTAGACAAAGAGAGCAGACAGAGATTGGGGGGGGGAGGAAGGGAAAGGGAGGGAAATGGAGGAAGGGAGAGAGAGAGACAGAGAGGAGAGAGAGAGGAGAGAGAGACAGAGAGAGAGACAGAGAGGAGAGAGGAGAGAGAGAGACAGAGAGAGACAGAGAGGAGAGAGAGAGGAGAGAGAGAGACAGAGAGGAGAGAGAGAGGGAAAGGGAGGGAGAGACAGAGAGAGAGGAGAGAGAGAGACAGAGAGGAGAGAGAGAGGGAAAGGGAGGGAGGGAGAGACAGAGGGAGAGGAGAGAGAGAGACAGAGAGAGAGAAAGAGAGGGAAAGGGAGGGAGGGAGAGACAGAGAGAGAGGAGAGAGAGAGACAGAGAGAGACAGAGAGGAGAGAGAGAGAGGAGAGAGGAGAGAGAGACAGAGAGAGGAGAGAGAGACAGAGAGAGGAGAGAGGGGGAGAGACAGAGAGACACAGGAAAGAAGAGGGAGGGAGGGAGGGAGGGAGGGAGAGAGAGAGAGAGAGAGAGAGAGAGAGAGAGAGAGAGAGAGAGAGAGGAGGGAGAGAACAATTTCTGGAAAAATAAACATAAAAAAAGAGCTCATGATGGGAGTGGCATTTTTGTTACTATCTTATTAAAGTTAATACATGAATTATTTCACAGGAAATAAAATAACTGCTTTTTGTGTAACTGGATAAAAGTACTGAGATGTTGGCTCATCTCTGCAAGGTCACTGAAAGCATTCTTGGTAGGACTCCGCTAGCCAGTAGTATGGTGGGGTGGGGATAATATACACATTAGCCTATCACCAAGTGGTTTTGACTTCTCAGTCTCTATACTTGGTACGATTTCTGTTCTATGCAGCTTAGAGACTGTAAGTATTTCATATGGAGACATCTATTTAAAATGTTCTTAAACTTTTTCAAGTCAATATTATGTCCAGGAGATTGTAGGGCCCAGTTCTCTCTTTGATAACGGTCTGGATTCAGGAGAGTTTACTGGTTGAGTTCTGAATATCATCTGTATTTGCAGTATGGGGACTGGACATCTGTCAAGGTGGCAAGCTTGGAATGCAGAATTTAGCCACTGGGTCTACATCTTGCTTGGAAGTCAGCAGGTGATAAATGTTTATAGCCTGAAATGATGCATCGTCCTCTTGACTGTTTCTTGCACTGATCCCCAACTCTGGGCTCTCTAAGGGTAATACTGAAGGGACAGCTTCTGATGACAATTAGCCACTGCCATCATAGCCCCTCTCCTTTTCACAAAAAAAGTTATCTATTATTGTTACAAGCGTATTACTACTGAAGACAGTAATTTCTATTATAGAGACAATACTCCTTTTTGGAAATCCACGAGAATATATCCTTGTGTATCACATAAGTGATATGGTTTACTATCCCCTACCAATGCTAGAGGAAATGGAGGCAAGTGGCTACATTATGATAACATCTAAATTCCTGGTAATAATTGATTATAATAATCTTATAAATATTTTATAAAAATAATTTATTATCAATAACAATAACAGCTCCTATTTCAACAGTATCTTACAGCTTACACATCTGTGAAAAAGTGAATGTTAACACTACTGTAACTTTACATGGCACATGTAACTTTACTGCAATTTTACAAATGGGTAAACTGAGGTCCAGAGGAGGTACTACTTGTGTAGTAGTAGAGAGGAAAGGGGGGGGAGAGAGGGAGAGAGGGAGAGGGAGAGGGAGAGAGAGGGAGAGAGGGAGGGAGGGAGGGAGGGAGGGAGAGAGAGGGAGAGAGAGAGAGAGAGAGAGAGAGAGAGAGAGAGAGAGAGAGAGAGAGAGAAAGAACATAGAGTTAAGATGAAAGAGACCTGAGTGGCCACTGAGTCCAAAACTATCTTTTTACAAATAAAGAAACTGAGGCCCAGGGAAGTTAAGTGACTTGTCCAAGGTGACAAAGGCAGTCAGTATCAGGGCAGGATTTACCCCCAATTCTCCTAAGTTACTGCTTTTCCCATTGTAGTATATTGCCTCCTTAATTCAATTCATCTTAATAAGTATTATTAAACAACTCTGTGCTGTGGATGGGTGCTGAGCCTTTAGGCACTAAGGTACAAAAGACCAAAATGGAGAAATCCCCCTGAGCTCAGAGAGTTTTCCTTCTGCTCTCCTCAGTCTCTGTGGGCCTCTGCTCCTCATGCAAACAATGAGGGAGTTAAATCCAACAGTTTTTAAGGGTCTTTCTAGCACTAAATCTCATGATCTTCTAAGTTACAGGGCTTGCCTCTGGACACAGAAAATCAAAATCTCAGAGGCAGAAAGGAGTTCAGACACCATCTAGCTTGGCCCATTTCTGAAAAAGAATTTTCTCCACAAAATGAATATGTTGATGATGATGATAAATAGCATTTATGCATGGCTTTGAAGTTTACAAAGCACTTTCCATATGTTATACCATTTGGTCCTCACAACAACCCTGCAAGATACGTGCTACTATGATCATTCTCATTTTTGCAGTTGAGGAAACTGAGGTAGACAGAGGTTGTCTTTTCCAGGGTCTAGTAAGGATGTGAAGTGGCCTTTGAATTCATGTTTTCCCATCTCCAAGTATAGCACTCTAGACATTGAGAGCAGTCTACACAAAGGCACTGAGAGGAGAGATATGATATCCTATACAATTAATAAGTAACATAGTTCATAGAGGGAAGCAGAGAGGGAATGAGAAGGAATGGTCCATGCTCTGTGCCACCTAGTTGCCTAAATAACCAATCAATGGTCATCTAGTCTTTGAAGCAGCAAGGTATCCTGAGGGAGGCAGCATGTGCCAAGCATGTCCAACGATGACACCACCACCACCACCACCACCACCACCTTGATCACCATCTTTATGGAAAGGCTGAGGGAGACAAGCCCAGGACCTTGAACCCAGTATCCCTGGGAACAGCAATGCTTCCAATCAGGTGTCCTAAGCCATCATCCTGGGAAGTAACTACTCCTGCCATTTAATCTGGTTGACTCAGTTTCCTCATCTGTAAAATGAGGATAACAACAGTATCAACCTCCTGGGGTTATGATGAGGATCAAATAATTATAAAATGCTTAGCACATAGTAAGCAGTGTAGAAATATTCATTAGTATTATCTTTATTATTAATCTTAATAAATGCTCCTAAACGTGCTATAACCACCGCTACTGAAGACCCAGAAAAGTTGTCATCAAGACCCTTGTCACTGTCAAATGGTTCAACTCAGACATGAATAAGATTTTTATTAGTGGAAATGATGTGAAAGAAAAGGCAAGACCATGTGCTTTGCTGCTGCCCCCTAAGAACCATGGGACCTTTCCTTCTGACTTGCCTCCGGAACCTTCCAGATATGTTGTCTCCATCACTGGAATGTGAGCAGGACTGGCTTACTTCTGTTTGTACCCCCATTCATTCATTCTTTGTTTGAAAACCACCCAAGGCAGCCTTTTCCCACTCTGAGTTACGACTACAGAGACAGTTTTCTTTACCTCTAGCCCAGATTTGCCCTTTTACACTTTCCTCCCATTGCTAGTGGTCCCACCACCTGGGATCAGGTAGAACCAACTGATTTCCCTCTTCCACGTGAAAGGCCTTCAAATACTCCAAGACTGACATCATATGTCCCCAGTAAGACTTCTCTTTTCCAGGCTGACTATGCTCCTGATCTTCATATGGCATGAACTCAAGGTCTTTTCTAATCCTAGCTTTCTTTTTCTAGATTCTCTTCAGTCCTTCCTAAAATATGGTATCCAGAACTGAAGAATTCTAGCAAGTACCATGGCCAGCACTCAAACCCAGGTCTTGAGACTTCAAGTGCAGTGCTCTTTCTATATAGCCATACTGCTAACAAACTACCTATTCAATCCCCTACCTGTTCCTTGTATGTGATTTCTGGCATGCAGAGCACATCTCCTATCCTCCTACCTAAATGCAAGCAGGACAGGCATACCAAAAATACAGGACTGGAACGTGTCTGAATCTACACAGCTAAATTATGGCACCGATTGTTCTCAGAAAGGCTAGAAATCTTTTCAGCTTGACACTAGGACCTTCTGCTGGCTGCAATATTTATCCCACCATGTATGTCTTGGGACACATTTAGAACCCAAAAAACCCAAGCATGAGCAAAAGTCAGCTAGCTGGGTTTTTGCCTCCCTTTACATTTCCTTTTTTTCTTCATTAAGCTGAAAAACAGAAAATTGTTGTCCATTTTCACCACAGCACATCCCTTACTTAAAATAGCTGTGCCATCTGCCCTGAAAATGAAAGGTCTTAAGCTCATTCACTCAGGTCCAGAGCAAACAATCTTGCTGCACAGTTACTTCCCTGATGGCTGGCATCCACAGATTTCCACAGGAAGCAGAAGAGCAGGGGGCTTGTGAAGGCTGAACATCTGCTGCATCCTGATCCTGCTCACCTCGAGACAAGATAAGGAATGGCCAATGTTTCTCCTTATTGATCTTCCCAGCTTTTGAACAGTGATTCTATTACATGGACTTGTTCTTGGACTTAACTGGAGAAGTCATTTTTCTTCCCTGCCATTCAATGAACATTTATTAAATACCTACTATGTGGCAGACTATGGGGTAGCTAAGTGGTACCAGTGGATAGGATGCTGAGTCTGGAGTCAGGAAGATTCATCTTTCTGAGTTCAAATCTGGCCTCAGACACTTAGTATCTGTGTCAAGTCACTTAACTCTGCTTGCCTCAGTTTCCTCATCTGTAAAATGAGCTGAGAAGGAAATGGCAAGCCACTCCAGTATCTTTGCCAAGCAAATCCCAAAGAGGTTATGGAGGGTCAGGCATAACCGAAAACAACTAAATAACAAATGTGCCAGATGCCATGCTGGGCACTTGGCACGCTAGCTTTTTGCCTTTTTCATTCTTATCCTCCCAAATGCCACTGCCCTTTCTCTCTGGAAGCAGTTATATGGCACAATGGACAGCACACAGGGCCTGGAGTCAGGGAAACCTAAAGTTCCTCAGACATGAGTTGTGTGACCCTGGCCACATTCATTTCACGTCTCAGTCTCAGTTTCCTAATCTGTGAAAAGGTGATGATTAAATAGCACCTCCCTCCCAGGATTGTTTTGAGACCCAGATAATATTATTTGTAAAGCACTTAGCACAGTACTTTAAGCATATAATAGATATTATTAAATGCTTACTGACTGAGTAGCAGAATGATTTCAGAGGAGAAAGACTGCAGTTAGGTAGCTATTATAATACTAAAAGCTAAAAGGGATAAGGATCCAAACCAGAGAATTGATCATGTGGAATAAAGGCAATTGATTGTAGAGATGTCATACAGATAGGATCTCAGTGACTTGGCAAATAATGAAATATTCCCCTGTTTTTCAGGAAAGCTTTTCCAAACCTGCAGTCTTCTTCTGCCCTGACCTACTGTTAGTGTCTTCCTCCTGCTGTTACTTTCCACTTATACTGTATCTATCTTATATGTATCCCAAAGAGAATAAAAAAAGGAAAAGGACCTACATGTAGAAAAATATTCAGTGATGGTAAAGAATTGGAAATTGAGGGTACACCCATCAATTGGGGAAAGGCTGAACAAATTGTGGTACATGATGGTGATGGAATATTATTGTGCTGTAAGAAATGATGAGTAGGATATTTTCGGAAAAGCATGGGAAGACTTACATGAATGGATACAAAGTGAAATGAGCAGAACCAGGAGAACATCATACGCAGCAACAGCAATCTTGTATAATGAAGAACTGTGAACAACTCAGCCATTCTCAACTATGCAAAGATTTAAGACATTCCCAAAGAACTTGTGATGAAAACGCTATCCACCTTCAGAGAAAGTACTGATGAAGTCTGAATGCAGATGGAAGCATATTTTTTTTAATTTTATTTTTCTTGTCTGTTTACTTTTTGTCTGTTTTGGTTCACAGCATGACTAATATGGAAATACGTTTTGCATGACTGCACATATATAACCTATATCAAACCACTTGCTTTCTCAATGAGAGAAGAGAAGAAGATGGGACAGAATTTGGAATTCAAAATTTTAAAAACCAAATGTTAAAAAATTTTTACATGTAATTGGAAAAAATAAGATATGTATACCTAATTATTTGCCTTCTGCCTCTACCATTAGAATAAGCTCCCTGCAAGCAGGGACTACGGAGTTTTCTTTGTTTTACTCTGTATCCCTAGCGTTTAGCACAATGCCTAGCACATTTTAAGTACTTAATAAATGATTGTTGACACACTGACTGATAGGGGGTATGAAGGAGAGGGAAGAGTTAACAATGACTTTGAAATTGTGAATCTGGGTGTCCAGCAAGAAAGTGCTAGAAAGAGGGACTTTAGGAAGAGGGGAAGGTTTGGGTAAGAGGTATAAGTCCTGTTTTGGATATTTAGAGTTTGATAGTCCCACGTGACATCCAGTTGGATGGCACAGTATCATGACAGGCAGCAAGGTGGCACAGTGGACGGGGACTTCAATTGGAATCCAGCCTCAGACACTGAGTATCTGTGTGACCTTGGACAGTTCTCTCAACCCAAGTTTCCTCATCTGTAAAACAGGAATAATACTACCACCTTGTCATCACTGGATATAAATCCCACCAATGAGACATCTTCCCTTGCTACCCTGTTCCAATATACCAGTAGCTTCCTAAGGGACATTCAGTTGATTGACATGACAATGCAGACCCCACCCCTGAACCATCCAAAGGCCCTGGCCTTTGGAACTTTGTCAGGTTAGATGTCACTTTCCATTTTTTACTTTATACCATTTTACGTCTACACTTGTGAGGAATAGCTAGGCAACACACGCCTACTCCAGGCTTCACATTTGATTCTGAATGCCTCCATCAAAGAGACGTTCCCGAAACATCTCCAGGGAGTTCAGACACTTCTCCATGGTGTACACTGCCAGCACACATGCAGCGGCGGGGCCTATTTTTCCTTTGACTCATTTCTTTAAAAAAAACAAACCACACAAACACACACACAGGCGTATTGGAAGCCACCAAGAGAGCCTGTCTCTGATGATTTGTTTATAAACATCACTTGAAAAGCCCCCAAAGACCCATAAAACTCCGACCTGATCTGCTTTGGTCTGCGTCAATGTCAGACTGAACTACAGATGAGCATCCTCAGGCTGATCCCTGGGGTTGGGCAGGGACTGTCATGGAGGGCTGTGTTCTCCTTCTGCTCTGACCCAGGCAGCCCCATTGTGCATCCCCAGAAAAGGAAGGACAGTTGTTAATGACTGACAGGGGGACTTTGGCTATGGAACAGGTAGCTGAGTGAAGGCACCAGATTTGACTCCCACCCATGGTCAGCCAGGGAGGTGTACTTTGTCATGATGAACCTAAGTTGTTTATTTCCATTTCTCTTTTTTGTAAATGGAGACCATGGTATGCCCAGAAGCCCAGGAATTTGGTGAGGAAGAGGAGGAGAAAGCATAAGAGATGGAGAACTGACCTTATATAATACCCTACAATTTGAAAAATACTTTACATAATTGTGTCCTTCGAGTCCAGGTAGCTTTCTCCCCATTTAACAGATAAGGAAACTATCTCATCTCAGAGAGGGACATGTTCATACAGCTCATATCAACAGCCTCTAAAGCTTCCTGGATGACCTTGGACAGCTGTGGCATTCAAAGGCATGTTGTGTAGACGTTGCTGATCTCAACTGGTTAGTTAGCATGCCTACCAGAGTGCTCATTCACCCATATCACCCAAGCAGGGTAGCTCCTTCTTGAATCTGTCCATTTACATTTCCAGAAACTATTTACCAATGGTTCTGTAATCTCAAGGCTGTGGGAGCTCAATCAATAAGCCAGCATGGTAAGAATTAGCTCCATTCCATGCCCTGGGCAAAGCACTGGGGACACTCTCCAGAGTAATGCCTATAGTTAGTAATGCGTCCATTCTGCCCAACCCTTCCCCGGGCCTTATTGATACTGGCTTCCTCTCAAAGCCCATCTACTCAGTTGTGTTATGTATGGAAGTATTTATTTGCATATTGTCTCTGCCACTAAAATATAAGCTTCTCAAAAGCAAGAGACCATTTTTGCCTTTCTTTGCCTTGCTTAGCACAGTGCCTGACATATAGTAAGAGCCTAATATATGCTTGTTGGTAGATATCCTCCCACAAACTTGTCAAAATGGGGTCTCTCTAACGTGCTGAAGGCCTTTCCTGAGTTCTCATGATGTGACATTATATGATGGATATGGAGATTGTGTTGTTGGTGTCATTCAGTTTATTTAGTTATGTGTGAGTCTTCATGACCCCTTGGATCATACTGTCCATGAGGTTTTCCCAGCAAAAATACTGGAGTGCTTTGCCATTTCTTTCTGCAGTAGATTAAGACAAAGAGAGGGGAAGTGACTTGCCCAGGGTCACACAGCTGGTAAGTGTCTGAGGCTAGGTTTGAACTAAGTTCTTCCTGACTCCAGGCCTAGTACTATATCCACTGAGCCACATAGTTGTTTCCTAATTATTTTTCCTGGGTCTGACTCGCCTGGAGTTCTGTTATGTTGTTGAGTTGTCTGAGTCATAATCAACTCTTCATGACCCCATTTGAGGTCTTTTTGGCAGAGATCCTGGAGTGGTTTTCCATTTCCTTCTCTAGCTCATTTTACAGATGAGAAAACTGAGACAAATAGGGTTGTGACTTGTCCAGGGTCACATAGCTATTAAGAGGCTGAGGCAAATTTGAACTGAAGTATTCCTGACTGTAGGGTCCAGCACTCTATCCACTGTACCACCTAGCATATGGGCTATCCATCCATTATCTCTTCTTCTATGTGATCTCTCTCTCTCTCTCTCTCTCTCTCTCTCTCTCTCTCTCACTCACACACACACACACTCTTCACTGAGGACTTTTTCTTTTTCTGGAAAATTTACAAAACAAATGAGATCATGTCTGTGACAGCTTTAAGCTTTCAGAAAGAGGGAGAGAGAAAGTGAGCAGGTAAGACTCCTTGGCAAGCTGTAAAGCATCCCCTCCTCCTCCTCCATCCTCCATGACCCAGTCACCTGATCCATGGAGGGTAAGGAAATGACAATCTCCTTTTGTGCCTCTGTGGAACACAACAGCCAGACAAGTGATGCAGAGGGCTGCTGCCTTTCTTTCTCCAACAGGAATAGTGGGAAGTCAGGGTCAAACAGGGAGTGAATCTAAACTAAACGTAGAAGAGGATGGGAAGGAGGGATGAGTCTATGACCAATTTTATCAGGCATCCAGAAAAGCCTGTCTGTGCCCCTGCTTATAGCCAAAGGGCTGGGAAGGAGCACTGGAGCCCAGGCCTCCAGCTCAGCCCCACACAGTTCAATCGGGAAGCTTGGCCTCTGCTTTTTGTGGCATCCCCACAGCCTTTAACAGATACACAGGAAGATGAAGGTGGAAATCCCACTTCTCATGTGAAGTAACCATGACCCCCACTGATCCATGCCCACACAAACACCTCCCACCTATCCCCAGCTGAAAGTGATCTCTCCTTTTCTGTTTATCTGAGTATAAGCTTGCTATACCTGTCCTACCCCACAACATTGGAGTGTTAACTTAGTTAACACTAAGAGAGACTTAGTTTCTCTCTCTTGCCTTCTCTTCCTTCCTTCCCTCTTTTTCTTCCTTCCATCCTTTCTTTTTTCCTTCCATCCTCCCTCCTCCCTTGCTTTTTCTGCCTAGGTGTCCCCATTGTAAAGCCCAGGGTCTACCACCTGGTAATTGCTTAATAAATGCTGTTAAAAAAAGGAATGTGAAGAAAAGAACCAGGGAGCAGCAACAACGAGACAGAGCTTCAAGTATTACCATGAGTTTTACGCACGTTATCTGAGGTCCCTGAGAGCAGGAATTTGTTTCATTTGGGGCTTTGTATTTCTAGCACCTAGCACATAGTAGGTCCTTAATATAAATGCCCGTTGATTATCTGCTCTGAACCTCACAACAACCCTGAGAGGCAGGTGATGTTATTACCCTCATTTTATAAATGAAGAAACTGAGAAGTGACTCAACCAGGGACACTTGGCTAGTAAGTCTATGAGGCAGGATTTGAACTCTGGTCTTCCTCACTCCAAGCCCAGTACTTCACCCATCATGCCATATGCCTTTGATTCAATTCAACAATTTTTTTTTAAGTGCTGTGGGGTACCAATAAGAAAAATGAAACAAGTTCTGCCATCAACTGGCAAAAACCATCAAGAGTCATAAGGCAGACGGACTCCCATTGTAAGACATACACTGCTATGTTATGGAAGGGGTGGGGGGGAAGTTCAGGCTCAATCCGTGAAGCAACAAATACTTACTGAGGTCTTACTTGATGCCAGGTCCCAGGCTTGGTGTTGTAGGCACAAGGCAGAAATGAAACCAGCTCTGCCCTCAAACACCTTATATTGTACCAGGGGTAACAACATATAGGATGCGCATAATTATTCTAGAATTTTTATAATTATGATACAATAACTTCTATAATTATATAAAAATATTAGTACATAATAATAGAAGAAACTATGTACACAAAAATAAGGCACCTGGGGTAGAGTACTGGTGACTATAGAAAATGCTATTTTTTAATCAAGTTTAATAAAAATGCAGAATGTTTCACTGGTGAGGATGCGGAAGGGCTTCATGTAGGAGGGGGCATTTGAGTTCACTTTTCATGAAAACTGAGGATCCGAAGAGACAGAGGCGAGGTGGGAGTGAACCCCAAAATGAGGTTGTGGGATGGGGCATCAGAGGCCCAAAGACAGGAGACAGAATGTCTAATTGGACTCAAGAGCGTGGGAGGCTGAGTAATAAGGTTGCCAATTTTTAATATTAATTGCTAATTCCATTGCTGCAATGTGTGGTTCATTCTTGGCTAATTAACATAATTCGATGAGACATGGACCCAGAGAAACACATTCAAGTCAGAGGTATAGGGCCAAAGGAAAACTCCAACATGGAGGTCTGGGAAATTCCAAGGAAGGGGAGAACACTTTCTGTTGGGAGTGGGAGTTAGAGAGGAAGAACAGGAGGGTTTCATGGAGGAGATGGTGCTTGACCTTAGCACATCAATAGGCCATAGAAAGACAGAATGAACAGACCTGAAAAACCAAAAATGAGATGGAGAAATAATCCGTAATCCAATTGGGACACAACATTATAAGACTGGGGGCAAGGGAGGAAAATTAGGTGGGAAAGGTAGACTGAAGACAGAATGTAGAGGGTCTTAAATTCCAATCCAAGGAAAATGTACTTTACCACAGAAATAATAAGGTGCCCCTGAGGGTTTTGTGGCAGGGGAATGTCATGATCATACCTGTGCTTTAGGATCACATTAAAAAGATGACAAGACTATAGAGTCAAAGCTAGAAGGGAACTGGAAGTTCATCATCAAGTCTAATCCTCACACTTTACAGATATGTAAACTGAGGCTCAGAGTGGGAAAATAACCCAAGGACATCCATGTAGGCTTCAAATTCAGGTCATCTTTCCAGAGGTAGCATTTTCCCCCGACTGTACCACAGAGACGGCTAGCATCAGTTACCCACAATCTTCCACCAAGTTGTCTGTAGTCTATGTATGAATTATTGGCTGGCTAATCATTTTCCATTAGAAGAGAGATGCAGACAGTGTTCATGACAATATTCGAGCCAAGCAGGAAGGGGGAAGGGGGGCAGGGGCTGAAGGGCAGAGTATCAGGGGGGAGAAAGAGAATGAATATTAACAGTGCATCTTTTAAAATTTTCTTAAGTAGCTTAATCCATTAAACCAGCCTGGCCCTCTTCAGCAATCTGCTCACGCAGGCCCCCTCCCTCTGAGTTGATCACAGACGACAGGCCCTCCATCATGGGGAATTAACCAACTTCTTGAGCAAATGATGTTTGTACATCTCACAAGTGCCAGAGTTAAGCAGTATTTACGGCTGGAGCCCTCTCTTTAGTATGCATGGTAGAGTAAGAGCAGGTCTCAGCATGAAAGAGTGGGCCAGTTGCCTTCACCAGAGGGTCCTCCAGGCTTTTAAACTGAAACACCATAGCCAGACCGATTACGAGGGGCAGCTTCTGAGCCCCTGACCTTCCAAGGAAACAAAGGCAGTACGCAAACCAGGAGTTTATAGAATTCCAGTCATGGAATGGCAGACAGTGATGGGGTCCAAGGTACTTATCCCCGCCCCTTAGAGCAGGAGATTAACCTGGGGTCCATGAACTCCTTAATATTTTGTTAACCATGTCAACATAATCAATTCCCTTTGTAGACCTATGCACTTAATTTACCACATTTAAAAACATGGCCTCAGTTTTCTAATCTTTAAAATGGGAAGTTGGACTAGGTGGCCTCTGACGGTCCTTCTTGTCCTACGGCTATGACCTCATGACTAGCCCAGGGTCATACTGCTAGCATGTGTCAGAGGCAGGGATTCAAGCTCAAATCGTCCTTACTCCAAGCCTGGCACCCAATCCACTACAAACACACTGCCTCTCAAGGGAGACCTAGCTTCGGATGCCACCTTTGGAATTTATCTGAGCAAGTCCCTTAAGCCTCAGTTTTCTTATCCGTAAAATGGGGATCCTAATAGCACTTACCTCCAGGGAATGTTATGAGGATCAAATGAGAAAAATCCTAGAGTTCTGCAAAACTCAAGGAGCTATAAAAACATGAGCTACCCTTTGGAGGAGGAAGAGGAGGAGGAAAAGGGGGCATATTCCTTTCACTGGACGCAGCAGCACATACCAGCAGTCTCAGCCCGTCTTTGAGAAGCCTATGAGAGCATCTTCATTACTATTGCCTTTGGTGCTGTGTTGAGCACTCCAGGATTCTCTGTCTCCACAGCCTAACAGAGCACTAATTAATTATTGCCTTAAACTTGAAGCATCTGGGACTTTCCTCCTTCTCAGGCCCTCCGAACCTCTCACTGCAGGAAGCCCGGCCAAAGAATTCACGATTCTGCCGCCAACATGGTGATGCAGCGCTCTTCCAAACTTAGCCAGCCTGGTCCTAGGGCAGCAGGCAGAGGGACCATTTCCTGGGCTGTATTCCTAGGACTGGTGGGGAACTTGTGGCTTCAAGACCACATGTGGCTTTCTGACTGAGTTGAAGCGTTCACAGAACAAATCCTTTTATTAAGGTGTATGTTCTGTGAAGTCTGGATTTAGTCAGAGGACTTGAGGACCTACAGGGCCACATGCGGCCTTGAGGCCCCAGGTTTCCCATCCCTGGTAGAGCTTTTACTCACACACTATGACAAGCTGCGTTCTGGTGATTTTGTTCTGTGGGGTTTGGGAGCTAAACTTGTGCTTCTGTCGATGTGTGGAACACCTGGCTGAGAAATTCCTCCCACCAGTGCAGATCAACAGCAGCTCTGCCACTTAGGTTAATAATGAGAACAATAATGTTGTTGTTGAGTCTTTCCAGTGGTGTCCAACTTTCTTGACCCCATTTGGGGTTTTCTTGGCAGAGATATTGAAGTGGTTTGCCATTTCCTTCTCCAGATCATTTTACAGAAGAGGAAACTGAGGCAAATAGGGCTAAGGGACTCGTTCAGGGTTACGTAGCTAGGAAGTATCTGAGGCCAGATTTGAACTTAGGAGGATGAGTCTTCCAGGACAGCACTCTATCTACTATCCACTACTTAACTGACCATTAATAATAACAGCTAATATTTATATAGCACCTTAAGGTTTACAGAAATGCTTCACAAATCTTCTCTCATTTGCACCTCATGAAAACACTGGGAGGTAGGTGCCATTCTTATCTCCTTTTTATAGATGGGGAAACTGAGGCAGACAGTCGTGAAATAAGTTGCCCAGGGCCACACAGCTGGTGAGTGTCTAATTTGAACTCAGGTCTTCCTGATCCCAAGTCCAGTGTTCTATCTGCTGAGCTTCACAGCTGCCTTTATCACAGACTCAGAACTAGAAGGTGCCACAGAGGATATCTAAGCAGTCCTGCCCCGCCCCCCCCACATTATTACAGATGAGAAAACTGAGGCCAACAGAGGTAAAGTGACTTAGGCTCATAGATTTAGAGCTAGAAAGGTCCTCTGAGGTCATGTAGTCCAATTCCCTCATGTTACAGATGAAAAAACTGAGGCAGACAGCAGAGATGTGATATGCCCTGGGTCATGCAGGTAGCACATGGCAGAAGGAGGGTTAGGAACCAGATTCTACCCCTCCAAGTCCATCATACTTTTGTGCTGCATCCCAGAGCTCCCTGGGGCATCTTCAGTGATTTGCCCATTGTCACATGCTCAGTGTGTGCCAGAGGCAGGACTTGGTACCAAGCTCCTACTGACTCTATCCCTTGCCTCACCTAAAGATACACTAACCTTGGCAGAACTGCTTCCCCCTCTCCCCCTATCCCCACTTTTCTTTTTGATTGTTTGTTATTAGGAATGAGCCTGAAAGGAAGAGGAGAAGGTGATGTAAAAAGAAAAGGGGATCCCCCAAACTACGCTGCCCCTACCCACAAAAGGCAGGTTAATCCATTATTAATAACACAAAGATCCCTACTAACCAACTGTGGCACAGATATAGCAAGAGGAGGTTGATCTGGGATTGAAGACATCTGTCCAAAGCTGATTCTGACAGGCTGTAATGTTAGATGCTACCATAGCCTTAAGGGTGATAAGTAAAATCCATTAAAGCTGAAAAATGACACAGGCAAGCCTCATGATGCTCCCCAGGAGCTGGTGGGTCTTTATACCATGACACAACTACAATACGATGATACTAACATAATGACAATACTAATCATGATGAATGATGAGCAGGAGAAGCAACTTCATGAGAACAGAGGTGCTGGGCCAAGGTTCTGGCTCTGGAATCAGAGAGTCTCGCATCGATGACCTTGGAGGCTTTGGTTGAGTCATTTCATTTCTCTGGGTCTCAGTTTCCCCATCTGTAGAATAGGGGGTTTAGCCTTCATGATTTCTAAGATCTCTTCTAGCTCAAAGTCTCCTGAATGTTTACTAAGCATGAGCTATGCACCACATATTGTGCTGGGGTTGGAAGGTGAGAAACGCTGAAGTAACAATGAGAAAGAATAAATGATCCTCCCTAATTACTTCCCCAGGCACACGCACCGTGTGTGTGTACAAGTAATCTATATGTAGCTGGTGCGTATATATGTATCTCCAAGATTATGTTATCATCTAAATGTCAGAGGTTTCAACTTCCTACATGTTCTGAGGCCCAGGAGCATCTCTCTGAACGTAAAAAGAAACGGGGGGAGGGGCTGTTGTGTTTCTACCCACAACCAAAGAGGTCCTGCCTGCCCAGTGTTAATGGCCAACGGGAGGGAAGAAGGTGGAGAGAGACAGAGACACAGAGAGAGACAGAGATACAGAGATAGAGAGAGGAAAGGGGGAGGGAAGAAGGTGGAGAGAGACAGAGAGACAGGGACACACAGAGAGAGGTAGAGATACAGAGAAAGAGAGAAAAGGGGGCGGGGAGAAGGGACAGAGAGAAGAGAACCCCCACAGCTTACAGATAAATTCAGCCAAATCAGGCAGACAAAAAACCTCTGTGTTTTCATCTTCAGTTGTATGTAGAAATGCAAACAGTACACACCCCCCTTGTTGCTTTTTGTGTTCAAAGATGCTCCCGGGCCTCAGACGCAGGAAGCTGAAACCTCTGACATTTGGATAATATCATTTATCTTGGAGAAATTTTGAATGCACACCCATTTATGTGTACCAACTACATATAAATTACTTGTATACACGCACACACACACACGCGCACACACACACGCACACACACACGCACACACACACACGCACACACACACGCACGCACACACATGCACGCACACACACGCGCGCACACACACACACACATGCACACACACACGCACACACACACACACACGCACACACACACGTGCACACACACGCGCACACACACACACGCGCGCGCGCACACACACACACACACACACACACACTCTTCATGTGCCTGGGGTAGTAATTAGGGAGCCAGAGCGCAAACCAGAAGACCTGGGTTCAAGTGCTGCCTCTGACTCCTGGACATGCTACCTTCGACAGGTCACTTACCTGCTCATACACAGGAAATCTGGGCTTAGCCATTTTTACCAGGTCATACAATACCCCCATCAGAGTCAGGATTCGAACTCAGGGCTCCTGTATACTTGCCACTACACTGCACAGCCTTTACGGTGATGCATATACAGTAGGAGCTTGAAAAAGATTTGTTCAAGTTGTGGTATACAAATGTAATGGAATGCTATTGTGCTATAAGAAATGAAAAACAATCAGACTTCAGAAAAGCCTGAAAAGACTTATATGAACTGATACAGAGTGAAAAAAAACTGATACAGGAGAACACTGTACACAGTAACAACCACAATGTGCGAGGACTGTTTCTGATAGACTTAGCCCTTCACAGCAATGCAAGGACCTAAAACACTCCCAAAGGACTCGCGGCAAAATGCCATCTACAACCAGAGAAAGAACCATGGAACTGGAACGCAGAAGGAAATAGACTTATTTTCTCTTGTGTTATGTTTTGTGTTAGTTTGGTTTTTCTCATGGTTTCTCCCATTCGTTTTAATTCTTCTATGCAACATGACTCATGTGAAAATGTATTTAATAAGAATGTATGTGTAGCACCCATATAAGATTGTATGTTGTCTCGAGGTGGGAGGGGCAGGAGGGGGGAGAAAATTTAAAACTTATGTAAGTGATTGTTGAAAACTGAAAACAAATTAATTTTAAGAAAAGAAAAAGATTTGTTGGAGAAAAACTACCACCCAAATAGTATATTCATCATGACCAGTCCAGCCCCCAAAGAAGAGGAAGCAGCATGGAAGCCAGACCACCTTTCTTTTCAGAGGAGAGGAACTCTGGGTGCAGAGTCACGCATACACGGACAGAGCCAGGTGATGGGACACTTCTGCCAAATGGTTCTTCTCCCTTTTTCTTTCTTATGGTTACAAGTGAAAGATAAAAGGTGTGGAGAGGGGAGGTTTGGCTTGGAACAGAAGGTAAATGTTTGTAATGCAAAAACAAAACACCTCAATAAAGCTTTACCTTCCCCCCAAAAAGGTGACAGAAAAGCAAAAGAAGATGATTTTCTAAAGTTCTGTTGAATATTATTCAATGATGACACCAGTATATGATGCTGAGGAAGCCAGGCTGCTACCCAGGTCAAGTCAAGTCCATGAGCATTTATTAAGTGACGACCGTGAATTGGGCGATGTCTAAGTCCTGGGGATAACACGCAAGCAGAAAACCAGTCCCTGCACTGGAGGAGCTGACGTTCTAATGGGAGATGACAACACAGAAGAGGACTCAGGTGGGGAACCTGCCACAGCCTTGAAACCACAGTGGTCCCGTTGGTCCTCAGGCCCTCCACATTCGAGGACCTATGGGGCCACATGTGGCCTTGAGGCCGCAGCAGGTTCCCCACCCCTGTGCTAGACCCATGGAGAGCTGTATGGGAGAAGTTGCTGTGTCCAACATATGCCTAAGACCATTGGGGAAAGAGTCTATGCCCAGATTCCCTTTAGTTAAGATTTTCAAAGCCTAGATTTACATCCATTTTCTCATTTGATTTTTTTTACAATAATCCCATTACAGGAAAAGCACAGGATTTGGCATCAGAGACCTGGGTTCAAATCCAAATTCTGCTTTTTATTCCTTCTGGGGCACTACTGGAGTCCGTCCTCAAAGAATGTTCTGGGCAGGCAGTCATCAGTCAGGAGAAGGGGACCTGAGGGGACAGCTCTAAATCTATTCTATGGTCTAGGATTAGGAAATAGAAGCTCAGAGGGGTTAACTGCCTTGCCTGTGGTCACACAGTTAGTCTATGCCAAAGGCAGATTCAAACCCAGATCTCTCTGAACTGTAGGTCCAGAGCTCTGTGGTCCGGAGCTCTGTGAACCATCACACGATCTCTCACATGACGCCCATAGCCAACCGGAAAAGGCTTTTCCCTCTTCCCCACCACAGACATTATCATGCCTGCCCATCAGTACCCTAAACTTGGCTTCTGTTTGTTTTTATCCGTATCCAGGGAGCAGTGACAGCTGCACTACGGATGGCAACATTTCAGGCTGGCGCTCTCACCCAGGGCACAAAGAGAGAGACACTATAGCTGAGAAGTGCCCTGAGGCCTGGCCTGGCACCAACAGCCTTCTTTTGACTGATTCACCCCATAGCTTTTGATGGAATTCTAATTCTCAGGAGTCCATAGAAGCAGGCATGCCCAATCCACAAAGGGGAACTTTTCAAGTGGATCAGAACATTGAGCCAGACTCCCATGGATCTCTTCTCGTCCCTCCCTCCAGCATGGAAGGTGACAGTGATCTTATGAGCCAAGGAGGAAGGGGGACAGAAACTCCATCCTGTCTCATCTCAAATGAGCAATATACTTTGGATGGGGCAGAAGAGACCTTGGATATGCCACCAGACTAAAGAACAACTCATAAGAACTGTCCACATGGCCCCAAACACCAGACTCCTGTGAACTCTTCTGATTCATCTCAATGCTCAAAGACACCAGAGACCTTTTATGAGGTACAAGGGGAGGCAGCCAACTCCCTTTGGAATGCAAACGATCATGTGCTATAGGCAGACTTGGATCCATGTCTGGCACCCACAGGCCACAGGTTGGGTCCTGCCTCCTGGTGCTCATACCACAGAAATGAGAATCAACTTATTGCTACTAGGCTTCTCTGGCCAGAGGAGATTTCAAGCTAGAAGGGACCTTAAAGTGCATCTGTCTAACCCCTCATTTTTACAAAAGAAGAAAGTGAAGAAAAAGTGCTCAGATAGGAAATGTTTGTCCTTCATTCTCAAAGAGGACCATAACATCAGGAAGATGATGCCATGACTTGAAAATGAATTGGACCAAAGTGTGGGAGGGCTGTGCAATGTCACCAGCCTCACTTCCTCCTCTTGAGCCATCTGTGTCCAGTGGCCATATATAGATCAGGAAGATTGGAGATGGCCCCCTTCATGTAGGTAATACAAACAAGACAAGAGGCAGTTAGGTGGTGCAGTGGATAAAGAACTAGTGTAGGAGTCAGGAGGACCTGGGTTCAAATCTCATCTCAGACACTTGACACTTATTATCTGTGTGACCTTGGGCAAGTCACTTAACCCCATTTGACTCATCCTGGATCATCTCCAGTCATCCTGATGAATATCTGGTCACTGGATTCAGATGGCTCTGAATCAGCCCTCTCTCACTCAAAACAAAGTCAAGTGCAAGTCATGTCATCATTTCTCTGATGGCATGGTCTTCGTCAGCAACGAAGGATGAACACGCAAACGAGACAAACAACCAAAAAAGAAGGAAGAACCTTCCATTAAGTTGGCTGCCAAGCAAACTGATTTTTTAAATCTGCATTTTTACAAGTGATTTTATAATTATCCACAGTAGATTATAATCTCCTTGAGGGCAGAGACTGTTCAGCTTTTACCTTTGTATTCTCAATGGCTAACAATGCTTAATAAGTGTTGAACTGAATCACAACTGAAAAATCTCATGAGAAAGTTAGTGGAGAAGGTCAAGGCTTCAGTGAAGGACTGTTTAGAACAGGCAGGACAGTGCTTAGACTCCTTCAGGACAGAAAGACAAAATTTTTCTTTTTAAAAAAAATGTAAAAACCTGAAAGAGACTAGATATGATAAAAATCAAGATCAAAGACAATGAAAGATAAGGTGAAAAGGCTCTAACTTGAGAGACAAGGTGAAAAGATGACTGAATTTGGAGTCAGGAGACGCAGGGTTCAAGTGCCATCTCTGATACGTAGCTGCTGTGGGAAAGGACGGGAATGGGCATTTATTAAGAACATACCATGTGCCAGGAATCTCATTTGAGCCTCACAACAACCCTGAGAAGGAGATGCTAGTATTCCTTCAATTTTCCAGTTAAAGAAACAGGTGGGTTCCAGTTCTGGCTTACCCACAGTCTCATTTCACATTTCCAGCCCTTGGTTTCTTTATCTGGAAAATGGAAATCATTATATCTCAACTATTTCCCTCCTGAGTTTTGTGAAGAAAACTATAAGGCATGGCATAAATGTCAACTGTTGCATTTTTACAGATGAGGAAACTGGGGCAAACAGGGTTAGGTGACTCACGCAGGGTCACATAGCTAATAAATGTCTGAGGCCAGATTTGAACTCAGAAAGATGTCTTCCTGACTCCAGCCTAGTGCTCTATCCACTTCATCACCTAACTCCCCTCAACAAAAATGTTCTGCAGTTGCCGCTGCTGCTGCTACTACTACGATTACTACTCTTACTCCTACTACTACTGCTATAACTGCCTAAAGCACAGAAGGCCTGGAAGAAGCCCATCACTGGCTGACCTTTCTCACCATCTGACCCTGAACGTGCAAGCCCTCTGCCAGATGGTATGAACCATGGTCCCCTTATAATACAAATAGATTAAAAGTCGGATCCTAGCGTATAACAGGAGCAGGAAGGGATTCTCCTAATCATCTCACTTATTATGGGGCAAGACTGTCAGGAACATTAATCCCCTGCATCAGCAGGGACTTTTACTCAGAATAGCAGCATCTCCAACTAAACTCTTTCCAGGTCTTTGATTTTTGTTCCACAATCAAGAGCAGGAATCTTTCCACTATCTACCTGGTACAATTAAATTCCAACTCACATGGGGCTCATATTCTAACAAGGGATTCAACAAGTATGATAGATTGATAGAAATATGCATATTTGCATATATATGTACATGTATGTGTATCTGTGTATGTATGTATGTATATATTCATTTTTGGACACAACTCTCCATGACCTGATTTGAGGTTTTCTTGGCAAAGATACTGGAGTGGTTTGCCATTTCCTTCTCTAGTTCATTTTATAAATGAGGAAATTGAGCCAAACAGGGTTAAGTGACTTGCCCAGGGTCACACAGCTAGTAAGTATGTGAGGTGCCCTCCTAACTCCAGGGCTGGTGCCTTATCTACTGTGCTGATCCACATATATTTTATACACACACACACACACACACACACACACACACACACACACACTAACCACAAATAAATACAAGGTAGTTAAGTGAAAGGTAGTTGGCCCAGGAGTACTAGCAGTCCCAAAGTCTGGGCTTTGCATCATGGGTTCGACCTCTGAAGGCTAGTCTTGCTAAGTTGTCAAGGTCCATTGCCAGGGAAGCAACCACCCCAGTGATGATTTTTTCTGGCTGCAATAATTTCTAATGACAGGGTTTTTTAAAGTGTAAGTGAATAAGGATGTGCCTTAGCAGAGAGAATACTCACATGGATGAAAAGCTTGGATGCTTGAAGGCTCAGGTTTCCTCAGCACAAGGAACTGTTCAAAGTCTGTACCAGAGTATCAAGAGTAAAGCAATCCAGCTAATTTACACCAATGGATTTAGCAACTGAAGACGGATTTTTGCTTCACTGAGCAAGAGTCCCGGGCTTTGGCTCCCTCCCTTTCTCCCTCCCCTTCTTTAGTTCTCTCAACCTTCCAAATACGCCTTTCTATTCATCACAGTACCAGCTCCCAGTTTTCTGGGAAGCATTAGTAATAATTTCTTTGGGGAAGGGGGAGATGAGGAGATGGTGAAGGAAAGGATGGTCTAGACCTGCAAGTTTTCCCTCATGTGTGCAGCTCTCTCCACGCAGACAGACTTGGCAACTCATCAATAACTTGTAGTCTAATAGGTACATTTTTGAATATGGCCAATATAGGAATCTGTTTTGCTTACTAAGCATATGTGACACAGGTTTCATTTTTCTATTTAGTTTTTTCCTTCCTTTTCAATTGGGAGGTAGAGGGGGAAAAGACAGAAGACAGAGAAAAATAAATGTTTGTGAGCTAAAAACAAATATTAATTTAAAACTAAAAAACAAAAACTTAAGAGGCTTATAGCAGGAAGCATAGGGAAGTTAAGTGACTTATTATCCCACAGCTACTATGTTACACAGGCAGAACCAAACCCAGGGTTTTCAGATCCCAAAGGTGGCCCCAATCTACCATCCCATGCTGTTTCTCAGTCATATTAATAACAACCACAAGAAATTCCACAGATCCACATAGTAGCAACTGTTTGTCCAATCTCTTACATATATCTACAGCAGCAAACCCTCAGAAGGTTTGCAAAGTACCTCCCTCTCAACAGTTCTGTGAGATGAGGAGGGAAGGTACAATTATCCATATTTTGCAGATAAAGAAACTGAGGCAAACAAGGTTAAATGACTTTCCCAGGGTCACACAGTAAGTGGCTGAGGCCGGATGTGAACTCAGCTCTTTCTGGCACTCTATCTACTGTGCCACCTGTCTACAATCCTAACAGATGAGGGGTAAAGTTATGATTATTCATATTTTCCAGATGAGAAAACTGACATCCCAAGAACTTAAGTCATTTGTCCAGGATCACAAAATTAGGAAGTATCAAAAGACTTGAGTTCAAATCATGGTTCAGCCACTCATCACTACCCATGAGACTGAGGACAAGTCACTGATCTCTGCTCTGGGCCTCAGTTTCTGAAGACCAAAGATGACCCTGAATGTCCCTTCCAACCAGGATCTTTAAAGACTTTACCCCTCGAGGACGGTTTCCTCACCTGTAAAATGC
Organism: Notamacropus eugenii; assembly: GCF_028372415.1. Taxonomy (NCBI): domain Eukaryota; kingdom Metazoa; phylum Chordata; class Mammalia; order Diprotodontia; family Macropodidae; genus Notamacropus; species Notamacropus eugenii. The sequence goes on from NC_092877.1 coordinate 15,260,490, forward strand.
AACAGCTGAACCATTCAACCTCAAAGGTCCCTTCTAGCTCTAGACAGAGGCGAGAGTTCCCTCCCACTCCCACCTGGGCCTGCTCTCTTTTTTATTAGTTCGCTGGAGTTCCTGAGTGGCACCAGCTCCTGACTGTCCTGTTCTCCAATCCCATCTGGCCCAGCAAAGCCCATCATTTTACTTGATTCTCTAACACCTTTATTAAAGGGAGTCTCACAAATCCCTTTAGTTCTGTGTACAAATGACTTTACATCTTTAAAAAAATGTCCCACAAAACAAAACTGCCTTTGTTGAAATTTCTGCCTGGGCAAGTGGATACTCTGACAGTTCCCCCAGCCCCAGTTTCTCTCTGGATAAATTCCACACTTGGCTAAGTAGATGAAGGCCCAGGGAGAAGGGGAAAGGATGAAAAAATGGTGAACCTCATGCCAAGAGCTTCTTCAGGACCAAGGAAAAGCAGCCTGGAGCTAAGAAAGAGTGCCAGGCGCAAAGGTCACACATGCATCAGAAGCCCCGCCTTGGAAAAAGAATGAACCAAAGCATTATAGTTTTACATGATGACAGAATGAGAGAGATCCCAGATGTCAAACTGGAAGGGACCTTAGGGCCAACTCATCCAACTCTTTCATGAAAAAATAGAGGTTAAATGAGATGACAGAGAAGATCTGGAGCTAGAGAACAACGGAGAGCAGGTTCAGAGAAATGAAATGCATAGATATAGAGGTGGAAGGGACCCTCTAGTCCAACGCCCTCATTTTAGAGGTGAGGAAACTGAGGTGTAATATCATAAAATCAGAGATGAAGGGTAGAAGGAACCTTAAATCTCATTTATAGGCAGGTGGGTGGCTGCAGACAAAAGTGCTGGACTTTTAGTAAGAAGGACCTGAGTACAAATCTAACATTGTACACTTACTAGCTTTGCGATTCTAGACAAGTCACTTACCCAGCCTGACTCAGTTTCTTCATCTGTAAAATAAGGACATCTACCTCCCAGGGTTGTTGTGAGAATAAAGTGAGATATTTATAAAGCACTCTTCAAATCTTACAGTGATCTCTAAATGCTAGCTGTGCTGATTACTAATGGAGAAGGACAACCGATCTCCAAAAAGGTCATACATTTGTTAAGTGGCAAAGGATTTGAGCCCTAGTCCTCTGACTCCAAATATGAGCTTTAGGGCCTAGATGGACTCCGAAGTCCATCCCTGCTAGCTCTAGATTCAGGATCTTTTGATCCATTAACTTTGGGGGTTGAATTATTAGATCCAAATCAAGAGACTTGGCTCCAAGTTTAGGAGCTTGACTCCCAAATATAAAGAAAACAATAAACTTGTGAAGGACAACAACTCATTGTTTCCTTAGCAAACAATTTGCAGAGCATTTTCTTCACAATAGCCCCATAAGGGAGGGAGGTCAAGAATAATCTGGTCCCATCCTATAGATGAGGAAAAGTGAAGCTTTTGTCCATGGTCACACCGTTATCAAGTAGTACAGCTAGGATTCAAATTCCAGACTTAAAATTTGAAGACTAGGCTCTTTCTACTACTTCTAATGCTGACTAAAGGCTACAAACCTCTGGGGCAGGAAGTCAGGCTAACAGAATTGCATTAGGAATGAACCATGTCTTCAAATGAACAACCAAGTCTGTACTCATCGACAAGTTTTTATGAGTTTAAAAGACCCTGTCCTCATCGGCACAGTCAGAGGAAATCCTTTGTTTATATCAGTTTGTAAAGATTCTTTCATAAGTCAGTGACTTTACTGGGCATTCCCCACCCAACTGGAAATGTGAAAATGACCTTCCCAAACAAGTTAGCCAGAGAAAATGGCTTCCCTCATTCTCTCAAGATTTTGTAAATATTTGTTTTAATCTTTATGGAAAGTGATGATGGTTATGGGAAAGGGGGTGATGACAATTTTAAATATATGTATTTCCCCCTAAATTGTCTGTTTCTCACCTACTTCCCTACCAGGCCCACCTATCACAAAACATACCAAATACAATATTTTGTTTTGTTTTTAAGCAGAGGGGGGTCTGGGTAGATTTCATTGGTGTAGGGAATGCAAGGTCTAGAAAAACTCCTTCTACCAATGCAGACATGCAAGTCACAGATAATACAGTCTTAGAAAAGGGCATGAAAACAGAGAAAAAGTTAAGTGACTTGCCCAGTGTAACACCACTGTTGTTTGTGGTTTGTCCTTCATTCTCAAAGAGGATTAATGACATCAGGAAGATGATGTCTTGACTTGCAAGTGAGCTGGATTTAAATGAGGCAAGGCTGTGCAGAGTCATCAGCCTCACTCTCTCCTCCAGAGTCACTAGAGTCCAGAGGCAAGACATAAGTCAGGATGATTGGAGATGGCCTGGATGCAGTGGGAGACCCTGACCTTTTTAAGTTTTTTAATAAGTCTTTCCCAGGTCTCTGTTTGAGGCAACACCCATTCAGTGATTTCAGGCTGGGTAAGAAATGAGGCAGAAGATGGTCTCGTTTCCCTCCTTAAGAAAAAAAATCAAACTAGTAGGGGAAGACCCTCAGAGTTTCTGGTCAAAACAGAATCAACTGCTATTTACAATCACTCTGAGCCATCAAAACCCAAACAATGACCAACTAAAGCTTGGGCTGAGACCTATTATTGGTTAATTAGTGAGAGCCAGAGTAATTTGGGCTTAAGGCATGGTCAAGTAGCTCCACTGGAATCCCAAAGGCTTTATCAAAGCCTGGTTTTCCAGTGCTCTATTTCAAGAAATCATAAATGAAACTACATGGGACAAAAGATGCAATTGTCCCAGTTTTTTTTTTTAATGACAGAGTAAATTAAGTAGGGAGAGAAAAAAATAATCTCACCCACACCTCTACTATGAATCATAGAAAAGACCTGAAGCTTGATTTTCATGATTCCATGGTTGCCCTATCCTCTCTCACACATTGTCCCTTTAGTCATTAAAGTAAGTTGTATTTAGTATACTTTGAAGTTTGAAAAAAAATACTTTAGATCTTTAAGATGTATAATTATGTATATTTGTATATACTATATTATGTTTCTAATATCATTTGTATAATAGTATATTAGATATAAATAATAATTGCTAGCATTTTCATGGCATGTAAGGTGTCAAAGAGCTTCACAGACATTAACTGACTTTATATATACTATATATGCATATCTAGAATATATATACATATACATATATATACATACACACATAAAGGGGCAAAATTTCTACTTCCTTTATTCCCCCAAATGTCCATTTTTTACAATGTCTATACTTCCAAGAAGCTTACATGTCTAAGTCATTCTAGCACTTTGAGCCTCAGTTTCCTCATCTATAAAATAAGATTATTGGACAAGATGATTTATGAAGTCGCTTCCAGCTCTAAATAGACAATTTTTGGAGTCTGCATTAAAAATAACTTGGCTTTTAAAAAGAAAGAAAAGAAAACAGATGAAACTAAAAGGACCTGCCTTTCCCAATGCTAATGTTTCACACAAGCAGGCCCTGCTCCCGTTGTGACGATGTCACTTTGCCACAGTTCCAAAGGACACCAGTCCCTATCATGGCACCTTTTTCCCTTGCCTACTTCTGCAATCCTGGAGCACTGAAAAGATATTGACTAGAGGCTAAAAGGGGGACACATCTTAGTTAAAGATAAGAATGGAGAACAATGAATCTTTGAGCTTAATGGTTTTAGAGATCATTAAGTCTAATCCGTCCCAAAGAACACGTCTACAGTCATCTTGACCACTCAGTGTTTGCTTGAACATCTCCCAAGACCTAACCTTGAAAATATGGAATTGTGAAGTTGAAAGTGGTTTATTATTTATGTTCATATTATATTATAAACTGGGGTCCTGAAGGGGACATAACTGAAACAACTAAACAAAAACAATAAGTATTCTATAGAATGTCTATGTATACATAAGCAATCCTAAAATTCTAGACCTAGAGACCTAAGGACCACGGGGGACATTCATTCCAATCCCCTCCATTTTACAGTTTGGAAACTTAGCTCTTGAGAAGTTAAAGGATTGTTCAAGGTCACACAGAGCTGGGGTTCAAATTTTAGTAGGCAGGTCATTCACAAAGGGTTAAATGAGAGTACAGGTCAACTGCTTCACATACTCTGTAAGATGGCTTTGGATGCTGTGCGTATTTTCTGAGTCCCAAACATTCCAGTATTTTCAAATTCTGACCCTTTTTCTTCTAAACCTCAGACAAGAAGAAGAAAAAAGAGAAAACTTAATAGAGCCATAACAAGTGACTATTTATACCAAGCTGAGACATCTTCTCCTTTGCTTGGAGACTTAGGGAAAATAATTGCTTGGAAAGAAAAAAAAATAATAACCTTTTCAAAAATTGTACTTTCCCCCTCGCCTTTTTTCTTGATGTCCTCAAACCAGCAGCAATAATAACAATAATAACAAGAAATTCCTCTCAGTAGATAACGTGAGTCACTGCGTTTTCTGCATGGATTAGATTTCAGCTGCTCTCTATAAGCAAATCAATAATGAAAGGAACAGCATTTGCATTTCATCAACTCCTACCACATTTATGAAGATACACAACGGGGATGATAATGGGAGTGGGGGACTCATTCTGCCTGGTAGGATTTTAATTTCACCCTCTCTATCCCAATCTACATTTGGAGGAGGTTAAGGAGATAGTCTTGTCTCCATTCTAATGGAAACTCATTTTTCCCCAAAAAATACAAAGGGGAATTAATGTAAGGCAGTCTTCTCCATGCTCTTTTCTCCTCTTGTTCTTGTCAAGTGGGTTACGAGGATGGTCAAGCCAGACTTACAAAGAGAGTTGATTAATTTCCTCGTCTTTAACAACCATTCCCCAAAGGAGGGAGAATTGGAGGTTTGGAAGCCAATGATTTGGTAAATGGCCCAATCTTAGAGCTGAAAAGGGAGTTTTCAGAGAAGATGCTGAGAAATAAGGCCTTTGATTCATCAGAGAAGTCCTAGAATAATAAGCAGCAAATTCATAAGAAATCAGGAAAAGAGGAATTCAGAGACACTTGGAAATATTAATGCATGAACTGAGATACAATCAAAAAGGCAGTAGAGCATAGCACAGCAGTTCTCAAAATGTGATCCAGGGTCCCTGAGACCCTTTCTTGGAGTCTGCAAGGTCAAAATGATTTTATAATATCAAAATGCTTTCATTTCTAATATGCTAAACATCAATAGATATAACCCATAAAAAAGAAACATGCTAGGGAGTGGAGCCAAGATGGCAGAGTAGAAGGACTGACCTGCTCTAGCTCTCCACCATAACCTGTAAAATACCTATAAAAATGACTCTGTACAAACTCTAGAGCAGCAGAAGCCACAAAACAATAGAGTGAAAGAGACTTCCAGTCCAAGAAAGCCTGGAAGGCTAACAGGTAAGGTCTGGTGCACCAGCTCAGGGTGGAGTGCAGCCCAGCCTTGACCACAGCTTAGTGCACCGTGGCAGGGACAGGACTGGAGCAAGCTTTAGGGCGAAGAATCACAGGCAGATTTCTCAACTCACGAATGCCAAAGACAGCTTCAAAGGTCAGTGAGAAAGCTATTTCACCTGGGTGAAATGGGAGTGGCTTCTGGTCCCAGTCAGCCACTGTGAAAACAGTGTCCACTTGTGGAATCCTCAGCTTAAAGACCCTGGGGGAACTGAGATGCTGATCTGGGTCTCAGTTCTGAGTTGCAGTGCTGGGATGAGGAAGAGCACTGGTCTGGTGGAGCTGGTGATAATTGTGAATAAGGAATCCTATTCACAGATCCTGGGTGGAAAGGAGTACTTCTGGTTGCTCATAGACCACAGCATAGGCCAGGAGAGGAGGAAACTCCTCTCCCTGAATTGTGCCACCTTGGAGAAACTGAGAGCTTACAGGTCCCTAAAGTATACCCTCCACTTGCCAAAGGACTCAAAAGTCAAGGAACTGATTGGTAAAATGCCCAAAAAAAGAGGAAAAAATAAGTCTATAGAAGGTTACTTTCTTGGCGAGCAGGTATTTTCTTCTATCCTTTTGGATGAGGAAAAGCAAAGCATACCATCAGAGGAAGACACAAAAGTCAAGATTCTACACCCAAAACTTCCAAAAAAGACCATGTAATGGTCTCAAGCCATGGAAGAGTTCAAAAAGGATTTTGAAAATCAAGTAAGAGAGGTGGAATAAAATTTGGGAAGAGAAATGAGAGCAATGCAAGAAAATCATGAAAAATGAGTCAACAGCTTGTAAAAAGAGATCCCAAAAATGCTGAAGAAAATAAACCTTTAAAAATAGACTAACCCAAATGGCCGAGGAGAAGAAAGCTTTAAAAAGCAGAATTTGCAAAATGAAAAAAGAGGTTCAAAAGCTCACTGAAGGAAACAGTACTTTAAAAATTAGAATGGAGCAGAAGGAAACTAATGATTTTATGAGAAACCAAGAAATTACAAAACAAAACCAAAAGAATGAAAAAATAGAAGACAATGTGAAATATTTCATTGGAAAAACAAATTACCTAGAAAATAGATCCAGGAGAGACAATCTAAAAATTGTGGGACTACCTGAAAGCTATGATCAAAAAAAGAGCCTAGACATTATCTTTCATGAAATTATCAAGGAAAACTGCCCTGATATTCTAGAACCTGAGGGTAAAATAAATATTGAAAGAATCCACTGAACACCTCCTGAGATTCATAAAAAAAAAACTCCTAGGAATATTGTAGTCAAATTCCAGAGTTCCCAGGTCAAGGAGAAAATACTGCAAGCAGTCAGAAAGAAACAATTCAAGTATTGTGGAAATATAATCAGGATAACACAAGATCTAGCAGCTTCTACATTAAGGCATTAAAAGGCTTGGAATATGATATTCCAGAAGTCAAAGGAACTAGGATTAAAACCAAGACTCATCTACTCAGCAAAACTAAGTATAATATTTCAGGGGAAAAAATGGTCATTCAATGAAATAGAGGACTTTCAAGCATTCTTGATGAACAGACCAGAGCTGAATAGAAAATTTGACTTTAAAACACAAGAATCAAGAGAAGCATGAAAAGGTAAACAGGAAAGAGAAATCATAAGGGACTTACTAAAGTTGAACTGTTTATACATGGAAAGATCATATTTGTAACTCTTGAGACTTCTCTCAGTATTTGAGTAGTTGGAGGGATTATACAGCAATAGACAGAGGGCACAGGGAGAGTTGAATAGGAAGGGATGATATTTAAAAAAACAAAATTAAGGGATAAGAGAGGTATATATTGGGAGGAGAAAGAGAGAAATGGAATGGGGCAAATTATCTCTCAAAAAAGAGGCAAGGAAAAGCTTTTCCAATGGAGGGCATAAGGGGAAAAAGGGAAGCTTACTCTCATCACATTTGGCTTAAAGAGGGAATAACATGCATGCTCAATTTGGTATGAAAATCTATCTTACACTACAGGAAAATAGGGGAGAAGGGGAGAAGTGGGGTGTGTGTAGGGATGATAGAAGGGAGGGCAAATGGGAGAAGGGAGTAATTAGAAGTAAACACTTTTGGGGCGGGACAAGGACAAAAGAGAGGATAGAATAAATGGGAGGGGCACGATAGGATGGAGGGAAATATAGTTAGTCTTACACAACATGACTATTATGGAAGTCTTTTGTATAACTCCACATGTATAGCCTATATTGAATTGCTTGCCTTCTTAGTGGGGATGGGTGGGGAGGGAGGAAGGGAGAGAAGTTGGAACTCAAAGTTTTAGGAACAAATGTTGAGAATTGCTTTTGCATGCAACTGGGAAATAAGAAATACAGGTAACAGGATACAGAAATCTATCTTGCCCTACAGGAAAATAAAGAAGATAGGGATAAGGGAAGGGAGGAGTGTGAAAGAAGGGAGGGCAGATTGGGGCAAGAGGTAATCAGAATGCACGGTATCTTGGGGTGGAGGAAGGGGAGAGATGGGGAGAAAATTTGAAACTCAAAATCTTGTGGAAATGAATGTTGAAAACTAAAAATAAATAAATATATATATTTTTAAAAACCGCATTCTTGCAGGATCCTACATATATACATATACATACATACATACACACATATAAATATACACACATAAATACACAAATATACACATACATATACATGTGTGTGTTTGTGTGCGTTCTGGAGGCAATGGGGATTAAGTGACTTGCCCAGGGTCACACAACTAATAAGTGTCTGATTCCAGATTTGAACTCAGGTCCTCCTGATTCTATAGTCCATGCTCTAGTTACTGTGACACCCACCTGCCTCTGTTCTCAATAATTTTAAGAGTGATAAGGGGTTCCAAGACCAAAAAGTTTGAGAACTGCTGGCACAGTGAATAGAATGCTAGACTTGGAAACAGGAACATCTGAGTTCAAATCCTGCTTCAGACACTTACTCGCTGTATGACCCATTCAAGTGACTTCCTCAGTTCACCTGGAAAATGAGGGAGTTGGGCTCCATGACCTTTAAGGTCCCTTTTAACTCTAGCTCTTTGACCCTAAGATCCATAATGAATGCAGTCACGTAAAGAGAAAATGGTACTACAAATGACCAGGATTCAGATCTTTTGCTATGATGACTAAACATATTCCCCTCCTCTCAAAAGGGAGGCAGAAGGGCCAAGGATATTTCATATTCCATCTGAATTAACAGAAGATTTTTGTTTGTTTTGTGGAACTCTCTTTGTGAGAAAGATGTGGCAGGTATCACATCTATGTGGGCGTTGATGAAGTCACGGCAATAGACCAGTAAAAGAACAAAAATCTAGGTCTGTGGTGGCACTTCATACAGGGAAGATTCTATGAGGAGATGGAGTGGTAATGAGAAGCAAATTATTGAGAACCAATGTAATGCAGCAGATAGGAAGCAAGAGGGGGAGTTAGAAAGACCTAGACCTCTTCTGTTTGGTACTTAGAGTCCTTCACAACTGAGCTTCAGCCTCTTTCCAGGCTATTGCCCTTTACTCCCCATCTGTGATGTAGCCAAACAGATTTACCTGTTGTCTCTCATACAGAATGTACCATTTCCAGTCCCCAAGCTTTTGTATGGGCTGTTCTTCCCTACTCCTAGGTCTGCTGGGTCCTCTTACTTCAGCCCACTTCTTAGATTCCTTCAGAACTCAACTCAAGCACCACCACCTACAAGAGGGCTCTCTTACCTCCCCTTATTGTTAACTCTACACCTGTTACTTTGTATTCTCTTGTATCTATTTGGCATTGATTTGTAAGTGTATCCATCATTTTCCAGAACGGAAATTGTTTTTGTTCTATTTCATTCCTGTCTTTGTAACCCTGGTCCCCAGCACATAGTAGGGCTTTCAATTCAGTCATTTTTTCAGTCCTGTCCGACTCTTCGTGACCCCATTTCAGTTTTTCTTGACAAAGATAGTGGAGTGATTTGCCATTTCCTTCTCCAGCTCATTTTACTGATGAGGAAACTGAGGCAAACAGGGTTAGGTGACTTGCCCAGGGTCACATAGTTAGGGAGTGTCTGAGGTCAGATTTGAACTCAGAAAGATAAGTCTTCCTCATTCCAGGCCTGATGCTCTATCTACTGTGCCACCTAGCTGCCCCATAGTAGGGCTTCAGAAGAAATGCTTATTGAGCCATCATTTTGATTGGAATCTCTCCTCAGATACTTAGTAGCTATGAGGACTTTGGTAAATCAATTAAGGTTTCCAATTTGTAAAAACCTCATCTGCAGCATCAAGGTGACACAGTGGATCGAGTACCAGACCTGAAGTCAGGGAGATCTGAGTTTGAATCCAGCCTCAGACACTAGCTGGGCAACCCTGGGTAAGTCACTTAACATCTGTCAGCCTCAGTTTCCTTATCTATAAAATAAAATTATAATAGGACCAGCCTCCCAGGGTTGTGGTGAAAGTCAAATGAGAATATTTGTAAAGTGTTTTGCAAAACAATATAAATGCCAGCAAAAATGTGGATAATTAACAAACAACTTTTACTTTAAAATGTTCTTTTTTCTTACTGAAAGTAGGAAGGTGTAATGAGCAAACGAGAGAATAATTATAAAGAAGTCTACGCAAACGTCAGCTATTATTTTTGTTGTTGTTGGAAACAATATATACAATCTATAACATTATCAATAGAACCTGCTGAAGAAGTCAAAGCTAACATTGTGGGTGGGTGTACATGGGTGGGGGGGAAGCCGCGTGGTTTAGTGAAAGCAGTCCTTTGGTCCTTGGGTTCAAAGCCCACCTCTGAAGCTTATTACCTGCATGACCTAGATAAGTAACAACTTTTGTGGGCCTCAGCTTCCACATATGAAAAATGGGTGTCAGTGTTGGATCAGATGGCCTGTAAGGTCCCTTCTAGTTCTAAATCTATGTTCCTATGACCCCATTCAACTTCTGCTTCTGATGGTTACTGTGTCACCTTGGGTCAATCCCTTAACTGCCTTAGGCCTCAGTTTTGTTACTGGTAAACAAAGTCTGCTAAACAAGAAAGTGGGGGTGGGTGGTTGGGTAGGACCCTTCTGGCTCTAGAACCATGGTCCTGACATGAAATCTATCAGTCAGGAAGCTGCCAGTTGCTCAGAGTAAGGAACAGGAACTGTACTAGGGAGCTTCACTCCTGGCCCCTGGCCTTTGAACCAAACCAAAAGGCCAGTCTAGGAAGGCAGGAATCACCTGGCCCAACTCCCATCTGATGGAAGGGCTCACAAAGGAGACGAAGAGAGAGAAAGATCAACGATGCCAAATGGAAACCTTTCCACATTCTGACGTTTTCATTGAGAAGGTCAAGAAGCTGCTAGAACCTCAAGAGCGCTCTGGTTTCCAAAGACGGTAAAAATACACAAATAAATGGGGTGGCAGTGGAGGGTAAATACGGCTAGACATACATGTATGCATTTACACATGCATATACACATACATATGCAGTTGTGTGTATTTGTATATGTATAGTACATGCTCATATATTGCATATATGTACACATGTATATACAAGAGACTGAACACTATGTTTATATTTAGATCTCTCTACATACATGTACATGCCTATATATATGCACATAAGTGTATATACAAACACAAATTCATTCTAGAAACACCTAAGGAAGGCAGACTGGAGCTGAGGACCCTGGCAAGCTTCCCCCATGAGGGGATGCCTCTAAATCAGAGCACTTCTAAGACATAAACCATAAATAAGGGCTACAAGACAAAAATGGGTCTCCATCCTCCCAAATATGTTTATTAATATCTAACCCATTCTGCAAAGATCTTTCCCAGGCCACTGAGGTCATCGATATTTAGAGGGCCTCCACCCACCTGCCTAGACAGCCTCTGTCTCTCTGACGTTTTCTCTAGTGACGCCACACAGGGATTTTCAGTGGCAGTGAGTACCTACCTTGGGCCTGCCTACTCAGGAGGAATGTCAAAGGCTTTGGCCCTCACTCTCAAGAACCTTGGAGGGCTGTGGAAGACAGCCACCCCCACCCCACTTTTCTTTGGGCAACCTCTGCATGACTTCTGAGTTTTGTCCTTTTAATTTTTTGGCTAAAAAATGGCTGATCCCAAACCTGGGCCTGAGACCTGACTATAGAGTAAATGAACACATTTCCCACCTCCTGCTTAGCACCATCAGCTGCTTAACACCCTCCAGTTCTCCCCCCAATGCTTTCCTTCAGCTGAGTCCACACTCCTATCAATAGCATTGATTATAGCACCACAGGATTACGACTCTAGAGATGGAAGGGACCTTAGAGGCAATGCCTCATTCTGGAGATAGGAAACAAAGGCTCAGATAAATTAACGGTCTTCCCCAAGATGGTATCAAGGGCAGTGGTCTTTCCACTATGTAACCTACCTCCCAGTAGAAAAATATTATCATTCAACATGACTAATGTGGAAATATATTCTACATGACTGCACATGTATAACCTGCATCAGAATGCTTGCTGTTTTGGAGGGGGAAACTTTGGAACTCAAAATCTTACAAAAATGAATGTTGAAAACTATCTTTACATGTACATGTAATTGGAAAAAAATACCATTAAGCACAAAAAAAGACAAAGAAAAATACGTTTACGAAGGGGGTTTGCAAAAGCACTCAGAGGGAGAATTGTTCCCTTTCTCCCAAGGGGGCTCTCTCCAGCTTTGTTACGTACATTCATTCACTCATTTGTGTGTCTCTGACACAATTCAGCAGTAACATCAGCACCTATAAGATTAGGTCCTTGGTTTTAAAAAATGACATTTTAAACATCTTTAGCAATTTGTCTTTATTAATATTTAATTTTAAATTCCAATAAAAGACATTTCAGTGGAATTTTAGAAAAATCTCTTGTTTATAGGGGCTACGAAATAGCTTCCTCTTTTCAAAACTAACAAGACTTTCCCTTCTCTCCAAAACTGGAGAGTCGCTGAAGTCAGCCTGTCATGTCCTCTCCCCATGGCTCCCACCTACTTTCCCGTATCCTCTATTATTCTCCTTCAAGCATGCGTATGTTCCAATCAGACCACCCTGCTACTCAGGTTCCATACACAACATTCCCTCTCCCACTTTTGGGCCTTTGCGGAGGTCTCCTCTCTTAGAATGCTTATGTTCTTTTAATAATAATAATAACAGCCAACATTTATATAGTGACTATACTCCATTTACTATGCTGAGTCTCCTTTGACCCTCACAGCTCTGGAGTAGGTGCTGTTATTACCTCCATTTTGCAGATGAGAAAACTGAGGCAAACAATTTAAATGACTTACTCAAGGTTGCACAGCTAAAAGTGTCTGACTCCGGACCCAGAGATTGATCCGCTGGAGTGGCCAGTGGCTATCTAGACATATATGACTCAGACGTCTTCCAATCATATCTCAGATGCCCTGTCCTACAGGAGACCTTTCCTCCAGCCCTTGCTTTTATCTGTCTCCTAAAATCATATACACTTTGCATATAGTGAATTATACCTATAATTGTATATACTTTCAATCAAGCATTTACTGGGCACCTGTTCTATGCCGGGCACCATGCCAAATATCTGGAGCGTCAAGATAAAATGAAACACACTCATACCATGACATCAAAGAGTTCAGCCCCTACCCAGAAAGCAGACATGACAGCTCTAAGGATAAATACAAGGTAATTTAAGGAAGGAAGACACAGACAGCGGGAGAGCTCAAGGAAGGCTTCCTGCAGAAGGTGGCATTGGAGCTGAGTCCTCAAAGGAAATGAAGGCTTCTCAGGGTAAAATAAAGTGAGTCCCAGGCCCAGGGTGCAGGCTGTACAAAGGTACTAAGACCAGAGATGGAATGTCACGCATGAGGAAAACCTAGGAGAGTTCTGATCTGGTGGACCAATGAGTGCTAGAAGCAGAATCGTATTCAGCAATAAATCGATCACTTATTTGTGTGTAGGTTATCATCTAACTGCCCCTCCCCAACCCAAGGAAAATTAAAAACTCCTGCTCCCAGGGAGTATTTCATTCCTGCCATTATGCCTCAATGCCTAGTACACTTCTCTGCACACAGTAGCTGCTTAATAATTTTTTGCTGAAACAAATTGAGTTATAAAAAGTATTTCAAGATTGACCAACCTCACCTACAAGAAAACAATCTCAGATGAGACCCCAGGAGTGAGCTCTAATGTACTTAAATAAATGAGCTCTCATTTCCCCCAGTTACTCAATCCCATAATACCAGCAGAGCAGATATAATTGCGAAGCAGGTAGGCCGGGCTCTTACCACTCCGCCAAGTCAATGCCAGAGAATGTGGGCAAATTACAGGGTATAAATTTAGCAGGGTGGGTCCCTACACACACTCCTGCAAATTACACAGTCCCTTGCTGGTAGAAAGCACATTAATTACTTCAGTGGCATGCAGTATTTACCCTCACCCTGTGCTTTGTGAGAGTTGGGCTAGTCTCCCCAAGTAATAAAGGAAGATTAAACCATAAATAAATAAAGCCCACAGGGCAGGTGGGGGTTTTCCAAAGCTCTTGGAGAGGAAATTGTTAACTCTCCCTCATAGACCAAGAGGGATCCTTCTGGATCTCCCATTTTCATTCATCCATTCATTCATTCATCCACTCATTCATTCATTTAACCAACAGTTGGAGGCAGAATGATTTGATTATTCTAGAGAGACCAATAGGACAGGTAGCAATAACAGGACTATGCACACACACTCACACAGACACACACACACACAACTCATAATACACACACACATTCATACACACATACACACACCCATACACACACTCCTACACATACACACACTCACATACATACTCATACACACATACATACACACACACACACACACACACACACACACAAACTCACATACACGTACACACACACACTCCCCCCACAGAAGGGCTCATAGGAAAACAGGGCTCCCCAACTCAGAACCAGAAGATTAACTTCAGTAGGGATCTTAGGGATTGGGCTCAAATGCCATATTTTCTAGAGCTTACTTAGGAATCTGCGTGAAAATGAATGGAAAAGTTGGCCAGGTCCCAACATGGGAGTTTATTTTGCTCAACTACAAATATGCTATAAGAGTTGTTTTTTTTTTTTTTCCAGTTGAGGAAGGGCGAGGGGGAAAACAGATTTTTGCTCATTGAAAAAAAAAAATTAAAATTTTAAAAAGTTGGTCTTGTTGCTAAATTAGTTGTGGGGACAATACCCAACCCCCAGCTCTCTTCATTCAGCTGATATGGTATGCTCCGGAGATGCCACTAGCATTCCTTTTTAGGGACCAGCTCTAGATGCCAATTGGTGATCTCAAGTTGAAAGTCTTCTGAATATCTGAGTAATTCAGAACTCTTGCACAGCTAAAACAAGAAGGATTCTTTGCTCTGGAGGATTCCTATTTACACCCAAGAGCATAGCTGACTGACATCATAGATGTTGTGTCTCAGCCTCAACATAGTTTCTTCTAATCAGAAAGATGATTATAGGAAAAGATCATCTTGTGTAAGACATGCAGCACACAGGATCATAGGTTTTGAGCTGGGATCAGAGAAAACATGAAGTTCAACCCATCCATTTTAAAGATGGAGAAACTGAGACTGGGCGACCTCAAGTCACTTCTCCAGTGATTTGTCACATAGTTTAAATGTCTGAGAAGGATGTGGACTCTTAAGTTCCTGCCACTGTGAGAGATATTCAGCAAACTGAGGAAACCTCACTTTACCTCTTTCAGTACCCTGACACAAGAGTGTCAACAATCATCCATTTTCAAATGTATTAACTTTATAGTAGAGGGAGAGGAGGAAGTCTACATTTTATTCAAAAATGGGCAAAAAGAAATTCAAGAGATCTGAGAAGAAAGTCCTGTGTACATTTCCCAATAAATGGAGGGTGAAGTTTGAGGTCATGGAGCAAGGATGGAGAACCTGCGGCTTTGAGGCCACATGTGGCCCTCTAGGGCCTTTTGAGATGCACTTGAGGACCTAGAGGCTACAGGTTCTCCACACCTATCATGGAGGAATAAACCTATATAGTGTGGTCTCTCATTTTTTTAAAGTTAACAGTGAGCCTCAGTTTATTCAAAAGGAGTGACCTTAAGAATAGACCCCTCTCCCAACTACAGATGATGGTAAATGACAAGTAACTATTTTTTACTATTAAGAGGTTTTGATCATCTAGGGAAAAATCTTCCCAACCAAAAAAAAGACCATGCCAGCTAATTAGAACAGTGAAAAGGAAGCAGTTGAGACTACACTAAAGATGCTACAAGGTGTAACAGCTGGGTTCTGCCTCCAGGGACCCAACAGCATGGCCCATGAGTTGGTCCCATGTTTTTTTCTGGTTTTAACCATTTGAAGGTCACATGGTTAGGCTATAAACCTCCAAGCTTGAGAGAAACACTTTCAGTCCAAGAAGAAAAGGCACCAATAGGTGATACCAAGAATAACCAGGCATGTTTTGTCCAAAAACAGCTCCCAGAGAAAGTGAGAAAGATGAAGAGGTACCAGAAGAAAGGCTACCAATCAGCAGGCAAAGACGTATCCATAGTCAAAGCAGTTCAACTACTGACCTCCATGGAAAGTTGAATTATCGCATAACATGGCACATGGGGTCCCACCTGTCTGACCCTGAACAGCATTTTAGGGAAAAAGGATTCCAGGTCACACCATTCATGTAAGATCAGTGGAAACCATTTTTTCCTCTGATTCATTAACTTACTAAGAAAGCCTTCCAACTGCCATTTGGTGGCATTTCCTACTGAGGGTGATTGTTCTGCCTGGATGTCTCTGAACCAAAGTGTCAGGCAAAATAAGCAATCTAATTCTCCTCTCAGCTTACCAGTCCAGTTTCTGGCCCAATGGGATCTGACTGCGGCATGATGATATCAAAGACTGTCTGAGCCAGAAGAAACCTTAAACACAGCAGCTTGATACACTAAAGGATTTGGAAAACAATGAAAAAAAAACCCCAGCACCATTTTTAAGGTGACTTCTGTATGCTAAGAATGGATACTCAAAGACAAAAACAAAACAAATAAATAAACTGGAAAACCCCACCCCAATGAACAATAAAATAATTTCTGCCCTCAGTGTGCTCACAATCTACACAAAACAACATGAACAGCAAGAATGATATTGTAGAAGGAGAGTTGAATTTGACCTTGAGGTACCTGGGATCAATTCCTGCCTGTGCCACTTGCTAGCTGTGGGGACAAAAGCAAGTCACTTTAAGCTTCAGTTTTCTCATATATAAAATGGGGGCATTCAACTACCTGCTCTATGTACAAGCCCTTTGAAAACCATGCTAACTACCATTGTCATTATTATTATGCCCAAGAGAAAGAGAGTTGAGGGCTCTGGAAACAGCCAACTTGGAACAAAGCCTAGCTCCAAAGCTTATAGCCTCTACGGCCTTGAACAAACTGCTTAATCTCCCTTGGTCTCAGTTTCCCCTTTTGGAAACAGGCTGGCCTCTGAGGCCCTTGCTAGCTCTCTGCCTTTCACCACTGATCCTTCCACGTCTAAAGCTATGCTTATTGATAAGTAAATATAAACTATATGCCGATATAAAATAATTTCAGGTAGGTGGCAGCATTAACTGGGATGTGGGAATGGGGATCAGGAAGGGGCTTCTGAAAGAGGGGACACCTCAAATGTACTTTGATGGATTTTGAGAGGCAAGGGAGGAGGAAGGTGCCTTCCTTTACACCAACACCGTGTGGTAAGTGAAGTAAATGCCCACTTTATAGATGGGAAACTGAGGCTCAGAGAAGTGCCATAATCCTTGGAAGTCATCAAATCTAATCCTGATTTTATGATGAAAAGTTGGGTGCCGAGTGTCACATAGCCAGCATGAGAACCTGGATTTGGACAAGGCTTTTCTCCCTACAGGAGCAGAGCTCTAAATCCTAGAGGCACCTTAAAGATCAGGTGAACTACTGACCTCCACTAATTCTACTGTCCAGTCCTTGAAGTAAAGAGAACTGACCCAGGGCCTAATTTATCTCTCTAAAGACCATTATTATCAGCAAACTGCTTTTTTTAATGGAGTCTTTCTCAGATGGGCCATTTTTAACAAAAGCAATAACTTCCCCGGTAATGAGCCTATTTCAAATTGCTATCATCTCAAGGCTAAGGAAGAGGGTTCTCTTAGCCTGCCATCCTGGGCCTCCACTTGAAACCTGCTCAGTCTGAGGGATCCTTAGCATCCTTTATCTTCCAGGCATCTAGCTCCCGGACCCACACCTTCATCGGCCTCATTGCTGCTGAGCGAGGTGTTTCCTCAGGTGCGCCTGTGAAGGGACCCTCTCCTCCCAAGAGGATCCTCACTGACTGGACTGGCCTCAAAGCCAGACTCTACATGATCTGACCCACTTAAGGGTAAGTGTCGCACAGGTAAAAAGAACAGGGCCATCGAACGTAGGCCAGTGGAGAATGCTTCAGTGACTCAGTTATTAAATGTGTTTACTCCATTTGTTGGATGCTCCCTGCGTTTAATCCCCTCTAGGAATGTTTACTGATATCATGGGGGGGGAAAGAGAGGGAGGAAGAAAGTAATTATCTCCTATGACAAACTGGCATCTCCAGGAGAGCACACTTACAAAGACATACCTACACACAAGGACACTCTCTGACCCAGACTTGCAATTTCTTCTGGGTGTGGAGAACTCCCAGTGTGAAAACTTCTTCCATCAATTCAGCATTACCATTCCTTTGTGATTCATAGTCTTAAGAGAGTGCCTAGGAGCACCACAAGGTTAAGTAACTTACCCAAGGTCAGAGAGAGAACTTGGACCTTGGTCTGAAGCTGGTTCTGTAACCACTATACCACCTTGCCTATCAAACACAGTGTGTCCCAAAAGTCTTTTAAATATAAATAGCTTAGTCTTAGGTGCTGGGGAAATGGTCCCTCTGTCAATGAGCTCACAGTTTACAACCGACAATCACAATTTGTAACCAACAGTCTCATAATTTGTAATCCATCAACGGCTATTAAGCACCTATTGTATTTCAGGCACAGTCCAGATACTGGAGATACAGATAAATATGAACAGTCCTTTCCTTCAAAGAGCTTACATTTTGCAATTAACAAATAGTTATTAAGCATCTACTGTGTTCCAGATACACTTTTAGGTACTGGGGATGCAATCAACAATTAAGCACTTACTGTGTTCCAGATACGGTTCTAGGTACTGGAGGATACAAAGATAAAATATAAACAGTCCCTCTGGTCAGAGCGCAATGCAGCAACAGTTAAGCACCTACTGTATCTCAGGCACAGTCTAGATGCTGGGGATATAGATAAAATACACACAGTCCCTTCCTTTAAAGGACTTACATTCTGCAATCAGTGTGTAGTAATTAAGCACCTCATGCATGCCACGCAACATCCGAGGGGCTGGGGATAGCCATCAAACTCATTCTGACTTTTGAACTGAGGGCCACCTCCAGTCATGTTGATCTATATCTGGCCACTGGACCCACATGGCTCCAGAGGAGAGAGTGAGGTTGACGACTTTGCACAGCCCTCCCTCACTCAAATCCAATTCACTTGCAAGTCACAACATCCCCTTCCCGATGTCATGGTCCTGTTCGAGAATGAAGGACAATCAATAACAACTTCTGAATTAGAGGAAAGCTTTCTCCAGATCAGGCTCAGAACACCAGAAAGATGCTGGATTTGTAGTCAGAGGACGTGAATTCAAATTCTGCCCTTACTACCTACTACCTGTGTCACTTTGGGAAAATAACTTCGGATCTCTGAACCTGTGTTTCCCCAAAATGAGGGGGTTGAACTAGATGACCTCTAAGATCCCTTCTGGTTCTAAATCCATGAGGCAATGATCCTTTGACTTCACTGGGCCTCAGTTTCCTCAACTGTAAAATAAGGGAATTGAAAAAGATAGCCTCTAAGGTTCCTTACAGCTCCAAATCTATGATTTTATAAATCAGTCCAATCCTTATCCCCTTTTAGTAAAAACTATGAAGCAAATGAAACTCAAAGAAGAGTTACCCAATGTTGCACAGAGGCCACATTCTAACCCAGTTCCTTTGCCCAGCCCCTCCAGTGCTCTTTCCAAAACCCAATGACATAAACTAGGCCAGACCAGCAATAGAAGAGCTTTCTGAACTTTCACTTGGAGGTCTGAAACTGGGCAGTTCTAAATGTTTAACACGGCTAAGGCCTTGGTGGGGAATCTACGCCTAGGGGCCACATGTGGCCTGCTCTAAGTACAGTGCTAAGTGCTAGCGGTACAAAGTATGGTAAAAACAAACAAACAAGAACACAGACAAGTTGCCCACATTCCAATGAGGGAGATAAGATGCAGATATCTCCGCAAACTGAGACCAGTAACCAGAAAGCAGGAAGAAGGCGAAGGTGGTCCGGGAGCCTCGCATCGAGCTGCAATGAATCAAGGCATGTTCGGTCCCTGAGGTGAACGTCTTTTACCAGCTCTATGTTTACAAAGTTGGAGGGGAAAAAACAACCATCAAAATGACATTTAAATTCATGCAAGTCCTCAATGATCCAGGAAATGTTCCTGCAAATATTTAAGCAAATAGGTAACTGAGGAGGCCGTGGATTACAGTTGCCAAGTGCGGAGCAAAACTATTTTTTTTTAATAAGTCACCTCAGGTACAAGAGGGTTCTGGGCAGGCCCTAAAGGAGCAGCTGCTTCTGAGAAGCATGGAATTTCAGGAGCTGGGAGGATCCATCCTCGGACACCTAGGACAACTGCCCCCCTGAGCAGGGACCTTCTCCACATCCTGCCTGAGTGGTAGCCTAGCCTTGGCTTGAAGACACCCACTGAGGGGAAACTGACTCATTCCGCATTTGGACAGACCCAATTGTTAGGAGACAGCCAGGTGCCTCAGAAGACAGAACTCTGTGTCTGGAGTCAGGAAGACCTGAAGTTCAAAACTGGCCTCAGACACTTACTAGCTGTGTGACCCTGGGCAAGTCACTTAACCTTCTTTGCCTCAATCTACCAGAGAGAGAAGTAAAAAACCACTCCATTTCTCTGCCAAGAAAACCCCATGGACAATATTGGCATGCTATGGTTCACAGGGTCACATAGAGTTGGACATGGCTGGATGACTGAACAAATGTTAGGAAGGTTTTCACTACACAGAGTTTAATTTGTCTTTTTGTAATTTTGCTCTGACCCTACCCCAGGTCTCTCAGAAATGTTTTTCCCCAAAGACAAGTTAGAGTCAATGGATGAGAAGGTGAGAAGAACCAAGCAATCACAATATCCATGATAACTGTGTCTTACATGTGGCACTTGGAGCTCTTTTTGACCCTCAAACTAATCCTATGAGGAAGGTGCTATTATGATCCCCATTTTACAGATAAAGAAACTGAGGCTGAGAGGGGGTGAGTGATCTGTCCAGGGCTGAATAATTAGTAAGTATCTGAAGCAAAATTCAAATCTTGGTCTTCCTGAGGTCAAGTCCAAGGCTCTCTATTTCATCTAAAGTCCTTAAATGTTTCCTCTAAATAATGGCACATGAAACAACATTTCAGGGGGTGGTTAGTTTCACAGAAACATCATCATAAACAGACAGCTGGCTAATCAGTGAGACTTCTGGCTTTTTTAACTTGAAAACAGGGTCTGAGTGATATGTTTATTCACCTTGGACAAGTCCCTAGACCTCTCTGGGCTGGGCTTTGGTTTCTCAACTACAAAATAAGGAGGCTGGACTACATGATCTCTAAGCTTCCTTTCAGCTGGAAACAATACTACTCCACAGTAAATGTTATATGGGGTATGCCTGCCCATGCAATCAAGCTGATAAGGCATTTTTGTTTATTATTGACCTATCAGAATACATAACACAAATCAAAATTTATCATCCAATTCTGAGAGCCCTTATTAGCCCAAAGGAGCCCTTCCCACACTTGGGAATTCCACTCTCATTTGCTATTCCAAGAGTTTTATTTTAATTGTGGGTGTGGGGGTAGGGTGGAGAGAAGGCTGTTTGCAGGCTCATCTGGTCAATTCCAAGCTTCATCTAGCACTGGGAAAACCATCTTGCTTTACCCCACCCCCACTCTACTCCCAGATGTAAATTCCTTGGACTTGAGCATACACATACTCTCATACACAAAGAGAGCCATTACTAGCTGCACACCCCAGAGAAATTCAAGCAACATTTTCTGCTTCTGATCTTAAAGAAAAATGCTCCTGTTTCTGAAGGGCTCCATGTGGAACATGATTCCCCATAATTCTGGCTATTAAAGTCTTGATGGAGGAGGAGAGTAACTGGTCAAAAGCAGTTCCTTCGCCCAGCAAACCTGCATTAATAATTCAGCCACTAATGGCTGAGTAACCAGAGCATGCTAGGGAGGCCTGAGTTCTGCAGTTCTTCATTATGTCGGTGGCGTCTCTGATGCCAGAGAGATTGCCTTTATTCCCCCCTCTTTGTTGTCTTAAAGAACCTGTCATCATCAGACAAAGGGGAAGTGATGAATGTGTGGCATCTAACGGATAAATACAACTCCTATATGCTTGAAATTTACAGCTCTCATAAAGCCTGCAAAATGTGATAAACCATTATAGGTTGGTCCTGTCTGCCTGGAGTACACCACAATTCATTTCACCACATCTGAGTGTAATATGGAGCATGTTATATGACTGGGGAGATTTATTTAGCCCATCCAGATCTCTACTGTGCATAAATGGTGGATGTTTGGAAGCCAACTTGGAGGAGTTAGACAAGGAGGTATCGTTTTGTCCAGCCACTCGTAGGTTTGCTGTCTTCATCATTCAGCAAGTCCAAGATGCTAGAAGAAAGATCAGACAGGACTTGGCAGAACTCACTTAAAAACCCAAACACTGGAAGGACTGGGCTGTTTAGATGTACAGGACAACTCTGGTCCAGGATACTGCCCAGAATGCAAAATAATGAAAAAGTCATGAATCAACAGAAACCAGCCCAGAACACTCAGTAACTTTTTAGCGTGATGCCTTAGTCACAAAGGGTTGTGGAAGGAAGCACAGACTAGTTCTGCCTATGTCTCTGTGTGACTAATTTGATTAGAATGTTCCATTTGTAAGAGTCTTCCCAAAGTTTGCATTGAGCTTGTCAGGAGAAATGGATGGACATAATTTTCCATTTTTCTCATTTGATGTTTTTCCCCATTGTGAGTGGTTTAATAGCTGATCTTAGGATCAGAGATTTAAAGTTGGAAAGGACCCTACAGGGCATCAAGTTTTTCTACAGATTTCCAGACTTATTTTGTAGATGAGGAAACTGAGGTCCAGAAACATAGAGTGCTTTACTCATGGTCATACAATTAGTAAGTGGCTGCAGTAGGATTTGAATGCATGTACTCTGCGTCAGGAGAATAACCATTACTTACACATCTTTAAGACTTTAAGGTTTTCAAGGCATTTCCCTCACAATCAACTTGTAAGGTAGATAGTACAAACACAATTATCGCCATTCCTCAGATGAGGAAACTGACCTCTGTGAGGTTAAGTGATTTACCCATGATCCCACAGCTCATGTCAAAGGTAGGATCTGAAACCAAATCTCCAGACTCCGAGTCAAACATCCTAGCTACTACACGACGTTGCCTCTAAACCACAATGAAAAGTGGCTCAGTCTACTCCATTTTCTTGCTCAGAAAATATGCTTATTTGAGTTAGCTGGAATGGCATACCACTTGTTAGAACCATGAACCCATTAGATAATAAGCCTCTATACCACGATGTCAGAAAGGAAGCAGCAATTCTCCACAAGAAGCAGGGTTATTTAAAAGACAGGCAACCAAATAGTTGAAATGGTTCTTTATCACCACATCTAGGAAATGGACCTGCTACTTTCCTAATAAGTGTCACTGGTAACTCATGGTTTGATCTAATGTTGATAAATGATCAAAACAACAGGAAATAAAATTGATCCCAAGGGACAAGGTACAGGATACCCCAGAGTCACCCACACCACCAGAGGTTCATGGAATGTTGGGACTTTTCATTCTGTGTTCTGGAAGGTGATTGGTCATTGGAATGATTTATTCCCTCCACATTTATCAAGAGGCTGCTTTGGGCAACCTCTTAGGTTGCTCTTAGGAACTGCTGGGTCACCAACAAAAATATAACATGGTACTGCACTGGAGTAATTTGGTGTAGTACTAGACTTATACCTCAGTGCTTCAGAACATCTGTAACATCATCCAAGTGGTTATTTCCTCCATTGACACAGCTTACAATCCTTTCCTAATGGATAGCCCTAAGTGGTAAGTGATTAAGGTCCATAAGACGGGTGAGGGTAGGGTCTGTTTTTGTCATTTTGATTCCAGCACCTAGGACAGTGCCTCACACCTATAGGTAGATGTGAATAATGAATCCTTTTGAAGCAGGGTCACATTTTTTGAATTCACACTGCATTACTTCCTTTGGGCTGGAAGTAATTACCATATTTTACATAATTATAACTTCAAAGAGAACAAGTTTAAATACATAGACCACTACACAGGATTCATCATTCACATTAATCAGGACCTAATGTTGGCAGAATTGGAAAAAAAGAAATCAATCCCCTCCCTTCTTTCTGTTTTAGCCATTAGCCTTCTCTAATTTTGACAGGCTGATCCCTCAAATAGCAGCTGTCACCTACAAGCAATGGCTTTCCAAGTCATGGGACTTGTAAGAGCACTGCTCAGCTGTTCTACCTTTCAGAACTCAGGGTTGCCCCCATGCTCAAAAGGACTGGACAGGAGATTGAAAAGGATGTGAATAATAACAACTCAAATCAGAAGGTGCAAGTGATTCAGAGAAGTCTACGCATCGAGCCTCGAGTTTATAAACTTGGGTCAAGTTTGCAGATCATTTTACATCCATTATCTCATTTGAGGCTCCCTCCAATCCTATAAAATAGATAAAGGACAGGAGGGAGGGAACAAACTGTGATTAAGCACCTACTATGTGCCATGCACTGTGCTAAGCTCTTTACAAACATCATCTCAGTTGATCCTCACAGCCCTGGGAAGTAGGTGATATGATCCCTATTTTATAATTGAGGAAAAAGATTAAGTGACTTGGCCAGGATCACACAGGTAGTAAAGGTCTGAGGCCAGATTTGAACTTGGATCTTCCTGACTCCAGGCCCAAGACTCTATCCACCATATCATCTCTCAGTCTATGATTTCATTGCTATAGGGGACTTCCCCTACTATTAAAGGTTGTCAGTCTCTTTGAAGCTTACAGCCTCAAAACAAGGATTCTACGACATATTTCTGACCGTGTTAACTTTTGGTGAAGCTTATATGGACCCCTTCTCATAAGCAAAAAATATGCATTTTATATGCAAAAAATAAAATACTAGGATTGTCAAGGAAATCAATTATACTGAAGTACTGTGACCAAATTAAAACAACAAGAAACCCTGGACCCCCAGTTGAGGTCCCTTGCCTTAGAGGATTGCCTTTAAGTGACTTGTCCAGGGTCATAGAACTAAGACTTGAACCCAGGTCTCCTCTGCCACCTCCACACACAGCTAGCTGTAGCAGCAAGGTACCCCAAGGGAGAGAAAGGAGGTCATGTGCCAGAAGAGTCAAACCAGTGTGGTCCCCTTGATCACTACCACTTCTCAGATCCTGATGGAGACAGCTCAGAGTCTTTAAATCAATGACTGTAGGGAGCTAGGAAACACACAGGAATCATGCTTTCTTTGGTTTGGTCTTTCATGGGAAGGCCCTCTAGCAGTTACTAAACTGTCTTCACAGTTGCTAGGGGCCAGGCACATTGGCCCTTAGTTATAATCCTAACCATGGAGGAGGCTGAGGCTTGTCCAGGAGGGCCAGAACAGTCTCACTCTGAGATTCCTCAGTAGACCACAGGCCCAGGTCCTAGGTCACCAGTATAGCCACCAGTTAGCCAGGCTGCCTCTCCATTTCTGAAGCATGAATGAGCAAAAGAGAAGAATGGAGGTCATCCACTGGGGTTGAGTCAACTCATGGAGCCGTTATTCATTTCTTCCCTCTCATTCACTCACTCACTCATGTATCTGCAGGTTCAGAGGCCTGGACTGCGCTGGCAGAAGAGGGCGGGCAGGAAGAAATCAAGCAAGAAAATGGATTTGAAAACCCAGGCCTGGCCTTCTCGAGAAGGGAATCCTTATCTCTTTTCTCTCCCAGTCATCCCTGGAATTCTGAAGTGCAAGGGAATATGCTCAGCCAGTCAGGTGTCCGCACTAGTCAGCATCCACATAGAGAACTGAGGTCCCTAAGGAAAGGTGTGAGTCTGTTTAACTAGAAAACAGAGCAGGTTAAAGCTTCTCTACTGATCAAAAGGCACTCATGAGTAGCCCCTGTACTTGCAGAGTCTCATTATTTCTGTCTTTTCTCTCTCTCTCTCTCTCTCTCTCTCTCTCTCTCTCTCTCTCTCTCTCTCTCTCTTTCTCTCTCTCTCTCTCTTTGTTCCTCCCTTCCTTCTGGAGCCCCCAGATTTCTTTTTTTTTTTTTTTATTAATTTTTTTATTTTTTTAATGTTTAACAATCACTGCCATACAATTGCGATTTTATCCCTTCCCACCCACCCCCCACTACCTCCCTCCCTCCCCACGACTGCATACAATTCTGTATAGATTCTACATATACTTTCCTATTGAGTATATTTTCACTATAGTCATGCTATGTAGTCAGACTAAGATAAATGAAAGAATCCGTATAACAAATCAGAACATGATACACAAACAGATACACATACACAAACATGATCTGCTACATTATGTGAGTGACTTCCATATTTCTCTCTCTGAGTGTGGAAGGCATTTTGCCTTGAGGTCCACCATTGGGATTTTTTTTTTTTTCAGAAGTTCTTGTGTTATTACAAAAATCTAAGTCTACCAGAAAAAACTCTCACACACTGTGGTTGTTGCTGTGCATAAAGTTCTCCTGGTTCTGCTCCTTTCACTCAGCATCAGGTCATATAAGTCCTTCCAGGCCTCTCTGAAGTCTTCTTGTTCATCATTTCTTATGGCACAATAGTACTCCATTACATTCATATACCATAATTTATTCAGCCATTCCCCAATTGATAAATGGTCAAAGGATATGAACAGGCAATTTTCAGAGGAAGAAATTAAAGCTATCTATAATCATATGAAAAAATGCTCTAAATCACTATTGGTTAGAGAGATGCAAATCAAAACAACTCTGAGGTACCACATCACACCTATAAGATTGGCAAACATGACAGAACAAGAAAATGATAAATGCTGGAGAGGATGTGGGAGAGTTGGAACACTAATTCATTGTTGGTGGAGCTGTGAGCGCATCCAACCATTCTGGAGAGCAATTTGGAACTATGCCCAAAGGGCTACAAAAATGTGCATACCCTTTGACCCAGCAATATCACTACTAGGACTATATCCCCAAGAGATCATAAAAATGGGAAAGGGTCCCACATGTACAAAAATATTTATAGCAGCACTCTATGTAGTTGCCAAAAACTGGAAGTCAAGGGGATGTCCATCAATTGGAGCCCCCAGATTTCTTATCACAGATCCACTGTGGTGATGGGTCTCTCTGAAATTGAAATAGGCTATTCTTTACACAACAGACAAGCAACCTCACTAGGCCCATACTCAAAACCCTTTCAGCCTGGTAGGGCCTGCCAGAGTTTATAATCTGCTGGTGTGAGTTCTCAGAACTGAGGAAGACTACATGGTACTGGATTCAGTCATAAGACTTGGGATCAAATCCTAGGTCTATGGGACCTTGAGCAAGTGACTTAAAGGCATCTCTCTGAAAAACAAGAGGATCATACTAAATGATCCCTAAAATCTGCTTTCCTCATTGACCTTGAGTAAGTCATATAACTTCCTTGGAGAGCAGTTTCCTCACCTATAAAATGAGTAGGTCAGACTAGATGACCCTTATTTAAGCTCTACTTTCCTGTGTGATCACGGGTAAGTCACTTAACCTTTCTGGGGCTCAGTTTCTTCATTGGTAAGATGAGGGTGATTCGACTTAGAGAGCCTTGGAAGTCCCTTCCGACTCCAGCTCTCTGTTCCTCTGATAATTTACTTATTTCATGGGCTCTAGAAGAAAAGTCTGTTTATTTTGAAGCATGTTCCCTGATGAGCAAATCTTTCTTCTGCCTTCTGGGCGGTTGGTAAATATTTGCTGAACTGAATCACGAGTTTAGTCCTTGTTGGGAAAACACAGAGGAATCATTTACTTGGAGGTCTTGGGCCCCCAAGCGAAAATGTCAAAAAGGGCCCCTTTCCAGTTTTATTAATTATAAAACAAACATCTTCAAGTCTGTAGAGTGCACGGGTTATCTTGGGACGTCTGAGAAGCAATAGAGAGAAAGAAGGGAGAATGTGGGCAGGGGGAATTCTCTGGTTCTACTCAATTCCCCTTTGTCTTTAGAATTTTCCCTGGCTAAGACCCATGGGACCCATGAGTAATTAACTGTAAATATGCTGAGTTATTCATCTTTCATAAGTGTGGAGGCCGAGGGGGTTTGGCCCAAAAGGGAACGATCTGTGAATACTCCATCTGGCCTTCCCGTTGAATTGGGGAACCTTCCGTATTTTCCTGCATGAGGCCTTTCTGGCGTCACCTCCCACTGCATCTCTTCTAGTGCCTTCTGCTCTGGGATGATCTTGCATTTACTGTGTGTGTGTGCGTGCGCGTGCATGTGTGCGTGTGTGTGTACACAAAATTGTTTGTTTGTTGTCTCCCCCATTAGAATGTGAGTCCCTGAAGGCAGGGACTGTGCCTTTGTCTTTCTGGAGCTCAATACAGTGCCTGGAACATATCCTGCATTTAATAAATATCAGTTAATCGATTGATGTGCAGAGCTTTCTCTGGAGTTGCTGAGAAGGTCTTTTGGATGCACCAGAGTGCTGTAGGGGCAGCTTGGGTGAGGGAAGGAGGAACATATTGGCATTTTCTTTACCCTTCTCTTTACATCTGTGATGGCAGGTAGCCTGTCCATGCCAAGAGTTTAAAATGTTTCAGATAGCTAGGGCATCTGGAAAGAAAAGTGGGGACTACAGAATTTGGGGACCCGGTCGCAGCTCATTCTGAATAATTTTCCTTTGTTTCTACAAGCATTTCCAGAGTCAAAAGCTTTCTTTTAAAGATGAGGAAACTGAGGCCCAGAGAGATTAAGTGATTTACCTATGATCACACAGTCACCTAGACTCACCTTGGGTGGTTAGGTGGCGCCATAGTGCACAAAGCGCTGGGCCTGGAGTCAGGAAGACTCATCTTCCGGAATTCAAATCTGACCTCAGACCCTTAATAGCTGTGTGAACTTGGACAAATCGCTTTACCCTGTTTGCCTCAGTTTCCTCATCTTTCAAATGAGTTGGAGAAGGAAATGGCAAACCACTCCAGTATCTCTGCCAAGAAAACCCCAAATGGGGTCATGAAAAGTCAGACATGACTGAAATGACCGAAAAACAACAGGCTGAAGCTGACTTCATTTTACAAATGAGGAAACTGAGGTCCAAGGAAGTTATGTGACTTACTTGCGGTCACAGAGGAAAGCAGATCTTAAGGGTCATTAAGTCTGACCCTTTCATGTTTCATAGGAGGAAACTGTAACCCCAAGAAATGAAGTGACTTGCTTTGGGTCACATAGGTAGTAAGCATCAGGAAAAGGATGCTGAGAGTGATGTGCCCCACACTAGGCTGCGGTAGGTGTCTACAGATATCAACAAGCATTATTGTGTGCCTACTATAGACCACACACCATGCTAAGTGATGGACATGTAGAGACAAAAGCAGAGTGATCCCTGACCTCAAGAAGCTTCCATTGGGGGAGACACACATATATGTGTAGAGGAAAAACATAAAATAGATATATTTCAAAGGGAAGGCAATAGACACTGGGGGATCTGGGAAAGACCTCCAACAGAAGAAGACATTTGAGCTGAGTGTTGAAGGAAACAAGGAATTCTCAGAGGCAGAGGCGAGGAAGGAAAATATGCCAGGAAGATATGCCAAAGCAAAAGCATGGAGACGAGAGATGGCATGCTGTGTCCTGTGAGGGACAGGAATCAGGTCAATATGACTTGTACAGAGAATGCCAGGAGGGATGTGTAAAAAGGTTGGAGAGGTCAGCTGAGGCCTGGCTGTGAAAGGCTTCAAATGCCAAATAGAGGAGTACCATCTAAGAGCCCACAGACTATAAACAGGGAGTCAGAAGGAACCTTGGGACTGCCCAGTGCTAAACAAGATTCTCCTTTATGAGAAACCCAACAAATGTCCTGTAGCGTCGGGTAGAGGGTCTCCAGTGAGGAGGAATGCACTCTCTTCCAAGGCAGCCCTCTTCCATCTTGAATGGCCCTAAATGTTGGGAGACATTTCATTAAATCAAGCAGCTACCTTCTCTTTGAACACCCACTCATCATTCACTCATCCAATTCTGCCCCACGGGGCCAATCAGAACCAAAACTAATCAATCCCTTTTTCACATATCCCTCCCATCCTCTTCACCAACCAATCAACAAGTGATTCCTGGGACAGACTGGGTGCTGAGTGAGGATCCAAGGAAAGACTAAAGAAGACCTGGCTCTCCAGGAGCTCACAGTATAATGGTGGGGGAAACAACACGTCTACAAATTGGTAAATACAAGATGAAAACACCAATAGATTGTAGGTGACCTTAAGCTGGGCTCCAGGAACTTGTTTTTTAAAAGTACTTTGATAACTCTATTTCAATATAATTAGTTTCCTTTATTATCTCACATAGTTTATGCGTTTAAAGATATTGTTCTGGGAAGTGGTTTATGGGCTTCACTAGACCATCAAAGGAGTCTATACACAGAGAAAGGGATTAAAGAATCTCTTCCTTAGGGGAAGACTCTAAGGCAGGGGTGGGAAACCTGCAGCCTTCAGGCCACGTGTGGCCCTCTAGGTCCTCAAGTGTGGCCCTTAGACAGAAAAAAGTCACAGCTGAGGACCTAGTGGGCTACATGTGGCCTCCAGGCCGGGCCTCGAGGCTGCAGGCTCCCCACCCCTGCTTTGGAAGGTTGGAAGGCCAGAAACGTCTCCAAAATGGTGATATCTGAGCTTTGTTTGGAAGGAAGCTCCACCTCTGGTCCCATCAACTGATCCGTGTGTGTATGTGTGTGTGTGTATGTGTGTGTGTGTACGTGTGTGCATGTGTGTGTATGTGTGTGTATATGTGTGTATGTGTGTGCATGTGCATGTGTTTGTCCTCTGCACTTGACTGTTTTGGGTTTTTTTTGAGTGAGGGAGGGCTGGATGATCCTATTGTACCACAAACTTGAGAGCCTTCAGTTTCCTAGCTGCACTCCTCTGGACTTTCTCCAGTATGTTGGTGACTTTCAACACTTCTCAGTTATTCTAAATAAGGAGCAATAACGCCACCATGTCTGATGGAATGTGAGGGCTTTGAAAACAGGGAGCTTTTTTATCTTCTCTCCTTATGTCCCTGGCACTTAGAATAATGTCACAGGGTGGTATTTAATAAAAGCGTGTTGACTGATTTCATTTTATCGTTCGCATCCGTGATCGCTGCTTAGTGCCTTAGAGGCAGCAAGGTGGCTCAGTGGGTAGAATGCTTAGACCTGCCCACAGGAAGACCTCAGATACTTCATAGCTGAGGACTCTAAGCGAGTCATCTCAGTACTATTTGTCTTGGTTTCTTCATCTGTAAAATGGGGATAAGAACAGTCCCTATCTTTTAGGGTTGTTGTGAATATCAAATGAGATAAAATCTGTAAAGTGATTTATATATCTTAAAGTACTGTACAGATTCTAGCAAATGATTTAATTCCCTCACCTCTTCTCAGGGTTGTTGTCAGGATCAAATGAGATAAAATATGTAAAATGCTTTGTAAACTTTAAAGTGTGATACAAATATTAGCTCTTAGTAGTAGGAGTAGTAGCTTTCTCCAGGGTGGTCCAAGCTTTCTGTTTACAAGGATCTTTTCCCTACAAATTTTTGGAAGAGAAAACATAGGACTCGAGTCAATCCACATCTCTATACTGTCTCACTAATCTGTCTCCAGGCCAGTATTAAAATGTCATCTTTTATTCCAGCAGGGCATGGTAAGACAAAAATCAGTATACTAAACTCTAGATGGGCTGTGATAATTGGGATTCTGGGTACGAGATAAGAGCCAGAAAAAAGACAGACAACTGAAATAAAGCCAACTCTTGCCAAGTATGGTGGGTGATATAATGTGTTATTGTACACAATAGTTGGGGTGGGAAGGTGGCATAGTGGATAATCAGGAAGACTTGAGTTCAAATTCAGCCTCTGATACTTATTAGCCATGTGACCCAGTGCAAGTCACTTAATCCTACTTGCCTTGGTTTCCTTATCCGTAAAATGAGCAGGAAAAGAAAATGACAAACCAGCCCAGTATCTTTGCCAAGAAAACCCCCAAAAGGGGTCACAAAGAGTCAGACGTGACTGAAACAACTGAACAACAACGAACACAGTAGGTAATTAAAACTGGTCATGGAGTTTGGTAGTCAATTTGGTGAGGAAGCAGAGTATATGAGAAAATGTACTAGATACAGTGTCAGAAGAGAATTAGGTTCTCATCAGGTCTCTGAAGCTGTGTGACCCAGGATAAGTCACTTAACCAGAGCTAAGGGACTGCCCAGGTTCCTCAAGGGGACTCAGGTGTCAAGAAGCTTTTTTCTTAATCACTTAGTGGCTTGTACCCTCTCCTTTAGAAAATTATTGCGTATACTCAATCTAGATTTTATACAGACATCTCTACACAAATTATCTCCCCTAGGGGACTGCAAATTTTTTGAGAGTAGGGATTACTTCTGCTTTTGTCTCTGCATTTACTGTAACTGACAGAGCTGGCAGTGAATAAATTTTCATTAAGTGAATGAAAATATTACATGGTACCTCAGTTTCCTATCTATGAAATGGGAATCACCATCTTCATCATATTAGTAACATCTGATGTGTTCACCATTTAAGGTTTGTAAAGCACTTCACCAATACAATGTCATTAACATAAAGGGGTTTACAAACTGTAAAGTGACTTATAAAGGCCAGCCATGATTATTAATACCATGGTGAAATACAATAAGAAGAAGTACAACATATCATGCCTGACCTCATGGAACCTGCAATATGGCTCGAGGCATAAATTCACGAAGAACTGAAACAAAATAAACAGCAATAACTTTTACAGAGTTTCCTATTTTCCAGGTGCTAAGCGCTTTACAATTATCATCTCCTTTAACAATGACAATCAACAGAAATACCAAAGATGTCCAAAGGCACTACAAGTTAATTGCCAAATCAGTGGCAGAGATGAGTGGTGTGGATGATGCTAAGTTAGCAGAAAAACAAACTTGGCCTCAAGAAAGAGACAGGAAAAGGTACCTCCTCCAACTCTTTTGTGTGGTGTGGCGCCCACAAATACAGAATATACATTTCATAAAATTGATGGGCCTTGCTATTATCCCCCTTTTTCTTATTTAAAAATATATATTGTTGGTTATAAGACACAGCTCTCTTGGAAGTGGGAGAAGGAAAGATACTGTTACAAACTTAGGTGATGGAAAAATAAGATATCAATAAAAATTTAGTTTAAAAATTCAAAATAACAATAATAAATCGTAAATAAATTAGAACATGAGAGATGTCCTAAAGGCAGTACTGGTTAACTGTCCCAACGGTGGTGCCAAATAATGAGTGTTAGGAATTTGGGAGATGGAGAGAGATCACGCAGCTGAAGAAAGAGGGATATTTAACGTGAAAAAGACTCAAGGAAGACAATGATCACTGTTTTCAAATATTTCAATCAATCAATAAACATTAAGTGATTCAATGTGCCAGGCACTATGCTAAGTTCTGAGGATATAAAAAGAGGCGAAAGACAGTCCCTGCCCAAGGAGCTTGCAACCTAATATTACAATATTTGAAGGATGCTCATGAGGAAGGAGGATTATAATTGTTCTGCTTAGCCTTAGAGGGTAGAAACAGGAAGGCTGGGTAGGAGCAGCAAAGAGTCATATGATGCTTGGCAGCCTCTATGCAAAAGCAGAATAAGCTGCCTCAGGAGACCAAGGGCACCCCCTGCTTAAAGTCTCCAACCAAAGGGTGGATTACCACTTGTTGGGGCCCTTGGAATGGGGATTCTCATTCCGGCATAGGTCTGGAATGGACAAAAGCTGAGGTCCCTTCCAATTCTGAGGTTCTATGATTCTATTATTTAAGAAGACAAAATAGAAAGTTCAGGCCATTGGGTAGAACTTGAACAAGACAGCAGATGGGGATAAGTTTTGGGGATGCTGGACAGATCAGTTTGGCCAAAACACAGGATGCCTGGAGATGATTGGTGAAAGATGGGATAGGAAATTTAGGCTGGGGCCAAATCCATATGAGGAAAGCTGGGTAGCACAGTGGATAGAGTTTGTTGGACCTAATGTCAGGAGACCTGAGTTTGAATCCTACCAGAAACATTTAGTAGCTGTGTGACCTTGGGCAAGTCACCTATCTGCCTCTGTTTCCACATCTATAAAATGGGGATAATAACAGTATCCACTTCCCAGGATTACTGTGAGGACCAACATACATAAAGTTCCTGGAAAATCTTAACAACAGTCCAAAGCAAGGACAAATGCCACATATCTCTCACCACATCCTTCAAGGACCAGCCTAAAGGCTGATATAATCATTAACTTGATATAAGTTCCTTAGAGGCAGGCACAGTTTAAATTTTGTCTTTGTCTCCAGAGTCTGGTACAAAAAAAAATGCTTAATACCTGTTTATGACTGACTGCTCTAGGATCTGTTTTATCTAATACACAGGAAGCATTTAATAAACGTGAAAAGAAAAGATAAAGAAAGGAACTTTTCTTTCACTGGCAGACTTCACAGTGTATAAGGTGATGGACTTGTATTCAAATTCTGCCTCTGGCGCTTACTAAGCTATGCATTGCTGGGAGTTACTAAAACCTCTCTGAGTTTCCATTTTTTCAGCCATAAAAACGAGGCATGTTAGATGATCTTTAAAGGTCACTTCCAAAGAAAAATCTATGATCCTTTCTGGGTCTCAGTCTCCTTATACGTAAAATCTGAACGAGGTGATTTCTCAGGTCCCATCTAGCTTAGATACTCTGACCTCTTTAATGGCAAATGCCTTTGAAAGAAATAGTCATTTATGCCTACCCTTTGACTAGCAATACCACTACTAGGTCTGTATCCCAAAAGAGATAAAAAAGAAAAAAAGGACGTTCATGTACAAAAATATTTATAGTGACTCTTTTTGAGGTGGCAAAGAATTGCAAATTGAGGGGATATTCATCAACTGGGGAGTGATGATGGAATACTACTGTGCTACAAGAAATGATGAGAATGAT
Source organism: Notamacropus eugenii (assembly GCF_028372415.1). NCBI lineage: Eukaryota > Metazoa > Chordata > Mammalia > Diprotodontia > Macropodidae > Notamacropus > Notamacropus eugenii. The sequence continues at coordinate 15,295,230 of NC_092877.1, forward strand.
GATCTCAGAAAAAACTTGGAATGATGTACATGCACTGATGCAACGTGAAATGAACCAGAACATCGTATGCAGTAACAGCAATATCGTATGATGACCAGCTATGCATGACTTAGTTATTCTCAGCGACACAATGCTCCTAGATAGCTCTGAAGGACTTGGGATGAAAAGCACTACCCCACCCCAGAGACAGAATTGAAGGAGTCTGAGCACGCATCAAAGCACACGTTTTTAAACTTTCTTTATTTCTCTTGGGTTTTTATCCGGGTATGTATATATATAAAACACAACTAATATGGAAATACATTTTGCATGACGATACATATTTAACCTATAACAAACAAAGGGGTGCAAAGGGAGGGAGAGAATTGGGAACTCAATTTAAAAATGAATGTTGAAAATTGTTTTTATATGTAATTAGGGGAAAATAAAATACGAAATAAAAAAAGGAAAAAGAAATGGTCACTTAATAAATGAATTAGAAGACCACTTCTGGAAAATGGCAGTCATGTAAAAGAAGATGATAGCAAAAAACACCAAAAAAACCCAAAATAAAAGACCTGACGTGAGCATGTTAACGAGCATAAACTAATAAATGCTTTTGGGGTTGGACTGGATTAGATTGGGTCTTTTAAAATTATTTATTAAGGATACTGGCTGACACTTTTCCCCTGTTTTAAGGTTTGCAAGTAATTAACATACTATATCTGACAGCATCTGATCCTAACAACCTGGGGGCTCTCAGTACTATAGTCTTACCCCAACTATGTAATGCAGATAAAGAAAACGAGGATCCACTACCCCATAGCTAGTAAAGGGGGAGAGCTAGCTCCTTCTTAACATCCCAAACCAGTCAAATCCAGGCCAGAGCAAACAAAACTCTGGTGACCCTTAAGAAGAGCGCTTAATGACTCTACCAGCCAGCCTCATTCTCTGCCTGAGTACCCCACCAATATCCTAGGGCTAGGAGAAGGCCAGTTCATTTCCGTGGTCGGCAGATTCCTAAGGCTGCTCTGTGCCAAAATATTAAAGATGATCCTGCAGCTAATAAAGGAGCTGCAGCTGTGTATTTTCTTTGCAAACAACTCTTCTGCAAACCCTGCTGCCCTGTCTGGATCGTGACCAAGATAAAACTCTTCTCTCTCCCATCTGGGGCTCCAGGCCCACTACACAGCTGGAGCATGCTAAAAGCAGAAACCACATAATCCCGGTTCCTAATGCCTGCTGCCCACATTTAGCAAGACGGCCAAATCCGACATAGCACTGCTTGCTTGCCTCAGCTTGGTTATGAAATATGCCCTCTATGCATTTGTCCCAGGGGGTCCTCCCCTAGCCCAGCCCAGCCCTGCCCAGTCCTGTGCGTGTGCATTCTTGGAATGGCTAGTTCCCCTCAAGACTCAGCTCAAGGAGCATCTCTTTTGTGAGGTCTTGCATTTTACAGCGAAGGAAACTGAGGCCTGAAAGGGAAGAAGTGACTTGCTTAGGGCTGTACCATAAATTATAGGTATAGCTGAGACTGGAACCCAGGTATCCAGTCTCCCAATGCCTCCTTTCCAACTAACAAAAAAGCAGGGAAATAGATTGCTTTGATAGAAGCTATAATGAGGTTGATTATATGAAATTAATGCTGTAAAAACAATTCCCTGCTAAGGAAGGGAAGCCCAAATACCAGAAAGACACAGCTTTCTTCCCTGCTCTGATTTAGGACTGTGAGCACAGTCAGAACCCTGAACTCCACTGTAGATGTTTCAAATTAAACATGCAAAGGCACTGGATCTCAGGAGCCCCAGCTGGTGATCAATCGACCTTTTAAAGTCTCTTCCCCAGACAGATAATCTGCTTTTAGCAAAGTCATGCCACCTGCCTGGGTGAGATCATGGATTTAGGAGAGGAAAGGAAACCGCAAAGAACATGGTATGATGCATAGGGCTGGTGAGGGCGGGTGAGAAAAGTCCCTCCAGAAAAGCCCCCATGCCAAATGGCTGCACCAGATCCCAGGCAGAGACCAAGGACAGTGGGGGCTGTTAGGGAAAGGGGAGAAGCAGGAAACCTATTGTTCTCTCTCTTAGTCTCAAGATAACCCTTAGATGTGTCATTTTACCACAAAAATGGACATTTCTAGGTCTCAGTTTCCTCATTTCTTAAATAAAAGGGTGGGACTAGATGATTTCACAGTTGCCTTCCAGCATTATACCTCATGAAACTGTGGCCTGGTGGGTAGAAACATGAAATTTTTCTAGAACAGGGTCATTAATATCCATTTATACAAATCAGTATTCATGGAATGGGCAGCTAGGTGGCTAAGCAGATAGAGCCTGGAGTTAGGAAGACCTGAGTTTAAATCCAGCCTTAGACACTTACTCACTGTGTGACCCGGGGCAAGTCACTTGACCTTCTCTGCCTCAGTTTCCTTATCTGCAAAATGAGCTGGAGAAGGAAATGGCAAAACACTTGACTATCTTTGCCAAGAAAACCCCAAATGGGGTCATGAAAAGTCAGACACAACTGAAAAAACAACTGAACAACAACAACGTTCATTGAATACCTACAGACAAAAAGCACTAGGCTTACTAGGTAAGTGAGTGGGTCTGAGATTAGTAGGAAGATGTATAAGAGTAAAAGATGATAGATTTCTATATGGAAGGGATCCAGATCACCCCCTCCATTTTACAGATAAAGGCTGGGAAATATGGCTTACCCATGGTTACATCTTAGAGGCCATCAAATCCAATCTCCCTCCTCAGTTTACAGTTGAAGATTCTGAATCCTAAGGAAGTTAAGCGACTTGCCCAGTGTCATACGGGAAACAAACAGAAGGAGCCAGAATTCGAACCCAGGTCCTCTGATCCCAAATCCTGTAGTACATGTTGTGAAAGGGCTGACAATCGTGGCAGGGAGACAAGCCTTGTCTCCCACAAGGCTGTTTGTGGCAAGCAGCCTCAGAGGGACACAGAGTGCTTGAGTTCATACAGAGGAAGGAAGGATCAGGTTACTTCCCCTTGAGTGATGGGGCTTCTTGGAGGAGGTAGAGCCTGAGCCAGACCCTGAAGAATGTTAAAGGGCAAAGGAAATGGCAGAAACAGTTTCAGACTCAACTCAACAGACATCTCCAACAGTAGGATTCTGCTCCTCCCTTAAGAAAGCCCAGAGCAACCTAAATAAATAAATTAATAAGTGAATGAATGAATAAATTAATAGGTAGATGGATAGATACCTGCATAAATAAGAAAGCCCAGAGACAAATAAATGAATGAATTAATAAATGAATTAATGAATAAATAAATAGATGGTTTGATTCATGCATGAATGAATAAGAAAACTTAGAGTAAAATAAATACATGAAATTAGCAAATGAATTAATAGGTGGATGGATAGATATATGCAGGAATTAATAAGAAAGCTCTGAGTAAAACAAACCAAGTGAGGGGAGGAAATGTAGCAAACAGGGTGAATGCAATTCTTGAGCCAAGTTGATTTTCTCTGACCCCATTCACCCATTTCCTCCTCAAACTTCCTCAGAGCACTTAGCCTAGACCTGTCCTTGGTCTCCAAGTGCACTCTGCTGTGTATTATTTGTGCAGTAGCAATGATAATAACTGACATTTCTAAAGTGCTTTATGGTTGGCAAAGTTCTTTATGTACATTGTCCCCTTTGAAATTCACAAGGACTTTGTAAGGTACAGGTATTGTTTGAAGATTTTTTTACAGATGAGGAAACTGAGGCACAGAAAAGCTCATTGATTTGTTCACCAGAACCCTGACCACCTCAGTCCCGTTAGGATTGTGTCATTCCAGCTCCTAGCACAAGGCCTTGGTACCTGGTGGGCATTCAATAAGGCTTTGTGAAGTGACTATTCTCCATACAGGCTCATTATGAGAAGCAGTGTAATAGAAGGGAAAAGGTCAATGGCCAGGAAGCCAGAGGAACATGAACTGTGTCACACCAAGCAAATCTCTTCACTTTTTGGGTCTTAGTCACCTCCCCTTTGGAATGCCAAGACTGCATGCTCTCTTAAACCCTTTCTGGATCTAAACCTCCTCCATGAAATAAAAAGCCTGCAAAAGAAGAGCTGATGAAACATACCACCCTCCTTTCATTACAGAGGTAGGGTACCATGGGTGTGGAATACAGTATACTCTATGGAAAAGGTCAGTCTATTGGCTAATTTTGCTGAATTGCCTTCCCCCTCCCTTTCCTTTTTAATCTTTGTTTCAAGGGATGGCTCAATAGATGGAGAAAGAAGGGATATATTTGGAAATGAATGTAATACCAAAAGATACAACATCAATAAATAAAATGGAAGAAAATGAAAGAGGCCAGAGAGTATTGGAGTCTCCCAGTATGAGGGCAGGAGCTGGAAAGGAGACAAAGCTGGGAGCCAGACGCTGAACTCACTGAGGAAAGAAAGGGAGACTGGGGGAGGTCAAGAGACAACAGCTATCAGGATTCTGATTGAGTGGTAGATATGGACTGAATGAATCTCAGACAAGGAGATGTTATCAAGTAATGGTGGTAGAGAGGATGAGCTTGGAAGTGGTGATAGGGACCAAGGAGTATTTCACCTCCTCTACCTCAACCAATGAGTCTGAGGAAAGCAAAACCAACCAGTGCAGGGAAGTATACTCAGTTAGGCTGAGTCATAAAGAGGGAGCCAAGTCTCACTGGGAGCCAGGAGGTGAAAGGCTGGGAAATTTTCAGATAGAAGTAAGTTTGTTATCTATGGAACCAGCGCTGCAGATAACATAAGACAAGGAGGTTGCTGGGTCTAGAATAAAACAGTGGGAAGAGGGGGATGGGAATAAGGCAGCAGACATTACAGGACAGAAAATAAAATCTGAATAATGATAGCCTGGGGTTCAAGTTCACCGTGATGAAGAAGGAATGATAGGGTTGGGAGTTTGTTAATCATTGAAGAAGGAGTTATTAATGTCACTAGGGCTTTGGCCTGAGAGCGAAGTCATCTCAAGGTGTTAGACACCTCAGGTGCAGGGAACCCAGTGGAAGAGCATTTCCTGCCTTGCCCTAAAAGCGTGCCAAGCCAGGAGATAAGTGGAGGGAGCAGGAAGAAAAGATCTCTCTCTACTCTGCAAGCAGGAAGAGTCTTCTGTAAATGGGGAAAAAAAACCGTTTGGGAGATCAGCAAGTAAAAGAATTAATTTTACATTAAAAAATATGTTAATTACAGGGTAGGTAGGTGGCAAAGTGGATTATTAGGCCTAGAGTCAGGAAGACTTGAGTTCAAATCCAACCTAAGACACTTACTTGCTGTGTGATCCTGGGCAAGCCACTTCACCCTGTTTATCTCAGTTTCCTCACCGGTAAAATGAGCTGGAGAAGGAAATGGCAAACCACTCTAGTGTCTCTGCCAAGAAAACCCCAACTGGGGTCACAGAGAGTCAGACAGTACTGAAAATGAATAGATGGTGACTACCATGATGAAGTGAGTGGGGGTGAAGGAACGAGGGGTATTTAGTCTGGAGAAAAGGAGACTCGGGAAATGAGAGAGTTACTTTCAGTTAGCTGACAGACTGTCATGGGGGGAGGGGTTAGATCTGTCCTGTTTGGCTCCAGAGGGCAGAGCTAAGGCCTATGTCCAGGAAAAGAGTCAATTTGGGATGTGAAATAAGGAGAACTTAACTATTAGAACTGTCATCCAAAAGTGGGGACAGTCAGCCTCTGGAGGTATGGTTCCTATTCACTTGGAAGTCTTTGAATGGCTAGAAAACCATTTGTCCAGAATGTTGGACTGAGCATTCTTTGTCGACTATTGTCGAACAAGATGGCCCCTGAGATCACTTCCAACTCAAGAGATTCCATGACTCGGGCTTTGAGTAGAGTGACTTGGAAACAGGGTGCCCACTTTTGGACCCCAGCACCATGCTGCTGAGAGACATGGTATTCCTGCCAGGAGAGAGTGTAAAATAAAGGCGATTTAGGCTTAAGTTTCAATAGTCTGGTTCTCAGCCAAAGAAAGCTACACTTGGAAACTCAGAGCAAGCGTGTATATCATCTCAGCTGCAGAATGCCAAGAGAATGAAAAAGGTCAGGGCAATACAACTGAAAACACACACACACACACACACACACACACACACACACTCACACACACACACACACACACACACACACACACACACACACACACACACACCCCTTGGCTTCTCAACAACTTTGTGTTTAAAATTCACATTAGTGAAAGCAACATGATTCAATTCAACATTTTCTTCTGGAAAAAATCAGATCTTCATTTATTCAAACAATAACCCTCTTCATTGAATTGTATATATAGCACTAGAAGGGCATGAGGTCATGGAATCTAACCACCCCCATTTTACAGATGAGAAAAACTGAGACTCATTGAAATGAAGTCACTTGGACAAGGTCCCAGTCAATGGAAGCAGCTTGGAGCAGGTACTACTAGCCCCATTTTGTAAAGTTTTATTGATGTCTTTTATTTTTAATTACTTAGTTCCCAATGGTGCTACCCTATTCTCCTCTTATGGAAAAGAAAAAGTTCAGCCAAAATAAGCACTAAAGGAACCTCATCTGACTTCCTCAGAGCAATCCCCTCCTAGCCTCCAAGAGTATAGAACTACATTTCTTCATCTGCTCTCCAGGACAGAGATTAATCATTGCAATTCATCTGAGTTTAGCTGTCTTTAAGGTTGTTTTCAATTATATTACTGGAGTTATTCTGTATATTGTCTTCCTGGTTCAGCTTTCTTCACTCCACATCAGTGGTTCCCTACTACATACCAATCAATTAATCAATGAGCATTTGTCAAGTGCTTGCTATGCGCCAGACACTGTGCCCTGAGCTGGGGATATGGAGCCAAAACCAACACTCCCAGCTCTCAAAGGACTTACATTCTATGGGTGGAGATAATAAGCACATAGATCTTCTGGACACCTCCAGCCATGCAGTCTCTATGTGGATCATTGCCTGCTCATCAGTAACGTGGATTACACCCCTGGGTCCTTTGGCTCTAATTGATGAGCGTTTGTCTTTCCTTGGGGGTGTAAAGAAGGCCTCCTGCCATTTCCTGTACTTTATGGAAAATACTTGTCCAAAGTCCCCTTTTCACCTCCCCTGTGTGTGCTATCATCCTCATTAGAATGAGGGTTCAGAAGAATCCTTGAAGGCTGAGACTTGCTTGCTTACATTGGTACCTAACGCATAATAACAGCTTAGTAAATATGTTGGCTATCTATCACCAATCTATTTATCAAGTTGTCCTCTATATTTAAAAATGTATCAATGTAGGTATCACTGTATCTACTTATCATCTATCACCAATCACCTATCAACCTGTCATCTTTGTTATCATTTATCTATCTCTCTATATTTGTCTATCTCTAGCTCTATGTATGTATCATCTATATGTACCTACAAAACAAATACGAGGTGATATGGTGAGGGAAAGAAGTTGCTGGTGGGGGTTGGGAATCAGGTACCCAGCAAAGTCAAACTCCTCTGCCCAGCATTCCAGGTCCTGTGTAATTTGGCACTGCCCTATGTTCCCTACCACAGTTCATTTTCCTCTTCTCTGCGTATTCTTGGATCTCTACAAAGTGGATTACTTTACCCCCCTCAAAAGCTTCCATTTCCCTGCTTCTGATCATCCTGTTTCTTATCCACAGATTATCTTCCCTCTCTCTTCCCTCTTTTACCCTTCTAAAATATCATCTTTCTTGAAGCTTTTATCCCCTTCTCCGGTGACTTTTTATGCATGACTGATGCAACTATGCATCAACTTAAGTGAGCTTATAAAAATTGCCAACTGCTTGCTGTTTCACCCTAAGGGCCATGGGGCAAGTTCAAAGGCACTGTCAAGGCTGAGAATGGAAAGCTAGTAATCAATGGAAAAGTCATTACCATCTTCTAGAAGCAGGATCCTACCAATATTAAATGGGGAGATGCTGGAGCCAAGTATGTTGTAGAGTCCATGTGGAGTCCAAAAGGCAGGGACTCACTTGAGGGGTGGAGCTAAATGGGTCATTCTCTCTGCCCCTTCTGCTGATGTCCCGATGTTCATAAATGGAGTGAACCATGAGAAACACAATAATTCCCTTAAGATGGTCCACAACAGCTTGGGCACCCTAGTCAGGGTCATTCATGACAACTTTGGCATTGTGAATGGAATCATGAGTACAGTCCATGCCATTTCTGCTACCCAGAAGACAGCAGATGGCCCCATGGGCGTGGTGCTGCCCAAAACATCATCCCTGCTACCACTAGTGCTGCTAAAGCTGCGGGGAAAGGCATACCTGAGCTAATGGGAAGCTCAGAGGCATGGCCTTCTGTGTTCCTACTCCCAGTGTATCTGTTGTGAAACTGACTCCTGGAGAAACCTGCCAAATATGATAATCAATAAAGTGGTGAAGGAAGCATCAGAGCAACCTTTGAAGAGCATCTTGGGCTACAGCTAGAGAGGACCAGGTTGTATCCTGTGACTTTAACAATGACACCCATTCTTCTACTTTGAGTAGAAGTTTTTGAGGCTAGTATTGGCATTACCCTCAATGACCGCTTCCTGGTATGATGAATATGGTTATAACAACCACATAGTAGAACTCACGGTCTACATTGTCCCCTAGAGTAAAGTAGAAAGTCATGGATCTTCATCTCCAACCTAAAAAGGAGTTCCACTGCTGGGGAGCCCCCATTCCTAACCTATGTTCCTATACTGGGCATCCCAACTCACATTCATAACCTTGCCCCATAGCACCACTGTAGGATCAGAGAAAATCGCAGAGTTCTGTACTGTGTACCATCAATAAAGTCATCATATTTGGTGGAAATAGTTTTTTCTTTAATAGATTTTTGCTGTCATCATTTACATTGCCTAGGTTTTCCCCGACACACTTCCTTCTGACCCCTTCCAGAGAACCATCCTTAGTAAGTTTTTTTTAATAGAAAGAGAAAAGAGTATCAAAACCGATCAATACATTGAAAACTATGAGATTATATGCAATGTTCTCCACTTGTGGATCTTCCTCCTCTCCACCTCTGCCAAGGAGTGGTATGTGTCAGGTTTTAACATTACACCTAGTAGGGACATTGGAGAACCTGACTTTACCCAGGAGGAAACTGTGAGCCCCAGACGTTATCACTTGCCTCAGATCACAAGGCTAGTGAGCAGCTGAGGGCCTGAGCTCCCAGTCCAACCCCCTTTCCATTCTGCCACCATAGGAACCATATTTGAAGCAACGGTTAAAACTCCTGCTGTGAGACAATGATTAAATCAGAGTGGGGGGTGTTCCTGCAAGATACTAATGGACTCTTTGAGTCTCTGCCAGCAGCATTCAAAGACTTCTCAACAAATTTATCTAATGGAAGCCCTGGCCTTGCTGGTGGGGGCAACAGCTCTCAGGATTCGCCTGGGGGCCACTTACTTTCCAATTTCTATGCATTATGATCCAGGCAGAATGTTCACCTCGATGGAGATTATGACTTAATTACTCACGTCAAAGTCAACCTGGAAATTTGGGCAGCAGCTTTGATCATGGTGAGGGGCACTCAGCTCCCCATTGAGGCTGAGCGGACCAGCAGCTTGCCCCCATGATTTATTAATTGTTTCCTTGACTGTAGCCCCTCTCTAGGCTCTCCTGGGATGCTGAGGAGTTCAGTTGGCGTACAGGGATGTCGACAAAAATTCAAACCAAGCCTCGCTTTTTATCTCTGGATAATGCCTGTGGTGGTTTTTGTCAGCCTGGAAGGAAGCCAGATGTTGAAACATCCAAGCACACACCTTGAGTAAATATTTCTTCTCTTTTGAAAGTCATCAGGGTAAGTTTCTCAGGGTAGCCGTGGATTTTAAATCAGATGAGCAAGCTAGAGCTTACTTCCTAGCAATCTACCCATGTGCATGCACAATTTTTTCAAAGGAAGTGACTGATAAAATATTTATATTTGTCACTTTGTCCTGGGTCCTGGTTTATTTGTTTTAGAAGTTTGTCGCAAAGAAAGACAATATCCCCATCTGTAAAGATGTGGATTTGCTCACTTTGGGTCTAGGCTTGTGGTTTTTGTTATAGACAGAGGGACCCGGAAGGTAAGGAAATGATTTCCAGGGAGTCAGATTTGCTGCTCACCTGGATAAGGTGACGGGACATCAGCTCTTCTGTAGTGCTTCCAAAAAGCAACTGATTCCTAGACATGATTTATGCAACTTTAGATTTGACCAGTTTGGGTCCAGTAGCCAAGGCTTCAGATTTGGAGTCAGAGAACCGGAATCTAAATACCAACTCTACTTCTTACTACTGAAATTCCAAATTCATTCCAATGGGAAGGAATTTTTCTCTTCCCCAGGGAGGAATGGAGGGAGGGCATAGCAAAGAAGATGCCAGCCTTTCATGGTACAGGGTAAAAAGCATTGAATATGGAGTTAGAAGCCCTCGGTTCAAGTCCTGCTTCTCCTGTACTATGGGAGTTATTTGAGTAATTTGTTTTACCTCCTCTGGGCCTCAGTCTCCTCCTGTATAAAATGAAAGGACTCAAAGGTCCCATCTAGTTCTAATCTCATGACGTCCATAATCCTACAAAGTTCAAATGAAGCCCAAACTCACACCCTTTTCAACCTGTAGTAAAAAAGACCTGGGTTCAGATACTGCTTGTGATATTTACTATGTGGTTACGGACCAGTCACTTAACTTCATGTTCTCATGATGACACACAAGCTCTGACCTTTTCTACCAAGCTAGGAAAGGGGCTAGAGATGGGCTGTACCTCTGTGGTCAAGCTATGTCTGGAAATGTTCTCCACCATATTGACTTTTTCAGTTGGAGAAGCTGTCAGAGACCATCTGGCAAGTTGCAGAGGGCTTCTCTGGCTTCTTCTAGTCCCAGCTAAAATCCCACTTTCCACAAAAAATCCTTTCCTGATCCCCCTTAATTCTAGCGCCTTCTTTCTGTTAATTATTTCAAATTTATCCTGCATGGTTTTTTTGTAATGTCTCCACCATTAGATTGTGAGCTCCTTGAGAGTAGGAACTACCTTTTGCCCTTCTTTGTATCCTTAGTACTTAGTATCATGCCTGGCAGATAGTAGGTACTTAATAAAATATTTATTAACTGACTACCTGTTGAGGGAGGGAATGCTCACACCAACAAAAAACAGAGGTTCTGGAAATATTATATGAGAGGCTTGTCCAATGGCTAATCAGTGGATACATGGAGGAACTCACTTATCGGTCTTGACATTCTCATAAAAAATAAAACCTAGCAGATAAAAAGAAGTTGGTGGTAAATGGAGGGATGACTCCTGGGTTCTATTTAGAGAGCCAAGAAAAGAAGCTGGCAGAGTTAGTTTTATCATGGCTCCAAAGACATCAAGGAAAAGCATTCCATGCTCTATCTGGTCATCTCTTATACAGAGCTCCTCATAAGTACTTGCAAAAAGACTAACATGAAAATAACTGTAGCTTATGTAATCAACATCTGTCTCAAAAGATGGAGAGTAAAGAAATTCTACAAAGAAATTAAGAGGACAGTCCAAATTAAATCAACATATATTATCATGTCTGGTGATAACAGTTCAAAGAAGGGAATAAATGAAGCCAAAGCTAGAAGAATAAAAATAAGATAGAGCATGTAATCAAAACATCTCAATCTGATGCATTTAAAGTTACTGAAAACAAACTATGGAATATGGATGAAAGAAATTACATCGATACTGATTACAATAATTTCATAGAAAGGTTCAACCAGCATAAATCATTTGCCATGACAAGGAGATCAAAGGAGTCCAAAAAGTATCTTAGTCATCAAATATTTAACTAACTTACTAATCAAAAGGATATGGCAGCTAGGGATAACAATGCATTCAAATATAAACTTAGTATACTGAATTCTCTCTTATGATCTGCTGTGGACATGGCATTTTTTTCTTTTCTCATTTTATATTTAAGTTTAAAATTAAAAATTACAAAAAACAAAATAAAAATATAAACTCAGCTGCAAAAAACTTACAGAAGCTACCTGTAAAATATGGAAATTCTGCTGTGTGAAAAATTTAAATAGGGCTAGTATTTCTCACAAAAATTGTCAACTTCAAAAAATATATAAAGTTGTACTGCCTCTGAGTTTACTTAATATTATATATGTAATTTTAGGAATTTTCAATGAATTTAATTTTGAATGAAAACTCAAAGATACACATCTGCTTTAAAAAAAAACTTACAGAGAACTATTGTGGAAAATTATGACAAGTACTGCATTATAAAAGAAGGAAGCAGGGAAAGATAACTCTAGTTTAAAGAAAGGATTGCAAGTAAGTCAACTAGTAAAATCATTCTGAAGACATTTTAAGGATAAATCTGGAAGGACAACAGATGAAAGAGGGACAAAAATCTACAAAAAAATTTATAACAAACTTTAACTCTATGACATCACAATATTGGATACACTTATAGAAGAAGTAGAAACGGCACTAAATATAGGCAAGCAGTTGAATTAAATAACATATACATATAGCGGAGCAAGGCAGGAAGCAACATAAGAATATTGAGGTACACTATGAATCAATCACCCAGTACCAAAAGATGTGCCAAGAATCTTACAACCAATCTTTTTTACTATCAAGAAAAATGGAGACACCTCACTTGGACTCTAATATTGTACCTGAATGTGCTTATAGGAGGTAGAAATGGTTTTCCTTCATAATCCAATATATTTTATTTTCCACATTTAAAAACATTATTCTGAGATGGGGCTCATGGGTTCTCCAAACCCTCAAAGGAGTGTATGAAACACAAAAAGTTAAAAGACCCTGGTTAAGATAATAACCTGGTTAATGTTAATAGTAATGATAGCTAGTGATTATATAGCACTTGTAAAGTTTATATTCAACTGGACAACCTATAGTGTTCATCCACCAGTATATTTATTTTTTTAACAGACACTGGAAATGAATAAGCTGGACCCAGGATTAAACATGACAAGAAGGAGCCAGAAGGCTTATGGGAAATTGTGGGGCTCCTATAACACCCCAAAATTTTTCCCTGACATCTATAAATCAAGCAACATTTATTAAGTGTCTACTATGTGTCAGATACTGTCCTAAGCGCTTGGGGTAAAATGCAAAATTGAACAATTCCTACCCACAAGAAACATATTCTGAGGAACAAACTCCTATCCTTTTAATACCACCATTCCAGAGATGGTGGCATATGGCTGTGAGTCATAGAACACCATAGTCTCCGAAGTCATTCTCTCAAGTATCACACACACGGGGCAATGAAAGAGTCCCTGCTGGGTGTGAGCTTCTGGCAACGTATAACAAATAAGGAGCAGGCTAAAGGATGTATATAAAGCAAATATTTAATCACAAAAAGGAAATGGGCTGGACAAGCTGTGAGAATGAAGCGTTAATGCTAGCGAGCCGGTTATATGCTCCACTGAAATATCTGCTATGCCAAGGAAGGTGTCCAGACATCAGATGAACCCCTTGCACTGAACCAATAGGAGGAAGCGGATGACAGTCACTCAGGACATGCTGCCAAGGAATAGCAGCAGTATGAGGCTCTGTAAGGGCTAACAATGAGATCATCAAAATTTGTGTAAAACATACTGATATTCTCCTCCTGTGGTCAAACATCCAGGGAATCAAGAAATAAAATCTATATTTTATGAACACATTTAGACACTATCCCAAGTCACTGGTAGAGTCTGGTATGAGTAGGAAAAGCATCAGACAAATTATCATATCAGTAAAATGGGCTTTCAGCTTTCTCATATTCTGATTCTGTGCCTTATCAAATGAGAAAGTGAAATAGTAATGATAACAATAATAACTGGTGATTATTTAACACTTCTAAGGTTTACAGTGTGCTTTATATGTCATCTCATTTGTCCTTGTAACAACTCTTGAGGCAGGTGCATTTTACAAATGAAGAAACCAAGTCAGTGGTTAAGTGACTTGCCCAGGGCCACACAGTTAGCAAGTGCCTGAGGTACATTTGAACTCAGTTCTTTCTGACTGCAGCAATCTAAGAACTTTGTCACAATTAAAGCACAATAGAAGGTTAGCTATCACTATTATCATTGCCTCCCCTCCCCACCTTCACACCATGTCCTCCCCCCAATAATTCATTTCCTTCATATCCTTATTGAATCTAGATATTTGGTTTACAGAAAATGAATGATAATCTATAAACAAACAAAATCTCCAATAATATGGAAATGGTTAAGTAAACTGTGAGACATTAATGCAACAAAATATTATAATGTAGTTAAGACCAAGAAACAAAAATAAATGTAAGAACTTAGGAAACAATAGAAACCCAAAAAGCAGAACCAGATGAAAGGAGTATATGTTAACTATTACCACACAGAATGAAAAGTAAATGAGAACAAATGAGCAAAGAATCCTGATGACAGCTGAGGAAAGACTGAAAAATTGTGATGAAACAATGTGTTCCTAAGTAACTTGAGTCAATTGTATGAATGTTCAATGTTAAGTTTTTAATGAAATATCAATCTTTTAAGAAAATATTACTTAATTTGTTACTGCCCCATTCGGGTTATTTATATTTTAGGAGAGGAGAACGGGAGGGTCAACCAAAAGCAATGAAACCAATGATACATCTTGAGCGTTAGTTCAAGAATGAGGAGGGATCCACACCTCTTCAAACACTCCTACGGTACCTACTTTTGGTCCCTTTTAACTCTGAATTGTGACTCCCTTTCTTGATTCCTCAAAAGTCAAATAGATAGATGTTAAGAGTTGGCTTTGTTTCTAGCCCAAATGTTTTGCCACTAATTTGATGTGTGGTCTTGAGAAAGCCCTTTAACTTCTTCAGGACACAGATTGCCTATCTATAAATTGAAAAAGTTTGACTACAAAACCTGTTACATCCCTATTATCTTTAACAGTCTATAGATCTATTAATCTACTTCTGAAGAGTCATGTATCTGACCCTGAAAATGTAGAACTGTATAATTGAATATTATTTTTCTTCTTTGTTCATCTTTTGATTTGTCACTTTCTGATAACAGAATGTTTGGGTCCCCTACTCTCATTTTACTTTTGTTTATTCTTTCTGAATTGTCATTAATCTTTCCTTTATGAATATAATTATCAAATTGCCTGGTACACAAATAATTAAAAATGGTCACATACTTAAAAATATTTTTCTTTTCATCATTACATAGTTCCCTCAGATGTCACTTTCAGCTTTTTCTAATGCTCCAACTTCTTCAAACTTACAGTTGCTGGTCAAACCATTCTGGAGAACAATTTGGAACTACACCCAAAGGGCTGTATAAAATTGCATACTCTTTGACCCAGCAATACCACTACTAGGTCTGTATCCCAAAGAGAGCAAAAGAGAAAGGAAAAGCACCTTTTTATACAAAAATATTTACAGCAGATCTTTTTTCTGTGATGGCAAAGAATTAGAAATTGAGGGGATGATCATTAATTGAGGAATGGCTAAACAATGGTATATTATTGTGATGGAATATACAATTGTGCAGTAAGACATGATGAACAGGATGGTTTCAGAAAAACCTAGGAAAACTTGTATGAACTGATACAAAGTGACATGAGCAGAACCAGGAGAACACTATGAAAGTAACAGCAACACTGTAAAGATGATGAACTTCTCAAGACGCAGCTACTCCAATGAAGACAACGATCCAAGACAATTCCAAAGGACCCATGATGAAAAATGCTACCTGCCTCCAGAGAAAGAACTGATGAATTACGAATGCAGTGAAGCATATTTTTCTTACTTTATTTTTCTTGGGTTTGTGTGTATGTGTTTTCTTTTGCAACATGCAACGTTTCTTACGCAACAAAATGTAGAAATATGTTCAAACGTATAACTGATGTCCTGTCTCTTACTTTCTCAAGGGTTGGGTAAGGGAAGGGAGGGACACAGAGAACTTGGGAACTGATTTTTTTTTTAAATTGGTGCTGATTTTTTTTACATGTTATTGGGAAATGTTTAATAAAAAATATACTTAAAAAAAGAAACTTGCAGTTGCATAATATATTATAGATTAACCTCCCATCTTCAATCTAGCCCCACCCTACTTTCCGCTTCCGATGTACTTTTTGCAGAGAAACACACAGAATGGGTCCTTTCTCCAGATCCATTGCACAACCCTGCCCCAACTCCCTCCTTGAGATCAATAACTTAGACCTTTCACATTCATTGTTAAAAATAATGAATACTATTTGTTCTTGGTAATTTTCTTATTGTGAATAGGTTTGTATAAAGGGAGTTTAGTCTGTCATTATCTTTTATAATTATTTCAGCTATTAAAAACAGTAACTAAAACAAGTTATATTGATATTTTCCAAACTGTTAATTTTTAAATTTCTTGAGATTTAATGACCTTTTTTAGTCCAGGTAAAGGAATTCTATCTTGGGAATTGTTGGCTCCTTTACTTTTCTCTCCCCTTCCCAAATGCATCTTTTTTTTTTTTTACCATTATATTTTCTCATCTGTCTTAGTATAACTATTTTTAGTGCTTACCCTCCTTCTGTGAGGATAATGCACATTTTTATCCCAAACTTTAATTTTTATTTCCATGCAAACAACAAACAGGCACAGAGAGACAGTAAGTATCTGGGGGAGTATCTGAACCTGCCCACAATATCTGGTACATCAGATGGCCTCTCCAATTTGCTTTTTTTTTTTTTAACCAGATTAGATATCCTTTCCACTGATTTTACAGGTTCTCTTTCGCTGTGAATTTTTGTTGATAAATTCTCACCCACCTTGAAGATACTTCCCCATGGCAACTATCTTTTTTTATGAATCTCTGGACTGGATCATCATTTCACAAGGTCCCCAGGTCATATTCACTTGACTCCTGGATCCACTCCAGAATCCCTGGACTTGCCAACATTCTCATCAGTCACCTATCCCAGATATTCTTTGTCTTTACAACGAAGTCTTCTGTTTTCAAACAATATGGTTGTGTTTATAAAATGTGCAATTTTTACAGTCAAAATCTACTTGAAAAAACTTTTATATATTTCTGTTCATCTTCATTTTTTTGTTGTTGCTATATGCCTTGGTAAATCAAAGCTAGGTTTTCTCCTTGCTTAATTGGCAGTGAGGTGGCACAGAGAATAGAGCACTGGGCCTGGTATCAGGAAGACCTGAGTTCAAATCTAGCCTCAGACACTTATTAGCCGTGTGTCCCTGGGAAAGTCACTTAGCTTCTGTCTGCCTCAGTTACTTCATCTTTAAAATGGGGAGTGATAATAATAACACCTATCTCCTAGGACTGTTGTAAAGATAAAACAATACATTTGTAAAGTATCCTGCAAACCTTAAAGATTTATATAAATGTTAGTGGTTATGATGTCCTGTGCTTTCTTTTTTTCTCATGGAGTGTTGCCTGATCCAACATACTTTGGAAAGTTTTTTCAGCTCAACTACGATCTCTAGTCACCCCTCCTTTTTAGGACCTCCTGATATCCCAATTAGCCTAATGTTTGTCTTTCCTGCTTTGTCTCCCAAATCTGGATTTTTTTTTTCAACTGCATTAACTTTAAACTGTAAAGAAGAACTTCCTAAAAATTAAAGCCATCCCAGAGTGGAATAAGCCTCCCCTAGAAGTTTCTGTCTGTCTGTCTGTCTGTCTGTCTCTCTCTCTCTCTCTCTCTCTCTCTCTATCAGCAAAAGTTGGATATTCCACTTATCAAGGAATACAGGAGAAGAGATTCTTATTGAGGCACCACTTGGACTACATGGCCCCTGAAATATATTCCAACTCTATTATTTGGTGGAGTATCACAACATTTCAATCTGTAAGCTAGATATCTGCATGGATTTCCTGGTTTAATTTTACCCATAGGTTACCTCAGTCTTGAGACACTGGACAGAGAGGCTGGGATTAACCTTGGTCCCTCCTTAGGCATTCTGGATGCTGCTTTGCATGCCTGTGTCTGTGTCTAATGCATTTAACACATTCAGCCAATTATAGGAATTATGCTTTTATTGATGACTCTTACTTTCTGGACACACCAATCAGCCTGAGGTAGAATCAAGTGTGCTGCTCAGACTTGAACAGAAGCATCCTGGGAGAACACATTAACCCATTAATCATGTGTGGGCAAGGACTTGGAATTGTTTATCACAGTGGTGGATTTGTGCAGATCCATGCATGCTTTGAGTTGACCAGTAAACACGTGTTTTCAAGAAGGCTGGTCAGTACTCAAAGCTGTCGACAGTTTTCATCCCACCACTCATCAGCCAGAGAGTGAATTTTGGTACTCTGGTCTAGAAAAAAAATACACCCTCCTTCATAGTTACAGTGAACTTGGGGGCTCTAACCAAGGAAATTAAATAGGACAAAATGTAGCATGGTGGAAAGCGCAGATCTCTTTCTCAGTTCTGTCATTTTTTATGTGTCTGACATGACAATTATTTTGGGAAACTGTGGAGCATGGATTAGAGAGGACACAAGGGAATTAAGAAACTAACCTTTCTCCTGGTTCTGGTTACTGAGCCTCTCTTCAGAGGATTCCTATGAACAGACCCCAAGAGACTCTGGCCATTGACAAGATTACTGAGCTCAGATGAAAAGGCCCAGACAAGGAGAATTCCATCATTTTGAAAAAACTCAGACAAGGTAAAAAAAACAAGAGCTAGGCTTAGGCCTAGGGGAAGAAATAAGTTAGATTAGCGAGAAAAGAGAGAGAACCCCAATAGGTAAGGGGCCAGCTCACAGGGATGCAAGAATACATGGAAGAGATACTGAATGATTTAAGCTGTGGTCAAGTTGACTAATGTGAAATTTCTGCACTCATAATTCACCTCAATCCTATACAGTTCTGTATTCTCAAAGTCCTTTCCACTAGAGCAGGGATTCTTATCCTTTTGTGGATAAGATAAAGGGGTCTTATGGACCCCTTTGAAAATCCAGTAAACACTATGCCCACCTTACTTAGAATAAATTTTTAAAATTTATTATTGAAGGAAATGATACATTTCAGTTAAAGGTTAATGAAAATAAAGGTGGAATTTTCCCAATTTCATAGTCCAGCTGAAATCTACCCACAGATGCCTTGGGGGTCTTTGAACCCTAGGTTAAGAACTCTTGCATTATAGCAAAAGTAAGTTGTCCCTTTCAAAGAACTCTTGTTCTACAGGTTGATGAGCAGGAAGAATACTGCTACTAAAAATTTTATCATAGAAAACATCAAGTTCATTCCCTTCCTTTTACAGATGAGGAAACTGAGGCACAAAGAAGGAGGGGGCCATGACTTGCCACAGTCACAGAGAAAATAAGTAGCAGAGTCAGAATTCAAACCCAGACCTTCTGATTCTGATTTTTACTATGTGACCCGAAGCAAGTCACACCGTCAGAGCCTCAGTTTCCTCATCTTCAAAATGGGAATAACACACACTCAATGCTGTTGTTAGAATCCAATGAGATAATATAGGTAAAGTGCGTTGAAGACCTTAAAGAGCTCTATTAATGTCAACTCTTACGCCAAATCACAGACTTAGAGGTATTAGTATTGCTTACTTATTTTTCTTTGTTAAAGAGGGTAATTCGGGGGAAGTAGCTGGGCTGAAGAGTGGCAATAAAAACAAAAAATAATAATAAAACATTTAAAAAGTAACGGGCATGGGGGCGGGGCAGCTAGACAGATTGTGCACCAGCCCTGGAGTCAGGAGGACCTGAGCTCAAATCTGGCTTCAGACACTTAGTAGCTGTGTGACCCTGGGAAAGTCACTTAACCTTGACTACCTCTAAAAAAAGGAATGGGCACAGAAAAAAAGTAATGAGTATGTTACTTTGGGGAGTTAAAACTCTTCACCTGACCACAGTTAAACTGGGCTGCTAGTAATCACAAATGAGCCAGGTATACACTTGGTATTACCAAGGAATACCACCATCACCACCACCACCGATTATAATGAGGTTTGCAAAGTGTTTGACATCTTCTCTCATCTGATCCTCACAAGGACCCTGTAAGATAGGTGCTATTATTATCCCTATTTTACAGAGAAGGAAACTGAGGCTAGAAGAGGTTAGATAATTTTCTCAGAGTCACACAGGGAAGTAACTGAAGCAGGATAGGAATTAGATCTTCCCGACCCTCAGTCCAGCACTCTACATAGGCTGTGAAAAACTGCTGGGTCTCCCCTGTTCCCACACCCTGAACTTAAATGTTCTCTACCAATCCTGCAGAAACCAACTCTCTTCTCAGAACAGTTTCCACCATGCCGTCTCCAAGCACTTAGCACAGGCATCCTCTAATTCATATGTATGCTTTATCTCCACCTCTATATACAGGAAACTCCTTAAGGGTAAGGAAAAGGTCTACTTTATATTCATGGAGCTGAGCACAATGTGTCTTATATAGAAAGGGGGCTCAATCAATATTTGTTTTGGGGAAAAATTTAATATAATCCTGAACAAATAATGCAAAAAGGGAGACAGACGGATACAATAAGGAACAGCTTTTCCATTCCATGATGAATCTCTTCCGGAGATGTATGGCTGGGGGTGATGGGGGTGTGGGTGTGGGTGTATGTCTGTGTGTGTGTGTGTGTGTGTGTATGTGTGTGTGTGTGTGAGAGAGAGAGAGAGAGAAAGAGAGAGAGAGAGAGAGAGAAAGAGAGAGAGAGAGAGAAAGCTGTGTTTGTGTGTATGTGTAAGAGAGAGAGAGAGAAAGAAAGAGAGAGAGAGAGAAAGCTGTGTTTGTGTGTATGTGTAAGAGAGAGATAGAGAGAGGGAGAGAGAAAGAGAAAGCTGTGTGTGTGAGAGAGAGAGAGAGAGAGAGAGAGAGAGAGAGAGAGAGAGAGAGAGAGAGAAAGCTGTGTTTGTGTATATGTGTAAGAGAGAGATAGAGAGAGGGAGAGAGAAAGAGAAAGCTGTGTGTGTGTGTGTGTGCGTGTGTGTGTGTGTGTGTGTGAGAGAGAGAGAGAGAGAGAGAGAGAGAGAGAGAGAGAGAGAGAGAGAGAGAGAGAGAGAGAGAGGAAAGAGAGAGAGAGAGAGAGAGAGAGAGAGAAAGCTGTGTGTGTGTATGTATGTTTCAGCGCCAGATTCCAGGAAATGTAAGCAGACATCCACTGACAGAATCTCCCCACTGGGATTTAAATCCTTGTTCATCCTCCGGACATGGGTCTGCTCCCCCCTTCCCACTGCTGTCCAGGATGGCTACAAATAAATTACCTCAGCCCTTTCATCTCCTGTTAACATTTAAGTCCCAGGGTTCCTTCACCGGTTGTTGTTTTTAAACAAAATCCACTCCTTCTCCTTTCTTTTGGCTTCTTTGTCCCTGGGGGTCTTTACCCAGATGACCTTGTTACTAAGTTCAATCTGCATCACACAGTGGTTGGTGGGCCAGGGGGATTTCATTTCTCCTGATCTGTTCTCCTTTTGCATGGCTCTTCTCTCACTAAATCAGACCCAGGGACAGCTGCACATGAATCAGATTTATTCCTTAATTTATAAAAGCTTTTACCTTCGAAAATCTGTTAACTTTGCTTAGGACAAAGGACACTTCCACACAGCATGGATAAACCTCAGGGGCCCTTGGGCATCAGTCTGTGTACCCTGGAAGCCATAGTTCATAACTAACTCCCTAGAAGCCCAGAAGATCTCTGAGCCCTCTAAAAGGCAGCCACTTATTTGAAGCAAGAGCAAGCCTAACATTCAGAAAATGATTGACCCATACAGGGAGATGAGTCACACTGATTCCAATTTATAAGATAAAAAATTATCCTCATCCTAGACACAAAACCAACTACTTGGGAAGGGTTATCGGCATTATAAAAGCAATTCGCTCAGCTCTGGAGGTGGAAAGCTTACAAAATGCTTTCCTCACAATCCAGGGAGAGGGTTTTATAGAAGAGGAAACTGAGGCTCTCAGGCTTTCCCAGTTGGCAAGGACCTGAGCCAATCTAGCAACCTTTCTGCTACACAGTTCTACCAAGAGGCTTACTAATTGTCAGTCGTCAGGTAAAAAGCAAACTCAGACTGGCATTTTTGCCACCTTCCCCTAAAGTTTGGGACAGAACCCTTTACCTCAGTTTGCTCTCCTTGGCAAAATTAGGAAAAAGAGGTTACTTGACATCCTTGAGTATATAAGGGGTTGGTATTAGAAGATAGTAAGACCTGGATTCAAATCCTGGCTCTGACCCACACTAGCACCTCTTGGAATCCATTTCCTCATCTATAGAACATAATCATAGAACAGACTTCCCAGGGCAGTTATGAGGATCAAACAAGATGGCAGATGGAAAGTAGCTTGCAAACTTGTCCAAATGTCAACTATTTGTTTGGGGTAGGGAGTAGAGGATAGAGACCCATGTTTACACCATTGTGGGATATTCCCAGTATGGAAAGTCTCTCTACAGATACACATCAGCAACTCATCTGTACCTTCCAGGAACTAGCTATGATTATGATCAATTTTTTTGTTGTTGGGGTAGAGGGAAAGGGAGGGTCCAGGCCAGGATGTCAAACGTGTAGAAAAATTATGGAGTGGACATTCTCTCCAGCAAGGTGAGGCACCAGATCTCAAGTCAAAGGACCTAGGTTGAAATCTGAGTTACATTACTTACTGTATGCCTTTGTACAAGTCACTAGCTCTCTCTAAGCCTCAATTTCTTTACTTGTAAAATGAGGGACTGGACATAATTTCTAAAGTCTTTCAGTTGTATATCCATGACAAAAGATCTGTACCTCATTATCTTGGAACATTACTGGGGAGGGGATAGGAAGGGAGAGTAAGTGACTCGCCCATCCATAGTCATAAAACTTCTAAGTTATCAGACATGGGATTCAAACTCATGCACCCCCCAACTCTAGGACTTGACGTACTTCCCATTATACTAGGTACAACCCCCACATCAGTCAAACTAAATAACTTATTTGTAGTCATAGAATACAGGGATGGTGGATGATAAAAACCCATTCTTGGTCTTCCCACTGCAGTTAGATCTTGCTCTGTCTTACAACAAAGCACCTTGTGAAGACATCATTCAGTGTGGCAGATGGACTTTCTTGGTCCCGATGTCCAACCTAATCTCCAATGGCCCTTCTCAATTCATTAGTGGGAAAAGTTTCTTTAATTCCCTGAAGTTTTACTTCACAAGCAATTGTGCCAGCTGCTTCCCAGTCCTCCACCCAGAGGCCCGGAGGAGGACAGGTGTGCAATGGGTCCCCTGGAGAGATCAAGGTCAGGCAGACATCCTGGGGAACTGGTCTGTCCCATCACACTGCTGGAGAGATGACTGAGCTCAGAGATAATGAAGACAAATTGCAAGCCGATTTCCTTAGGTCTTTGGTAGAGACAACTATGAAGTTATGGCAAGAGCAAAGGATTTAGAGGCTGAGGGCCTGAGTTCCAGTCTCACCTCTGCTACACACCAATTTACTGGATTTTGGTTAAACTACTCATACTCTTCTCTTGGCCTGTTTCCTCACCTATAAAGTAAAGGGAGCTTTATGAGGGGACTTCTAAGGTCCCTTCTCTCAAATCCCAAGATTCATGTCTATTATTCCCAAATTGGGACCATATAAGGAACTCCTGGTGTGGTCACTCCCTCCACCAACACTGATCAGCATCTCCTTTATAACTTAGAGTTTCAGAGATTTTCTTGGGGGCACTGAGGGGTGAAATAATCTCTTCATATTAAGACCAAATCAGAACCAAATCTGGGTCTTCCTGATTTCCAATTCTATGGAAGATTCACTATATCCCATTGCCTTTTGTTGTCATGATAAGCAAAAGGTATCTGCCTTTCCAACCGGGAAAGAGGAGGCATCCCATCCTGCCTGCCCATCTCTGGCAGGTTTCTGATCATCCTAATCAAGTAAAACTTGGAAATTTCCATGCTGGGGAAGAGAGCCTGGTGGTTACAAGTGGTACTACAAGCTTGGGACTAGGGCTCATTTCTCAATCACATTCATTGAGTTTAATGACTTCTGGAGAACACAGCAGACATTCTAGGCTGACTCTCAAGCCCATACCTCAGCAGCACCATCAGGGATGACAGCACATGTCTGGTATTCCCAAAGTTGGCTTCAGCTGGCTTCACAATGAAGGCAAGAGATTTCTAAGGCAAGGGTACCAAAGGGTGCCAGCAGTTCACCACCAAACCAATCTCATTCTGTCCAGGGGATGACTGCCACCTTGATTCCTTAACACATCTCCCAATCAGGTTACTCTCACCTTCTGAGTTTCTGCAGGGCTCTGCTTCCCTGAGAGTCTGTCCTGGAGTAAACTGAACAGCTTCCTTCCCCTGCCCTTCATTGGTGGGTGGCGGCATTCCAGCCTTCAAACAACCCTAGGTTTAACAGTGAACTATTTGTCCACCAAGATCTCCATCCCACTTGGTCACTGACTGATTCATCCAATTATTTTCTCCCAGAGGCCAACATGACTCTGATGGGTGGGACCCTGAAAGATTCTAGGATGAAAATGGAATCCTGAGGCCCATGACTGCCACAATAGCTGTCTTGTTCTAATCAATAGAGGATCTTAACCTTCAGTCCTTGAACTTGTTTTTTTCAAGTTATAATTTTGATGACTGCAATTCAATAAATCGAATTTTTCTATAACAATGCATATTTTATTATGCATTTTAAAACATCATTATCAAAAGGAAGTCATAGATGGCACTTGATTGCCAATTTCACCTGGATTGTCATATCTAAAAAAAAAACACGTTTGGATCTGGGGGAGCTGTCAAAGGTAAAGAAATGTTAAGTGATTTGGTCATTCAGTTGGTAAAAATTGAAATAGGATTTGAACACAGGTTTGGGGGGTTTCAATCAGAGCACTCTATCCACTATTCTCACTCAACCTTTACATCATCTGGGGCAGGGAAAGGTGCTGAGGATGAACAACCTCATGTTTTTATGGTATTTTAAGCTTTATACATCAAGAAGGCAATCTGGTTCTGTGGAAAGAGGGCTAGGTTTGAAATTAGAGGACCGATGTTTTCGAGAAAAACACGATCTCCATCAGCTTGGGATTCCTGCTTTGTAAAATAAGAGGGGTGGGGATGGACTAGCTGACATATGAGGTCCCTTGCTGCTCTAAATCTAAGCCATCAAGATCACTCTTCTAATAACATTCATGGAATATTCCCATCTCCATACTCCCATTTTACAGACAAGAAAACTGAGGACCAGAGATATTGAAGAACATATCTACAGTCCCACAATTGTCAGGGTACTCAACCCCCAGATTACACAGAGGTAATACAGTACACGGGCAGCCAGGGGCACAGTGGATAGAGCATCAGGCTTGATATCACGAAGACTCTTCTTCCTCGGTTCAAATCTGTGTGATCCTCAGCTTAAAGCACTTAACCCTGTTTGCCTGAGTCTTCTCATCTGTAAAATGAGCTGGAGACGAAAATGGCAAACCACTCCAGTACCTTTGCCAAGAAAACCCCCAGCAGGGGTCATGAGGAGTCAGACACAGCTGAAACATCTAGAACAACAACAGCGTAGCATAAACTAGATCCTCTATGTCCAAGCTCAATGCTCTTTCCCCTGTCTCACTGGGCCTCAGTTTCCCTACCTATTGAAACAGGGAGTTGAATAAAAAAATTGAAAGCTGGGGTTCTTAACAAGCGGATCAATGTCCATGAAACTTGAACAGGAAAAAAATACATTTTTATTTCCACTAACTTTGGTCTCCTTTGCAATCCTATATATTTGATCTTAAGCATTTTATAGCATCTTGGTAAGATGGGATCCATAGGCTTTACTGGACTGCCCAAGGAGTCCATGACATGCACCAAAAAGTTTAAGAAGCCCAGACTTAGAGGGTTCCTTCTACTTTCAGGAATCCAGGGCTATGAAATATTATCTTTATGCCAAAATAAAATAAAAATAAAACCACATTACTTTTGCCCCCTCCCTTCCAATTTTTGGCAGCTCTGACACTGCTCAGCCTGGGCTGATGCGAATGGCTTAAAAAATGTGGCCCTCCACAGAGTGAGGGAGGGAAAAAAGTCATTTTCAATCATCAACAGGGAGATCAACTGAGTAATGATACCAGGGGCTCCTCCTGCCAGCTCTTTAACCAAATGAGCCCTTGGCCCAGAAGCATCTTGAATTTCTGAGTAGAAAGCGACCTTGGCCAGAAGGAGCTGAACTAGAATTCACCCTTCCACATACCTGCCCTGAATGTTGTCAGACAGCCTTTGTGTGAAGACTTTCAGTGAGAGGGGAATCTCTACCTCTTAAGATGGCTCATTCTACTAGAGAAACTCCTTCTACTCATTTGCAACTGATCTGCCACTTCTCTTTGAAAGTTGACTCCAGAAGGGGGAGGGAAGTGAGAACTTAAGAGAACTAGCTCATGGCCACGGTACAAGGCAGAGTCAGAGTGGGACTTCAGATCTTCTGGACTGCAAGGACCCTCTCTGTTTACCATGACCTAAATCCAAATTTTTAGGAAGGCTGATTTCTACCTGCCACCTTCACCCCACCCCCCATAAATATACACCATCCATTGTTCCTCTGGGGGGAGGGGGGAGTCAAATAGAATAAGCACCAATTCTTTCCCATACAACAAACTTTGAATTGAACTATAACAACAAATTCATTTCAGGCAGTCACATGGTACAATGGATAGAGCACTGGCCTTGGAATCAGGAAGACTCATCTTCCTGAATTCAAATCCGGCCTCAGATACTTACTAACTCTGTAATGATGGGCAAGTCACTTAACCAGCTTGCTTCAGTTTCCCCATCTGTAACATGGGCAAGAAAATGGCAAACCACTCCAGTATCTTTGCCAAGAAAACTTCAAATGGGGTTATGAAGACTCAGAAGCAACTGAAACAACTCAACAATAACAGAAATCATATTCCCCTTACGTCTTCTCTTTTCAAGGTTAAAAATTCTGATTCCTTCAGTTGATCCTAGCATGGCATAGAATTCAAGTTCCTTTAAAGAATCACAGAAGTTAGAATTTAAAGGGACCATAGTGGCCACTGAGACTAGCCTGTTTAGGGATGTGGGGGGAAGGGTTGATCAGAAGATCCTTGGATCAACTCAATGAGATTTCAGGACATGGATCTCCTAGTCCCATCATCTTGGTTGCCTCATCCAGAGACTCCCCAGTTTCTCAATGTCTTTCCTAAATTGTGGCACCCAGAAATAAACACAGAATTCCAGATGTGCTCTGGATAAGTGGGGAGGCAATGGGAGGGCAATCACTTACCATCACCTTCCTTAAGGAAGCCCAAAATCAAATTTGGTTTTTTGGCTGCCAAACCGGTCTCTTGTTTCTGAGACACAAAGACCCAGCTGCTGGATGTTGCTTTGTACCCACACAAGGCATAATCAGTTAGGTCTAATGTACATGCTGCTAAAGTCTAGTTGTGGGTAATGCTTTTCATAGGTCCCTAAAGACAATCTATCTAGCAAGACTTTCTGAGCCTGATTGAATTTTAGCAGTTCTGTTCCCGGAACAGAAAAAGACCAGTGGTTTAGAAGCAATAGTAAAAGTAAAAACCAGTGTGCCACTTTTGGCAAATGGGGAGAGGGGGATGGGGAGAGAAGAGACGAGGGTGAGAGAGATGGAAAGAGGGGTGGAAGGAGGGAAAGGGAGAAAGGGAGGAGAGAGAACAGGAGAAAGAAAAGGGGGGGGGAAGAGACAAAGAGAGAGAGGAAGGGGAAAGGGAGAAAAGGAAATGAAAAGAGACAGGGAAAGGAACAGAGGGAGATGAAGTGTTAGGGGGAGAGGGGGAAGAAAGGAGAGAAAGAGAGGAAAGAGAGGGAAAGAGGAGGGGAGAGAGAGAGGGGGAGAGAGAGAGAGAGAGAGAGAGAATATGTTAGGGAATTTACTACATACTACTTGTTTAGTTTAATGGAAATAAACTGACATGAGAGTAGAAAACTCTAAATTTGCTTATAATGGGAAATGAGATGCAAATATGTCATAGTCAGTAGAGAGCCTTCTCAGAATCCAGAAGGCCTGAAGATGAAACTCAAGTTGAGCCTCTGGGAAAAACTTTTGGCTGTGTGCCCCTGGGGGAGATATAACCTCTCTAAGACAAAGTTGCAGAGCAGGTGCTGATGTGAAATGGTTAAAACAATTTCCTCAACAATAATTCTCAATACCACTGAAATCACATGTCCAGATTAAAGTGTGTGTGTGTGTGTATTTAGGAAGCTGGATATCTCTGTCTCCACTCAGGAGTGAGTCTGTGCAGGCACAAGAAGACCTGAGTTCAAATCTGATATCTGTGTCTGACTGTGACTTAAGTGAATCACTGAATTTTGAGCTTTTAACCTTTTTATCCGTAAATGGGGTGGATTAACTGTACCCCCTTCCCTCACAAGGTTGTGATGAGGTCCAAACGAGAGGACATAAAGGGCTTCATGTCAGTTATCATTATTATTAACATGACTCCTGACGGAGGGGCAGGAGATGAGGTGAATTTGTTAGAAGGTGGTCAGAAAATCCAGGGGCAACCCACCCTTTATTTTTTCCTCAGAGCAGCTTAAAAAGAATGTCACCCAAGACCCAAACAAGAGCTTTTAGTTTGGGTTTTTTTTTTGGTTTGTTTGGTTTTCAGGTCCAAAATGCGCCCCCCCCCCAGCCTGGAACCCTCCCTCCCTCCCTCCCTCCTTGTCTCTGCCTCTTGAACACAGCAACAATGCCGTTGTATTCCTTGGCTGTAGGATCCTGGGGCCTCCTTCTACATGAGAGCCCTTCCATTCTCCTGGACATACATCATATCTACACTGCACCCCCATGTAAGCTCCTGGAAGGCAGGTCCTGTTCTTGTCTTTCTTTGTACCCTTAGAGGTCAGCACACTGCCCAATACAAAGTAGATACTTAATAAATGTCAATACAAAAAAGTTAACTCTTTCATCCAATAATTTCAGTGGGTCTCTCTAAGGTTGGCCTAAGCCAGGTTGAGACTGCCTTAAGACTTTTGGGATGCCCCACATATACTTTGTCTTTACTTATATGCATGTGCACGAAGAATACACACTCTTTGATCATATGATCATGAAATTAAGGCTGGAAGGGTCTGTCTAGTCATATCCCTTTGTTTTATAAATAAGGAAATTGAGGCTCGAGGATGATGACTTGCCTAAAGATCTTATAAGTAGTGAGCATCAGAGTAAGGATTTGAATGCAAGTCCTCTGACTCTAGAATTAGTATTTTGGGTTTCATCTTGGTATCTCAAACACCAAATCTTGTACACAGCAGGTATTTAATCACAGTGCAGACTATCATAGATTTAGAACTGGATTTAACCTCTGAGGGTAGCTAGTCCAATCCTCTTATTTAGCAGATAAGGAAAGTGAGGCTAAAAGAGGTTGAATGACTTGGCCGAATCATAGGTAGTGAGTGGCACATGGAGGATTTGAACCAAGGGCCTCTGACTCCAAAGCCAGAGTTCTAACCACTATTTCACAGTTTTATCCAGTTTTTTGGAACTGAATTGCACATCTCCAAATATAACAAATATGACGTGTCATTATGAACACATTTTAAAGAGATGTTTATACATTGTTGAACTTTAGCCCTACAAAGGATGCTAAGCATTGCTACATTTCATCTTTCTATCTTCCTTTCATCCCCAGAGTCAATCCAATTCTTCCACACTCTACCTGGAAAGACTGTACAGTCCTATTTCCTGTCCAAAACCTGGAGGGTCTTCCAGTGACCAAGCAGCAGAGAGCAGGCGTATTCTTGGTTAAAGGCAGTTCACCAGACACCCTCTCAGGCCTTTCCAGAATGCTGGAACTCCATGAGTCTGCTTAGAGGCTTCTAGCTGCCAAACAAGTTTGACTACCTGAAAATATGGCAGGAAGGCAAGCTAGTTTCCCTCTTGCAGCCTCAGGCCAACCTCAATCATGGGCTTTGTGGTCAGTCTCTTTCAGCTTGAGGACTACGATATTTAGGGCTTTATCCTTAAAGCTGAACATCCCTCATTCAGGCTTAGCAAAGACAACATCATAAACCTTAGTTTGGGAACGAGGAGAAAAAAGGGGGGAGGGGGCAGTAAAATGGAATAAACTATGGGCTTCAGAGAGGGAATGCTATAGAGCACTCCTGTTCCCCCCGTAAACAATGTTCGATCTCCCACCACCATGCCTTTGCACAGCCTTTCACTCAGTGAGGGCTACCTTCCATCTGAGGCCTTTCCTGATTTCACCCATGTTGTCTGTGATTCCCCTTCCCACAATGTAGCAGCAAGCATACTGATATACACAGGAGGGCCTGCTGCTACAGGGTCTTAGATCTGCTTTTCTAAAAGGAAAACAACTTTTGAGGAGTCAACAATCACTTTAATCAAACACATATACCAACAGAGAAAATAAAATCAGGACCAAAAGACAGGGCTTCCAACTGTCTGACCATAGGCAATACATACATCACAGATCAACAGACAGATCCAACTGTCTAACCATTACATACATAGTTACCAGAGAGAGAAACACCAAAATTTGGGCTTTCAAAGCGGGGTGGGGGGGATGAGGGAGGTTTCTTAAAATATCTGCCCAGAGCCTCATTTGGCTGATGAACCTTCTTCCAAAAATTAAGCCCCAAAGCAAAACTTCACCTCTGAATACATATACTCTTTTCAGAACCAGGGGCATGACCCCTCCTGACCAAGTGCCTCATTAGCAATCAGCCAAAGGTGTGGGCCTTCATAGGAAACAAGCCTCCCCCAACAACCCCACCTGAGGCCTATCAATGAGCAGGGAAGATTTTTAACTCTCATTACATACAAGAAAAGCTGTGTACAACTTGTTCTGTGATCAGACACGCACCTAAATAAGAGCTGAAAAATGAACTCCGCTCGGCAGAACTCTAGGACATGCACTGTATTCGCTGCCCCTCTCAAAGCCTCCTCTCTGTCTAGAAAGTGAATGGGTCGATCTCCTCAAATCAGCTGATCTCTCTAAGGTCCCCTCCAGTTTGAAATCCTGTAACTCTGGAGAAAGCACAGGAAGAGGAATATAGGGAAAAAAACACACCTATTTTATTTCCTGTGGGCTATCATATCTGTGCCAAGGGGTGACCTTCACTCCTGGGGCTCCAGTTTTGTCATCTATAAAATGAGGATCAATAGTGGATTCCAAGTCTGAATTTATGAGGATCTATAGTCCCTTCCAAGTCTGAATTTATGATGCAATGATTCTGCAAAAAACCTACTGCCCCACTCCTACCCCTAAACAAGAATGTAATATTTTGAGGGGAAAGACTATCTTGCCCTTTTCTTTAGCCATTAGCAAAGTACCTGGCATACAGTAGGTGCTTAATAAGTATTTATTACATTTCATTACAGAGCCAACCTTGGACTGAGGAAGACCTGTGTTCAAGGTTCAAGTCCTGCCCTGTGACCACAGGTATTTGCCCCCAAGCAATTATGTATGGTTAAAAATTATAGGAAACAGAGGATTCAGACCCTGGGAATTCTCTATATTGAGGGTCCAGGAGAAAAATTAATACCTGTGTGATATTATCATTATTATAAAACACCCAAAATTTGCAATGCATTTTAATGTTTACAAAATGCTTTCTGCATATTAAATCATTTCGTCTTCACCACAACCCTGTGATGTAGGTGTTATTCATATGCCCATTTCACAGAAGAGGAAACTGAGGCCCAGAGAAAGTCTAAGGGACTTGGTGCTCAAGGGGAGAAAGAAGAAACAGAGCTCCTCCTAACTCAAAACTCTATGCACAGAATTCATATTCCTAATGAGAGCTGTGCCAAATGCAGTGGTAACCCCAGCATCCTCTATAAATGCCAGCTGCTAGCATTATTTTTATTTTGTGAGCCACAAGGGTCCTTAGAGACCTTCTAACGTGCCCGGTACATGAATTTCACCGTAGGAACCCCTGTCACTTTCTGCCAAATCCCCATATATGTTGTCTCCTCTAATTAGAATATTAGCTCCTTGAAAAGAGAGACCCTTTCAATTTTCTTTTTGATTCCTTGATACTTGGCAGAGAATTTGGCATATAAGGGAGTGCTGAACAAACGCTCATTTTTCATCTCATCTATCTGGTTCAACCCCCTCATTTGCTAGATGAATCACCTGAGGTTGGAAGAGATTAACTGGAGATCCTGCCCAAGGTCACCCGCACACAATTACTAGCAGGGCTGGGCTTCGTCTTCCCGATCCCAACCCAGCACTCTATTTAAATTTATCATTCACCATCCAGCTTTAAAGTGAGGCTCACTACAGCCTATCTTTTATGCAGGAACCAGCAACAATGTATCTTTTACGGGCTTGCTACAGTTTCTTTAAAAGTATCTGAAAGTTTGTATAAGGCTGCACAGCAGAGTTGTAACTTAAAAGCATTAGTGGACTGGAGGAAAGAGAATTTCTGAAGAGAACTTGAGAAAAAGAAAAGTTTTAAAACCAACTTATCTCTAGGTTTGGTGTATTTCCTCACCACCTGCAGCGCTGCCTTTATATAGCTCCGCAAATTCTTCCTAGAGGAGTAAAGCAGTCCAGTGGAGGTGGGAGGCAAGGATGTAATGGGGGAGAGGGGAAAGTAAGAGATGACAGAGGGAGAAGGGAAAAAGACGGGGGAGAGGAAGGAAGAGAAAGAGAAGAGGAGGGAAAGGTAAGAGGAGGGAGAGGAGGGGAAGAGATGGGAGAGGGAAAGATAAGAGATGACAGAGACAGAAAAGGGATGAGAAGGGAAAAGATGTCAGGAGGGGAGGGGAAGCCAGGAAGAACAATGGGGGGATAGGGGGAGGGGGGAGGGGGGAGGGGGGAGGGGCAGAGATAGGAAGAAGACATTCACAAGTCTACATTTTAAATTTGATTGCCAGTGGGCTTTTGTAGGACTTAGGAAATTTTTACGAGGCCAAACACGTTTGTGGGAGGGAGCACTAAAGGAGAAAAATTAGTGAACATGATGGACTTTATGAGGGGGCTGGTGTAGCTGTTCCCAGAAGTCGCATGTTCTGTTTATACATAGATGCCCATGTTTTCTGGCCCATTAAAATCCAAGGTCCTTGAGGGCAGGGACTGTTCCACTTTCTGTCTTTCTACCTCAGCAGTAGTGCAGGGCCAGGCACTCAATAGGTGCTTGATAAATGTTTGCTGATTGACATACCTGTCATGAGAAAGATCACATGGGGAAATGTCATCCAGACCCCTTCTGCCTCGGTCTCCCCCTCCCCACCAGGATCACTGGCCATCAACACCTGGCCCCCAGATACCCAGCCCTGTCCCCTCCTAAGCCACTCAGTATAAGGCCTCACCCCAGAGTAGAGCTGCCCCAATTACATGTCATCTTCACCTCTGCCTGTCATATCTAGTCAGCCCAGACTCCAGATCATGCTCCTTAGATCCCATCTGCCAAGGCATCAGGGCCTAACCAGATAGGCATCTTGCCATCTGCCCTGCCATCTGTTGTCCATCCCCATCCCCCACTTTCCACCTCTTTCTTAGGAAACAAAAATCAAATCAACATTGTCCATTGCAGTGAGGAAAGGCTTTCACAATCTATTGCCCTACGGTTCCATCCTCAATCCCCACGACTTTAGAGGCCAAAGCTTTCCTCTGGAGCCACCATGCCCTCTCCCCTTGGGTATGGACTTAATACAGTAATTCTTAAATTGGGATCCAAAGCTGTGGATAGATTTCTGGTGGGGGGAGGTCCAAGAACTTGGATGGGGGGGAAGGGAGGAGAGGATAGCATCTTTATTTTCATGAGGCTCTAGTGAAATTTAGCATCTTTTTCAATTATTTAAAAAAAAAACCTTCTCAGGAGGGCTCCACAGGTATCCCCCAAATGCCAGTGCTGTCCATTATCTAATAGAATGGAGGTTTGTTGAGGGCAAGAGCTGATTTTGTCTTTGAATCCTCAGTCCTTGGCACAATATCTGGTATACAGAAGATATTTCCATGTGTTTATTAATCAGTTGACTTGGGAGATTTCTAAGAGCCTGAGTTTTATAGCAAATCTTCCTAGTTCACTGAGGCCCATCATAGCCTCTCAGAATTTTAGGGTTGGAAGAGGCCCCCAGAATCCAACTAAATGCCCTGTATTAATCCAATAAGCATTCATGAATCATCTACTATATACCAGTCACTGTGCTAAGTGCTGGAGATACAAAGAAATAAAAACTACCCTTGCCCTTTGGAGGGTGGCATATACAAAAATTGGTATGCATATACATGACATATCAAGAGAGATGGAAAGGAAACCTTGAGGAGAAGGTTCTAGAAGCTGAGAGGATAGGGACAGTTCTCCTGCTGAAAGTGAGGTGAGTTCTGAAGGATGCCAGGGAGGCAGAGGTGAAGAGGATGAACATTCCAGGTTTGGGGGTCAGCCTGGGCAAAGACAAAGATGACAGATGGAGTCTCCTGTCACAGAGAAAAGACATAGGCCAGTGGGGCCAGGCCATCCTGGAGAAGGGGGATCAGCCATCTGCTCAAAGTCCCATGCCTCTGGAGGCCACCCATTCTTCTTAGGGACAGGCTTTGATTATTGGGGATGTCTTGTTTTGTTACCAGAGGCCTCAATTTGCCTTTCTCAACTGTCATTCATTAGTTCTAGCTCTGTTCTCTTGGGTCAAGACCAGAGTAAACACGGGCAAATATTAACAGGCAGTGTTCAGTTCTCTAGCTTACATTTTCAAGATTGGATCAGAGCATAGAGAACATCTTCACAGACACAGATTTACAGAATCACAGACCATTGATGTACATCCAGAAGGGACCTTAGCGGTCAAAACCAACCCCTTCACCCCTCACTTCATCACTGTAGTCATTGTCTAGACATTTTCAGTATTGTCTGACTCTCTGTGACCACAGTTGGGGCTTTCTTGGCAGAGATACTGGAGGGGTTGGCCATTTCCTTCTCCAGCTCATTTTACATTTTACAAACTGAGGCAAACAGGGTTAAGTGGCTTGCTCCATGTCACACAACTAATAAGTGTCTGAGGCTGAATTTGAACTCAGGTCTTCCTCATTCCAGGCCCTGCTCTGTGCACCATGACTCCACCTAGCAGCTGCCTCACTCTGTACATAGTAATTGGCAGTCACAATTCAAACCCACATCCTTACTAAGAATCCTCTGCTTTTCTACTGCACCAAACCCCCCATATTCCAAGAAACATATAAAACTAAAACAGAAAGAGACTTTATAGATCACCTGGCTCAAACTTCCTCATTTTACATTTAAGAACACTGAAACTCAAAAAAACAAAAACAAAAACCTAAGGGGCTTGTCTCAGGAAACCCAGAGAATTAGTTGGGGTAGGGGGTGGGGAAAAGACTTTAAAAAACAGCCCAGACTCACCCCTTCTCTTGCCATATTAAGGCCTCCCTGATCTAAGCCCAGCCTGCAACAGCTTTGGATTCCGAGTCCCAAGAGCAATACTGCCCATGTGACTTGGAGGAGCAGGGCCTTGCTAGCTTTGTTTCCTCATCAGTATAATGGTGTGGGCAATGACCCCAACTCCCAGCTCTCAGCCTATGATCAGTTCTTTAAAGACCTGACAAGCTACCTGTTTCAAATCAATATTTTCCATTCCTTTTTCTTCCTTCCTTCTTTCCTTCCTTTTTTCTTTTTGTTTTTTTCCAACAATTCCCTAGTCACAGGAGTCCCTTATACTGGACCAGTGACTGAGCCTGGAGTGAATGTTCTGACAAACAAATGCTTAATGTCCAAAAACCACTGATTCATTTCCCCTGAAAACACTTTTCAAGGGTAAATGTGGTTCACTGGAGTAAAATCAGTGCCAGCTTTGACTGTGATGAAAATGGAAGCAACCTTTGTACAAGCCAGCTACTGTTCTCACACAAATACCCCAGGGCAGCCTTTTTGCAAAACCTCAGCTGCGCAAGGACAGAAACACTGGCACAAATACCTGGGTGACTAGGATGGCAAAAAAAATTTTTTTTTTTTGTACAAAACCAAATAAATACACCAGTCACCAAAGCATTCTCCCGCTTTGAAACATTTCCATTTGTCCTGGTCTAGAGTCACAGTCTGATGAAAGACTGTGGCACCATGGAAAGAGTCCTGGACTTGGCATCAGATGCCATGGGTTTAAAGTCTGCCTCTGACACCTATTTCCTAGGAGAGGCAAAAGTCACTTAGTTTCCCTCAGCCTCAGTTTCCCCATTAGTAAAGGGAGGATGTCAAGTGCAGCCCTTTGACTGAATCCAAACTTCATAGAAGAAATCCCCTCAATAAAAGGATTTGTTCTGTAAAACTTAGACTCAGTGAAAAGGCTGCACCCAAGGACCTATAGGGCCACATGTGGACTCAAGGCCTCAGGTTCCCCATCCCTGGTCTAGATAGTTTCTAATATCCCTTCCACCTTGAGATCCATCACTGGGTTTTTAGACCTTTGGAAGGATGGTTCAAGATAGTCCAGAATGGTTTAAGAACAAGTTATAGCTATGCTGACCACCACTGCCTTACTTTGAAAACTACATTAAACACCATGCTAGGGTTCTGGCCTGCCATCCTGCCCCAGCACCAAGTATTTCTAGGAGATCCTCTTAGGTTCCTGCTCTCAAGTCCTGAGCCAGGGCTTCTGGAGCTGGACTGAGTCTGACACAGGCCTTCCGGGCTGTGTGCCTACCTCAGTGACAGTAATCAAGGCAGACAACAGAGCAAACGTGAATCCATTTCTTGACAAGATCCAGGACTTTGGGTTTCTGGTGACATTCAACAGGCTGGAAAACACAAACCTAATACAGTGGTTTGAAAGGCTGAGGCTTTTCCAGGGGCAAGAAAATGCTCGACTACTTTTTTTAAAAGTTCATTCTTTTATGAAATCCCTTCAGTGTATCTTAGTGCCTTGTCTGAGCTTTTGCTGTCGCTACTTTTCTTAGGTGAGGTAGAATTATAATGACCAAGTTCCTCCCTTCCTTATTTGCAGAGGTGAAATCCTCCAGGGGGGGAATATGGTGTAAACTGTCTACAGGACAAGCCGGATGGGCTGGGGGATAGTATAGCAGAGACTCAGAGCGGAAAGGAATATCTGAGAACTCAGGATTATAGATTTCAGTCTGAGAGCAACTAATCAGAAGGAATTTATTAAGCACCTATTCTATGTCAGTACTGTGCTAAGTGCCAGACACACAAAAATGGCTGGGAAATAGTCTCTGCCCTTAAGGAATGTACACTGTAATGGGGGAAACAACCTGTTACTTACAGGATATATGTGAGTATGCATATACATATACATATACACACATATAGGAACATGTTGGTATACACATGTATAGACATGTGTGTACACTGTACAAACATGTTTATATAAACATGTGTACATGTAAGTATGGATACTTACGTTTTATATGTGTGTATGTAAATAAAATAAAGAGGAACACACAGCAGGGGGTGTTGGAGGGGGCAGAGAAAGGAAAGGAATTTAGAGGTCTAGTCTAAGTATCTCATTTTAAAACTGAGGAAAAGTGAGAACCAAAGGTTGTGACATATCCTAGTCACACTGTCATGATTTGAACTCAAGCCTTTTGACTCTAAATCCAAGTCTTTTCATTGTGGTGTTACTGAACTGCTCTCTCCCTTTTTAAATTCTTTGTCTGAAATGATGACTCTGGTGCAAGGGCAAGGGGATAGATTTAGAAACGGTGACAGAAGTTAGCAATACTTTTAAAATGTTACTGTTTGGGATGTGAATTTCTGTTTGAAAAAAAAAAAATCTGTCCTCTGTGTCCGACTCCACTAACATCCAGTTTTCCTTGCCTTTGGTGAGCTGCAGAGATTGGCACTGGCCTTAAGACGATGAGGAAGCCCTGAGCAGATCCTTCCTCCATGTTCCCTTCCACGTACGGCCTCTGGGTGCTCTGTGACCCTGAAAGGGTTTGATTTTTGTGTGACTATTAACCATGTCTTATGGATACACTCTTCCAAGAGTAAGAATGTGTGCGTGTGCATGTGTGAAAGAGACACACACAGAGACAGAGACAGACAGACAGAGAGAGACACAGAGAAAGAGACACAGAAAATAGAGACAGAGAGATGGAGACAGACAGAAAGGAGACACAGAGAGACAGAAAGACAGAGAGAAAGGAAAGACAAAGTGAGAAAGAGAGGAGAAAGGGGACACAGAGAGACAAAAAGACTGAAAAAGAAACATAGACAGAGGAAGAAGGGGAAAGGGAGAAGAAGAGAGATTGACACATTGATTCTCCCTACATTAGGTGGAGACAGGAAGTACTCCACATCCTTATCTTCTGTTGTGGGTTGGTTACAAATAACACACCTTGCCATTTCAGTTCAAAGAAATGCTCCTACAGCAACAACCACAGTGTGTGAGAGTTTTTTCTGGTAGACTTAGATTTTTGTAATAACACAAGAACTTCTTACCAAAAAAAAAAAAAAAATCCCAATGGAGGATCTCAAGGCAAAATGCCTGCCACACTCAGAGAGAGAAATATGGAAGTCACTCACACATTGTAGCAGATCATGTTTGTGTATGTGTATGTGTTTGTGTATCATGTTCTGATTTGTTATACGATTTCTTTCATTTATCTTAGTCTGACTACATAGCATGACTATAGTGAAAATATACTCAATAGGAAAGTATATGTAGAATCTATACAGAATTGTATGCAGTCGTGGGGAGGGAGGGGGGTAGTGGGGAGTAGGTGGGGAGGGATAAAATCGCAATTGTATGGCAGTGATTGTTAAACATTACAAAATAAAAAAAAAAAAAAAAGAAATGCTCCTGCCCTCTTGCCTGGAGATTCCCACATGGCCGCTGCATAAGTAGTCATTCACATCTCCAAGAGGAATCCGAATAACAAGAACTCATTCTGGGCAATGGGACCTAGGTACAGTGGAAGGTGTGCTGAATTTGGTGTCCAAAACCCCGGCTTTGAATTCCAGCTTTACCACTTTGAACAACTTGTGCAACAAGTCATGTCAGATGAGGCAAGTCTCATCACCTCTCTGGGCCTCAGTTTCTGCATTTGCCAAATGAGGGAGTTGGATTAAATGATCTTTTTGGTCCCTTCTGATTTAAGGATCTAGGAACCTCTAACCTGTCCAGCCAGTACCTGGGCAGAAAATCCCTTTAAAATAGCAAATTTTATATTGGTCATTCAACCTCTGCTTGCAATCTCCAATGAGGAAAAACTCACTAGCTTACAAAACAGGTCATTGTACTTTTCAACAATTCCAGTTTTATACACACACACATACATACACACACGTACACATACACCCACAATATACACACATATATACATATATACACATATGTATATATGTGGAATATGTGTATATGCATATGTGTATGTATGTATATATATATGTATATAGCTCTATCTATCTATATATTCCTAATTAGAAAATGTTCCTCCTTTATATGTCTCTCTATAACTTTGGCAAATTGCTTTCCTCAATTTACTCATCTGTAAAATGTAAAATAT
This sequence comes from Notamacropus eugenii, assembly GCF_028372415.1. Taxonomy (NCBI): domain Eukaryota; kingdom Metazoa; phylum Chordata; class Mammalia; order Diprotodontia; family Macropodidae; genus Notamacropus; species Notamacropus eugenii. The sequence goes on from NC_092877.1 coordinate 15,334,590, forward strand.
GGCTAACAAAACAATATTACTGGATTGTTGTGAGCTTCCAATGACTAATGTACGGTCTCATTGTTTCTAGCTCTGTGCTCTACACCCAAGCAGGCAGGTCTGCTGTACTCTGTACCATTCAGACCCCATCTAGGGGGTCATTACTAGGTACTATATTTTGGGAAGGGTATCTCGTAAGAAGTTCAAGTATGCCTGGAGGGAGGTAACCAGGATGGTGGGAAGGATAGAGGCCGAGCCTGGAAAGGATCAGTTGAAAGAACTGAAGATATTCAGCTGGAAAAAGAGAGAGGGATTATATACCACAGATCATCAGATGGAAGAGGATTGAAACTTGCTAGCTACCCCTGGCTTGGGATGGCAGAACCAAAGGTAAGGGCAGGAGACTGTACAAAGGGAGGATTTATAGGGGAAAAAATCTTCCTGAAAAATTAAAACTGCCTAAAAGTGAAATGAGCTGACCTAGGAATTAATGGGTTCTCCATCATCCAATATCTTCAAATCATGCTGAATGACCACTTGGCAAATGAGAGTCCCATTCAAGAACTTCACAGGCCTTGAGTTTAAAACCTAACTTGGTCACTCCCTATTTGATGTAAGGCAATCCACTTAACCTCTCTGAGACTCAGTTGCCTTATGTGTAAAATTGGAGGGGACCAAGATTAACTAGGCGGCCTTACAGTCTCTTCCAGCCCAAGATCTGTAACCTCTGAGGTCCCGTCCAATTCTGATATTCTGCAATTCTTCCTCCCTTTGACAAATCAAACCAACGAAAATTGTGTTGAAAATAGAGCAGAAGAGGTTTGAAAGAATGCTAACTCTAAAGCCAGAGGGTCCAGGTTCGAATCCTGCACTCTATCATTCCCTTCCTATGTGACCATGGACATGTTATTTCCCCTTGGTGGCCTCAGTTTCCTCATCTGTAAAATGAAGAAATATTCTCACATGCTCTCTCAGGTCTCTTTCAGTTCTAAGACTATGATCCAACATCCAAGAGTTAAGCTGCCCATGATTAACAGCACAAACAAACAAAGCAACCTATCCACCAGGGAAACACAAGAAACACCAGGTTAGACTCAACCAAAGGTTATTGTCAGAGGGCATGTGCAGATGAAGGGGATGCTAACCTGTCCTGCTGTGTATCATCACTCAGATACTTCATCACCATCTGGTCATGCTCAAGGTTATGTGAAATCAGTTTGGTCTCATATCAGAGACACCTCCTATCAGATCCCCTTTCACCAATAATTTGCACCTGCAGCCCTGTCTGAGGCTCTACCTGTAAAGACACAATCCGCTGTGGCCCAGAGGGGTAGCCTACACCAAAGAGATTCAATGATGTGTAGGTAGTAGGTTCCATCCCCTCTGCCAATCTCTCCTCTCCCCCTCTCAATTCAACCATGATCTTGGACATACCATTTTACCAAGATGAACCTCAGTCCCCTTATCTGTAGAATGGGGGTTTTCTTTTCGTCCAGACCTTTGTCTGGAAATGCCTATGACCTAAGTATATGCATGGCTAACTGCCAACTTACATTCATAGAGTTGCCTGGGGCACCGAGAGGTCATCCAGGGTCACATACACAATATATGTCAAAGGCTAGGCTTGAACCTATATCTTCTTGACTACAAGATCAGAGCTCTAACCACTATATTGCGCTGCTTTTCAAATTAAAGAAAGTAATCTTTAAACTGCCTGTTGCATAGGATTGATGGAAACCAAATGAGGTGAAACACTATTGTTGTTATCGTCACTAAATTAATTAGCCTTCGTTGATCAGAGGCAGTAGTGTGATGTAGAAGAAAGAGAGCTGGGTTTGGACTTTACTAAGGAGAAGCAGTGTGGTGCAATGGAAAAGCCATTGTTATTCCAGTGAGAGGACCAAGATTCAAATTCTGCTGCGGGCAGTTACTATCTGTGGAACCTTGGAAAAATAACTTCACATCTCTGGGCCTCAGGTTTCTCACTTGCAAAATGACCAAGCTGAATTTCTTGCTGTCTCTAAATCTATAATCTTTCTCATCTGTTAAAATGAGTTTAGTAATATTTATACTACCCTTTTCAGATAGTTAGATGATCTGTAAAGTCCCCTCCAGTTTTGAAACCCATGACCCTAAAATAGCATCATTTCCCTACTTTAAGTCTCAGTTCCTTATCTTGGGGCAGCTAAGTAGTGACATGGATAGAAAGATAACCCTGGAGTCAAGAAGACCCGAGTTCAAATTCAGCCTCAGATGCTTACTAGCTGTGTGACCCTAGGCAACTCACTTAACCCTGTCTGCCTCAGTTTCCTCATCTGCAAAATGAGCTGGAGAAAGAAACAGCAAACCACTCCAGTATCTTTGCCATGAAAAGCCCCCAAATGAAGTCACAATGAGACAGACAAGACCGAACAACAGCATTCCTTATCAATACAACGAAGGAGCTGAATTAGAATATCTCAAAGGTCCCTCCAGGTTCACTATTTTTGTGATTAACCTGAAAAGCAAAATGAGATTTAGATTCCTAGGGATGAACAGACCCAAAGGCTTAAGGCATGAACTGGAAAGAGTCCTTTCTCAAAGGGCACCTCTTTCCTCTACTTCCCCATGTGCTAATAAGCCACTTGGACTCCTTGATGACACTGACTGTCAGAGAAGGAGCACACTGTATGTTTGCTAGTCAGTGTCTTAGAAGAGAACTATTCTTCTACAAATCAGTGTATTTAATCAGTGGGCACGCACTACGTATAAGCCCCGGAAGTTCCTCCAGTAAATAGTTTTCTAAATGCAGGAGCTATAACGCAAGAACCACTGCGTCCAAGGCAGGTGACATGAATGGCTGTAAGTCAAAACCATTTCCAACGGGCAGAAAGAGCACATATTTGGATTGTGAATATGGGCTTGATTTTGGCCTGTTTTCTCAACTTTGAAATGAGGAGGCTGGACTAGGTGACCTCCCAGGTATCTCCCAGCTCTAGAACTCTGATCTCTTCTATGGAAAACCAATGACCCCTACTGTGTCTCTGTGTTGGACCACAGGGCCTAGCAACGTGGGGATGGTGTAAAGAACCCTGAACTTGCCAGTCAGAAGATGGACTCTGTCCAGGCTCTGCCACTCAACAAGTGATGCAATCTTGGGAAAGTCATTTCCCATCTCTGGGCCTCAGTTTCCTGATCTGTCAAATGAGGTCAGCAGAGATCAGTTCTTAACATAGGATTTATGAATTTGTTTTAAATATATACATACATATACACACATATATATGCATATATACACGTATATAATATATATTCACACACATACATGTGTGTATATACATATATATTGGACAACTATTTAAATAACTGGTTCCTTTTATAATCCTATGCTATGCCTTTAAAACATTCTTCTGAGAAGGGGTTCATCAGCTTCACCAGGCTGCCAAAGGGGTCCCCAACACCCAAACAAGGAAAGTGATCGCTGAGATGCCCTGCAGAAATGGCAGCCTTGGAGGTCTGTGGACTATCTGTCCAATTTCTCCAGCCCCCTCATTTAACAAATTAAGAAAGTCGGTCCTTAGAAGTTTCTGGTGACCCTGGATCTCCAGGCTTCTACTTCATCTAGCCCCGACTATGCACCTCGAAAAGAAAGCAAGCAACAGTCAAGTTAATCATTCCAAACTCTCCCAGACGGAAGCTAAGCCATACCTTCAGCACACTCCACTACCTGCCTGAGAGTTTAAAGGGACCGAGGTTCTCGATTTCTTTTGTGAATTAGAAAAATCACTGCTTGGTACGGTTAGCACCGATTTCCAGTCTGCAAAGTCCCAACACACTTTGGGAAGGGGAGGACCTACGAGAACGTCAATCAGTCCCCAGGTCCTGGTGGGGAAACTGAGACTCAGGAAGTGTGAAAGCCACACAAAAGGTACGGCAACACGAAGCTCACGGGGCTGGACAGCACTCGAAGGTCTGCCAGGAGCGGAACCGGGCAGGAAGGACTTTCCGGCTCAGCCCTCCAGCCCCCGACCATCTGCGGGCTGGAGCGCGCAGGGAGAGCACACAGACACATGGATATACCCTGGACAGGGCGTGAGCTCCGCCCCGGGCGCAGGGAGCCTCCTGCTCGCTCCGCTCCCGAGGCACAGGGACCCCCGCCCAGCTGCAGCCCCCCGGCCCCCGGGCCCACGCCACGCGTGTATGCATGCGTGCGTGCGCCCAGGCCAGGGGAGCAGGAGGTGGGGAGGCGGGGAGGGGCGGAGGAGAGCAGGAGAGCAGGACAGGAGGACAGGAGGACAGGAGGACAGGGGGGAGCAGGGGCCGCCCTGCGCGCTCGCCGCAGCCCCGGAGGAAGGCAGGGCAGGAGAGCGGGAGGACGAGGACGGGCCGGCGGGCCGGCGATCCCGGCCCCAGCCCGCGCAGGCCACGGAAGTTGGCTTCGGCCCCTCCCGCGGCCGCCCCCAGACTCACTTACCCCCGGCGCTGCTCAGCAGCAGGCACAGCGGCCCCAGCAGCCACATGGCGCGGCCGCCGCGGCTCCCGCTGCTCCCCCGCCGCCGCCGCCGCCGCCGCCGCCGCCTGCCCGCCGGCCTGCAGAGTAGCTGGCCAGGCCCGGCCCGGCCGCCTCCTCCCCCTCCCCTCCCCTGCCCTCCCCTCCCCTCCCCTCTCCTCCTCTCCCCCCCCTGGGCCCCGCCCCTCAGGGCCCCGCCCACCGCGCAGCCCCCTCCGGGCCCCGCCTTCCCCTCTGCTCCCCAGCCCCGCCCCACAAAGTTTAGTGGGAGCCTCGGAACTGCTACGAGCTGCACCTCCTTCCCCTCCCCCACTCTGGGCTCCCTAGAAGGAAGGGGGCCTGGGGAGCCCTGGAGCGAGGAGCGGAGCTGGGACGCCTCGCACCCCGCCTGGATGCTGTAGCAGCTGCCCTTCCTGCCTGGCTCCCTCCCTTTCCCAGTGCGCCCTGAGACTCCTTCCCTCGTCCTTTGTTCCCTTTTTCTCCCGTCTCCTTGCCCTCTCTGCCGCCTCTCTCCTTTCCTCTCTTCCCCTTTCTTTCCCTTCTTTTTTCTCTCCCTTCTTTCTCCTTTCCGTCTTACGTTCTCTTCAGACTCATTCTAGAAACTTGCCTCTCCCTACCCCACCTCCCTCCAGGCAACACCCGTTCCCCCCAAAACAACACCACCAACAACTCGATACGCGCACCTCCCTGTCTGCTCTGAAGCCTGCCCTGGGCACTTTGAGGGAGAGTGGGAGTCCCGGGGGCAAACTCAGCACGCGTGGATGGTCAGCTGGGTAGTGCTAGGAGCTGGACGCAGCAATCCGCCCCCGCCTGTGCCCGCCTCCCCGACCCTTGCCCAAGTCCGCCGAGGTCTGGAAGGAGGATAGCTCTCGGGGCGGCTTCCTCCCGAGAATGCTCAAGCACCTGGTCCAACGTCAGGTGTTTCCTGAACCCTGCCCCCATGCTAGCCCAGGTGTTAGCTAGCGCTCCGCTCCTTGAAATGACTGTATAACTTGTAGTGTACTTAATGCTTCATTATCTGTGCATGGGGTGTATCTCCCCAGTAAGATACGTGTTCCTTGAAGGTAGGCACTGGTGAGCTTTTTTCGGTCTCTGCCTCCTGAGCAGGTGACAAATTCAAATGCTCCGATGGAAATGGATTGTCATGCTTTTAGATGTCAGGGCAACCCTTGTTTTGCTGAACGCAAGATTTAGTTACTAGGTAGGGCATTGGCCTCAAATCAGAAACACTGGGGTTCGAATCCTCCCTCATATGTTTACTAGCTATGAAAATGAGGCATTATTTAACCTCTGTGCCTCAGTTTCCTCAACTGTCAAATGAGTCCTTTGCCTCCAAAGTTCCTACCAGCTCTAAATCTATGATCTTATGAAAATTCACCACAACGGGTCCACCTTGAAGGCCTTCTTGGAGTCCAGCATTGAAGCTGTACACTTGGAATCCCTTTTCCTCACCATTTGGCTAGCTCATTCTCTCTTCCCATCATACATTTCCCATACATACATGATGACAACTTTTATTCTTATTCTTTGAAGTCTCTCATTGGTTGTGAGCTGTACGCCTCATGGGTCTGCTATCGCCTTCTGTAAAATGTTTTGGTGTTTTTTTTCAATTCTTTGGAGACTCGTGCTCCATGTTTCAGTTATACAACTCTAGTAAAATACAGGTGTTTAAAAGATGGACCTTAGTTTCCCCGGAGAAACTTGAGGCCGTTGGCATGGTCCTGCAGACAATCCAGCCCATCTGTCCCTCCTTTTTAAATTCTGGACCAATATCATTGTCCATTTGAAATATTTGTCCCAGATAATCATAACAATAGTAATACTCTGTAAGTAAATAATAAAACTGCATGCCTGGGGGCATATAAGGACAAAACTAAGATCACAATCAGAAGAAAAATAGAAAATATCTACACAAATTTTTGTATCACACTGTTGCCAAGATGGGCAATCAATATTCTCTATTCATTCAGATTGCTCTCCGACATGGTTGGATCAATTCACAAATCCACCAACAATGAATTAAGGTCCCAATTTTTGCACATCCCTTCCACCATTTGTCATTTTCCCCTTCTATAATTTTAGCCAGTTTGATAGGTGTAAAATAATATTTCAAGATTGTTTTAATTTGCATTTCTCTAATCAATAATGATTCAGAGCATTTTTATATGACTATAAATTGTTTTGATTTCTTCATCGGAAAACTGCCTGTTCATATAATGTGACCATTTATCAATTGGGGAATGACTTACTCTTATTTGACAAAGGTCAAATTCTTTTGAGTGCTTGCAGATCTCCTCCAGGACGTTCCACAATGTTCCAGGGTTTGATGTAAGCAGGAGCATCTGGAGGACCTCAATATCCATAGAGAATCCCACATCAAGTTGGACTTCCCCCTGGAGCTTTTTCATCCCATTGGGTAGCTCTTGTTTCTTAACTTCCTTCAGACTGACAACTACCAAACTGTGTGCCTGTCTCCCCATCTATATCAAACCTTTGTGAGATTCATCAAAGATGTCTTCCATGATGGTATTAATGCCAAGTTCACAGTGATAGTCAACAACGGATAGCACTTTACCATCATGCAAATGACTGGAAGATGTCAAGAACATGATATCCCATTGTTTGTTTTATGATTTTGAAGGGGGAAAAAGCATTAAAAAATATAACCTTGAAGCACAAGTAGATGGGTCTCATAAAGATTTGTATAAATGGGAAAGTAGATTGTTGTTAAAGTTGATATAAAACATTGTTACTGTTTTGTTTTCAACCATGGAAAACAATAGAGCCACCAAACTTTGGTTCTAACATCACAGTCCTGGATGTGCTTATGGAGAAAGCAGGAATGGCATATAAAAGAACAAAGACAGGAAAAGCAGCCAGACTGAACCAAGTATACACAGAAGAGATCTGTGCTCGAGGTGACACAATTGTGAGATTCATAAGGCACCAACAGGAAGGCAAGGTGTAAAAACAAATCTGGTACCTTGTTCCTACAGAAAATAAAGTGGATGGGAGGAACATTTCATATGGTTGGCACCTAGTGAATGTTTATTGAATTGAACCGAAAGATGTTTTTATTTTTTAAAGAAACATTCTCTGCTCTCAAAGAGTTTCCATTACGGGAAGAACCCAATTTGAGTATTCTCTCTCCACTCTGCATATCTATATCACAGAGTGATTTGTAAACCTTAAAGATCCACAGAGATTGGGAACATTTATTGTGTTCCTACTGATAAATCAGATCTGATCCCTGGCCTTAACTTCTTGAGGCCAGGGATCAGATTGGATTTATCAGTAGGAACACAATATATATGTATATATATACATATGTATACACACACACACACACACACACACATATATATATACACATATATATAATTATATATATGTGTATATATATATATATATGTAATGCATTATATATATGTATTTACATAATGTTTTCAAGTTTGCAAAGCGCTTCACACATATTATCTCATTGTATTCTCACAATAACTCTGGGCTGGGGTTCATTACTGTTCTGTTTGGCAAATGCATCAAATGACCCCCTAGACCTAGACACCCAGACAGCCCCACCCTGGACACCTTGTTGCCATCTTTCCTGCTGCCAGTGCATCCTTCCCTCTCCCCTCTGCCCCCCATCCCCGCTGTTTCCCAGTTGTAGAACAGAAATGGAATCAATATAGCCATTGTTAGAGGAGACACTTGATCAACTCCCCTGTGGTTCCACTCATCACCTTAGTGATTTTCCAAATTAAAACATCACTTTCAAGGCCACCAAACCACTACTAGTCTTGTCTTTCACTCTTATAACTTCTTGGTGTATATAGTAGATGTTTAATAAATTATATTTTCTAATACATTCATTCTTCATTCCATACTGAGAAATTCCTATGCCAATGAAATCATGAATCCAAACTCAAAACTCTGTTGGTATCCATCTTCTCTCCAAGCATAGTTGAGGTGACACCTCCTTTGCGAGGCATTTTCTGATCCCTCTAACCCCTGGTATTTTAGTGCTATCTCCCTGTTATTGCTTGATATATACTTTATAACTACCGATCTATGCATATCTTGTGTCCCACACTTGCTTCTAGAGGGCAGGGATTTCCTTTTTGTCTTTGTATCCCTAACACCACGGTGCCTTGCTCTGAGTAGGTAAGTGTTTTATAAATGCTGGTGAATTGGTAAACAGGATCTTACCAACAGTCACTCCTAGAGATACCATTATAATAATTATTATTTTAAATAAACTTGTTCCCGTGGAGGCAGCTAAATGGGACAGTGGGTAAAATATTGGATTTGGAGACAGGAGGATCTGAGTTCAAATTCTGCCTCAGATGCTTACCAGTTATGTGACCCTAGAGAAGTTACCTAATGGCTCTCAACCTTGGTTTCCTCATCTGTAAAATGGAGATAACCATAGCAGGGTTATAAGGGTCAAATGAGATAACATATGTAGAGTTCTTTTCAAATATCAAATTGCTATATAAATTCTTATTATTGTTACTGTAATTACTAACATAAAGGAGAGATATATTCTTAACTTTGACAGTGCAATTGACTCTTTATTCCCTCTCCATCTTGACTCTATTATGTTATAGTCACTGTGTATTGTATCTTCATTTTTTATCCTTTTATACATGCGTTCCCCTCTTTCTCTGACTTCTTCCTATTGGTCAATATTTACATGTATGTATACATTTTAGTCTAGTCATTCCCCAACCAATGGACACGTTTTATTTCCATCTCTGTACTATCACAGAGAATGCTGCTATGTACTTTCCTTGCTGTTAATGACCCCCTTGGATCCCCTTGGGATCTCTGGGTCAAAGGGTATGCATAAGTTAGGAACTTTAGTGGAAGAGACTTTATCTATCATTTTATTAGGTCATAAACTTGGGTGCACAAAAAAAGACTTCTAGTATGTGTAATAGTGGCTGAGAAAAATGCTGAGCACAAATGTTCTACTAGCTGAAAATTTAAAGTCAGCTCCAAGCTGCCATATATATCTATCTATATATCTATATCTATATACACACACACATATATACACACACATATATGTGTGTGCATGCATATACGTGTATTATATGTGTGTATATATAAATATATTCAATAGACAGGTAGATAGATAGTCACACTAATCCACAGAGAAATACTGTGGGGAACAAGCAGAATCCTTGTAATTCATGTTGAACGTAGCCACTAACTTGCTGGGGACAGATGCACTGACTTTTATTAATGAAGTGTATGTGTCACCCCAAAGCACGAATGTTTTTTGACCTATTTTAAAAAGCATGCAGTTTATTATTTACTGGAATGCTTTGCTTTTATTGCCACTTGAATACAGTTGCCTAAGTCTTTAAAAGGGTGGTTTTTCATGGAGGATGAGCCTGGGAAACAAGAATGATGCCAAAGGGAAATGAACTTGACTTACCTGGCAATGCAGTGGAGAGAGAACTGTGGCTCTCTGGTCGAGAAGACCTGGAAACAAATGTCACCTCTGACACATACTACGTCATCATGGACGAGGCACTTATCTTCTCAGTGTGCCCCCTCCCTCCTCAACAATTCTTTAAGTCTACAAATTACAGAGGAGTTGCTGATTTGGATTGGCAGATGGAATTTCTAAACAAGGTCTTCCCCAACACTGAAGAAATCAGAAATCCAGACCCTCCCACTCCTCATAATGTGTATTATGACCAAACATTCTGGATTATGCAAATATTCTGTTCCATTGTCTTAATAAGTCAAATGACCAAGAGAAATGCAATATTAGACTGTCATATCCCAAATTGGGAATTCAGAAATGAAGTTCATTATAGGTCGATGCAGACTTTTGTTTAGAACATTTTTATCAGGGTAGTATTTTCACCCTCTTTAATTGGGAAGTGGAGGGGGGGACTCATAATGACAACAGCTATATTCATTAGTAAATCAGACATTTATTAAGCACCCACTGTGTGCGGAGCATTGTGTTAAGAGGTCCTGGGGGAGATACAAAGGTTTAGACATAGAACCTCCCCCTCAAGAAGCTTAGAGCCTAGACATTGAGAAAATTCTTATATATAAGAATATTAAAGAATTACAAAGCCAAGTACCACATATGTGGCTGTACTATATATTAAATACATTTACATACCATACATCTATCTTCTTATATCTATATGTTGGGAATCCTAGCATCAGTACATAGCATTGTGCATGGCATGTAGTTGGCACTCAATATATGTTCATTGATTGATCAATCCATAGTTTCATGGGTTGGTCCTTCTTCCCTCCATGTGGATGGCCACACTTTTGTAACTTAATATGTGGCCTTCAGAATGGCAGAGGATCAAGAATGAATTACCTTTTTTAGCACTTTTGTCAGGTGGTCATCCAACATCTAATAAGGAGGAATCCATTACCTCCAAAGACAATCCATTCCATTTGTTGATATGTCTAATAGTTAGGAAGATTTTAAATATTTTCTTTTATTAACTAAATAACTCTTCCCTACAACTCTCTCCCACTGCTTCAGATTCTGCCTTCAGTGGCCAAGCTGACAAAAACCAATCCTTCTTCAACAAAGAAACTCTTCAGATACTTAAAGCTAGTCATCACATCTCATAAGACCAAAGATCTAGAATTGGAAAGGACCACAGAGGCCCTCCAATCCAAATCCCTTTAATTTTACAGATTAGGAAACTGAGGCTCAGAAAGGTGACTTGCCTCAAGTCACACAGGAAATAAATGGCAAAGTCAGGGTTTGAACCCAGGCCCACCTCCTCCAGAGTCATTGATCTGTACCAGACTACCACTCAGAACCTGAGTTCAGTTGGTGTGGTCTTCAAGAACCTAGGTCACACCCACACCACAATGAAACACTGGTAGAGGACTTTCAGGAAGGTTAAGTCTGTCATTAAAAAAGATGAATTTTATGGAAAATGTTTTCCCTAGCAAGCATAAACATTATCTTTGGGGATTTCTTGGCTATGTTTGCTCATGGGCATAGTGTAGTGTACTAGCATATCCTGTGTCAATTGGTCCCAAACAATAGAATTCCATACTGATGTCAGAGCATTAAAGCAGCTTCTGGAAGCGGGAAATACCCAGTGTACATGTATTCCTGGACTGAACCTGCTAAAGAGAAAAGGAAGATCTCTTAAACAGTGATAATTTCCTGAATCAAATAGGGGCATCATGAGACGGTTCCCCAGTACAGGAGAGCTATCTTGTGCCTTGCCCTTTCACTGTTATTTTGTTTGAAATTCACTTAACTGCACTTGTTTTATTTGTTTAAATTAATTTTATAATGATCAAGAATTTCATTTATTTTCTTCCTATGCCCATATAAAAAAGAAAGAAAAAAGAACAAGAAAACCCTTATAACAACTTTGCCTAGTCAAGCAAAACAAATTCCACCATTAGCTGTCTCTAAAAATGTGTAACTCGTTCTTCATCTTGATTCCGTTACTCCTCTGCCACTGAAAGGGTAGCATTCTTTGTCATTCAGTCTCTGTAATAACTGCTGCTCATTGCCTTCAATCAGAATTCTTAAGTCTTTCAAAATTGTTTGGTTTTACAATGTTATTATTATACTTTAAATGATTGTGGCTTTGCCCCCTTCACTCTACCTCAATTCATACAGGCATTGTGAGGATTTTCTAAAATCATTTCTTTCATCATTCCCTAGAGTACAGCAGTCTTATGTCATATTCATAAACCACACCTTGTTCAGCAGTTCCTCAGTGGAGAGGCACCCCTTTAGTTTTCAGTGCTTTGACACCACAAAAAGAATTGCTATAAATATTTCATACATATAGGGTCTTTTCTTTGATCTCTTTGGGGTATAGCCCTAATGGTGGTATTACTGGGTCTACTTGCCATTCATTATTACTAGGGTCAAACAAGGGCTATGTTCAGATGGTCTTTGGAGAAAATGTGTGTGAATTTAAGCCAAATAGAATGATTTGTGGGTTGTTCCCAAGCCTGAACCTAGTCCATGTAAATCCAATATGGAGTTCCAGGTCACAAATTATGATAACAACAGTAATATTATTAATAATGAATCAGTTTGTTTCTTTCTGGTTATGTGAGTAACAAGATGGTGGACTAGGCATTTTCTCCGATTCCCATCACCTCCCAAACCCCTCCAAAATGGAACTTATGTGCCAAAGATAAAGCAACTTCAGTTGTTTCTATGGTCTAGGACACCCAGAATCAAAAATAAAATTTAAAAATAATCTCAAACCTAGGAACTGATGCTCACTGACTCTGAGCTCACCTGGCACCCCTCCTTCATGTCCAGCAATGAAGCCATGCCAGCAGACTCAAGGGCACAACAAGAGCTTACATCAAAACTTACCTTTTAATCCCATTTCTCCCTCCTTCTTTTCAGTGTCATAGAGACCCTAGTTCCAAACTACAGACATTTGTTTGGGTCTCAACAGTCAGCTTGGCAGTAGCCATTCAGGGGCAAAAGCAGCCAGGGACTTCAACCTGGAAATACTAGTGTATCAAAACTGTAAATTGCCAATGTTGGGGGAAGGAGACTCTGAACTACCAGTATCAGCAGGCTTTAAATTGCCGGTTCCAGGCAAGAAAACTAAGGAAGAAAGGGATTACCCAAGGTTAGGACACCCTGCGTGTGAGAAGCTGCATAGCACTCCACTGAACCAGTGAATAGGAAAGACTGCAACATCCAAATGAGGCCAGTTCTGACCATCTAAAAATCATTTGTGGCAGAGACCTAAGCTGGTGAGCCACAAATTTCCAAATGAGAGAACAGACTGAGATTCAGCCCCTAAGGAAACTACAGTTAGAAGGGAAGAGTCAGAAAGTGAGCAATAAGGAAAATAGGGGAGAATGAAAGTACCAAAGATTTCAGGGAGAAGAAATCTCAAAGACTTTGAATATAAACAGATAAGTCAGCAGGAAAAATAGTAACAGAAAGAAATATGACCTCCAAATGTAACACGTGTTTCTATTAATACCGAAAAATGAAGGGAATGATCCAATATTTGATGAGACTGGGTCAAAATTATCAGGCAACTAGGTGGTGCAGTGGATGTGGTACCAGTCCTAGAGTCAGAAAGTTCTGAGTCAAAATCTGACCTCAGACACCTACCAGAAAATCACTTAATCTCTGTTTGCCTTAGTTCCCTTAACTATAAAATGAACACAATCACCTAATTCCTAGAGTTGTTGTGAAGATTAAATGAGATAATATGATGACATAATGATGAGATGATATAATGGTTTTCTGAGAGAACTCTGGAAAGAAAAATAAAATTAATTGAAAAAATACCTTGTGCAAAATTTCATGGTATAAAATGAATCTCTACCAGTCACTAATAAAAAAAATAAAATTACACAAGGAGACAGGGGTGAAAGAGGAAATCTGATAGAGGTAAGAGTGAAGAGGCAGACAGCTGATGTTATAGACAGAATCTGGTGACACTGTGCCTACAGGTGAATGCTTCTTTTACAGGACTACATTGTAACATGGGAAGGTACACTAAAGTAGTGAGGGGAATTAAAGGGATAGAGAAAAATGGGTGATGCTTTGAAATCAAATCAAAGGCTAACAATGAGGGGAAGGTAATCCTGTGGTCTTAGAAAGAGAAGAGACTATGGTAGAGTGGGTGAAGAGGAGGGGGAAAAGATTGAAAAAGGAGGGGAAGAAAGAAGGTATCCCTTTGGAGGTGGGAGAGGGTTCTGTGGATGAATGCTCTGCTATGCAAATGGAGTTGATCTTACACTAAATGAGTCCTGGAGGATTTGATGTCTGAAAATTCCACTTCTCCTGGGAGGGGAGAGGAGGTGGAACCCTTGGAGGTATTTGACACAAGAGGAGGACTGGGAGTGCATGGACAGAGGAAGATTTCCAGGCTAATGTAGAATAGTGAACCAGTTCAATTATAGTAATTACCAGTATTAATAATATGGTAATATATAGTAATAATGATAATAGTTGTTTTAAGTACAAAGAACGAATATGTTGGTGTAGTATGCAGAAAGATGGCCTGGGAAATAGGAAAACTTGGGATTAAGCCATATCTAAGTGCAGTCTAGTGAACAAGATGATAGACTTGGAGTCAGAAAGACCTGGGTTTGAATTCTGTCTCAGATACTTAATAGCTATGTGACCCTGAGCAATTCAGTTAATTTTTCTGTACCTCAGTTTCTTTATCTGTACAATGAGAGGGTTGGACAAAGATTTCTTCAAAGTCTAAATCTATGCAATTATGACATAGCATAATGTGCTTATGGTTGTTTGACCTTGGGCAAGTCACTTACCCTCTCAGTGTCCTAGGCAAATCTCCAAGATGATAAATGACAGGGAAGGTGCTAACCTGCACTACTTGATGGTGTCTTGTTCCCTAGAATTGCCCTATACCAGTGAAATTGCAGATCCTGTCTTGTCCTCTGTCATTACTACATTTGAATGATCCCTCTGGATGTTAGCTTCTCTTTCCCTACTAAAGTAGGAAGTAAAGTTATTGGAAGTAAGTTATTGGAAGTAAAGTGATCCACCAACAAACTTATCAAACACCTGTTTTTATGCCAGTCTACACTGGATGCTGAAGATACAAAAACAGAAATGAAATAATCTTTGCTCTCAGGGAGTTTACATTCCCCTTAGGGAATTTATCATGTGACGTACCCAGATAAATTAATACAGGATGTATGCAAAATAAATAAAAAGTGATTTTTTTTTTAAATCTAGGGAAATAAGGAAGAAGTGACCCTTGATTTAAGCCTGAGAAGAAGCTCATGGCTCCAAAATACAAAGGTGAAGATAGAACATGGTGTAGGGAGAGTGCAGGGTGGGTGGGTGGCGGACACCAAGTAGCCCAATTTAGCTAAAACTAAAGTGGATGAGAGGGTCACAGGATGGTAAATACTGGGCTAGATGGCATCTCTGCAGCCAATTAATCCAGCCTCTTCTTATTACAGTTCAGGAAACTGAGGCCCTGGGAAATTAAATGCCTTACCTAAGGTCCTACAGGTAGTAAAGACTGGAGGTAGAATCTGAACCCAGGTTCTTTAAATCTAAAGTCATTACCCTTCCCACTGCACCTCACTGTCTCCTAAAGGAGTAGTTCAGAGTCAGCCAGGAAACACAGGTGGGAGCCAGACTGTGACCTCTAGGAGTAACTACTTGTATTTACTTATTTGCAATTACACCATGTGAATGACTTTGAGTGAGTCAGATGAACTCTGCGGGCCTCAGTTTTCTCTTTTTTTCCCAATTTTTAAAAACATTTTTATCTAAAGTTTTGAGTTCCAAATTTTATCCATTCTTCCTCTTCTCCCTCCCTGAGATAGTAAGCAATCAGATACATGCTGTACATGTGTAATTGGGTAAAATATTTCCAAATAGCCATTTTATACAAGAAGGCTCAAATAAAAGAAAAAAAATGACTTAGAAAGTAAAAAAAAATAGCATGCGCCAGTCTGTTTTCAATCAATGTCAGGTCTTTCTCTGGAGATGGATAGTAGGCTTTATCATTAATCCTGTGTTGTTTTGGATCATTTTATTGCTGAGAATGGCTAAGTCATTCACAGTTCTTCATCCAACAATATTGCTGATCCTGGCTATAGCATTCTCCCGGTTCTGCTCACTTCACTGTGCATCAGTTTATGTAAGTCTTTCCAGGTTTTTATGAAATCATCCTGTTTGTCATCTCTTGTAGCAAATAATAGTCCATTACAATCATATACCACAGTCTGTTTAGCCACTCTCTTATTGACAGACATCCCTTTGATGTCCAACTCAACACCACAAAAAGAACTGCTATAAATATTTTTGCACAAATAGGTCATTTTCCCTGTTGGGGGGGGGCATCTTTGGGATATAGACCCAGCAGTGCTATTGCAGGATCAAAGCATATGCAAGTTTTATAGCCCTTTGTTCATAGTTCTGAATTGCTCTCCAGAACAGCTGGATCAGTTCACAACTCTACCAGAAGTGCATTAGTGTCCCAGTTTCCCCACATCCCCTCCAACATCCAACGTTTTCCTTTTTTGTCCTATTAGCATTCTGATAGACATGAGGTTGTTTTAAAATGCATTTTACTGATCAATAGTGATTTAGAGTATTTTTTTCATATGACTATAGATAGCTTTGATTTCTTTGTCTGCAAACTGCCTGTTCATATCCTTTGACCATTTATCAATTGACTAATGACTTGTATTTTTATACATTTGACTCAGTTTTCTATCCATTTGAGAATTTAGGCCTTTATCAGAGATACT
The DNA here is from genome assembly GCF_028372415.1 of Notamacropus eugenii. Taxonomy (NCBI): domain Eukaryota; kingdom Metazoa; phylum Chordata; class Mammalia; order Diprotodontia; family Macropodidae; genus Notamacropus; species Notamacropus eugenii. The sequence continues at coordinate 15,351,310 of NC_092877.1, forward strand.
CGTTGCAAAAACCCTGCTCCCCATTCTCTACTTTCCTTCTAATTTTTATTGCATTGGTTTTGTTAGTGCAAAACCTTTTAAATTTTATATAATTAAAATGATCTATTTTACAGTTTGTACTGCTTTCTCTCTCTCTTTGGTCCTAAATTCTTCCCTTATCTACAAATCTGAGAGAAAAACTGTTCCATGCTCTCTTAATTTGTTTATAGTATCACCTTTTATGTGTAAAGCATGTATTTACTTTGACTTTATCTTGGTATATGGTGTGAGATGTTGGTCTACACCTCATTTCTGCTATACTGTTTTCCAGTTTTCCCAGCAGGTTTTGTCAAATAATAAGTTTTTGTTCTGAAAGTTTGAATCTTTGGTTTTATCATCTAGTAGATAACAATGATCATTTACTATGATGCAATTTGTAACTAATCTATTCCATGAACCACCACTCTCTTTCTTAGTCAATGCTAGATTATTTTGATAAATACCTCTTTGTAATACAGAGTGAGATCTGGTATGGTTGGATCACCTTCTTTTGCATTTTTTTCATTGATTCACTTGAAATCTTTTGTTCATGCAGATGAATTTTGTTGTTATGTTTTCTAGCTCTATAGAATATTTTTGGTAGTTTGATTGGTATGGTACTGAATAAATAGGTTAATTTAAGCAGAATTATCATCTTTTTTATTATATTGTCTTGGCCTACCCATGAACAACTAATATTTTTCAAGTTGTTTAGATCTGACTTTATTTGTATGAGAAGTGTTTTATAGTTGTGTTCATATGGTTCCTGGGTTTGTCTTGGCAGATAGATTCCCAAGTATTTGATGCTGTCTATAGTTATTTTAAATATAATTTCTCTTTCTAACACATCCTGTTGGACTTTGTTGGTAGTGTATAGAAATGCTAATGATTTATGTGGGTTAATTTTTTATCCTGCAACTTTCCTAAGGTTGTTAATAATTTCAAGTAGTTTTCCAGTTGATTCTCTAGGGTTTTCTAAGTATGACATCATGTTATTTGCAAAGAGTGATAGTTTGTTTCCTCATTGCCTATTCTAATTACTTTATTTTCTTCTCTTATTACTATAGCTTACATTTCTAGTACAATATTGTCATAGATAATTAGCATCCATGCTTCACCTGTCATTGTATTGGGAAGGTTTCTAGCTTATCCCCATTATAGATAATAGTTGCTGATGGTTTTAGATAAATATTACTTATCATCTTATAGGAAGTTCCATTTATTCTTGTGGTCTCTAGTGTTTTCAATAGGTATAGGCTTTTTCTGCATCTAGTGAGATAATCATAGGAATTCTGTTGATTTTGTTATTGATATGGTCAATTATACTGATAGTTTTCCTAATGTTGAACCAGCCCTGCATTCCTAGTATAGATCTCACTGGGTCATAATGTATAATCCTTATGAAATATTGTTCTCATCTCTTTGCTAGTATTTTATTTAAAAATTTTGTATCAATATTCATTAGGGAAAGTGGTCTATGATGTTTTTCTTTGTTCTGGCTCTTCCTGGTTTGGGTATCAGTGCCACATTTGTGTTGTAAAAGAAATTTGGTAGGTTTCCTTATTTGTTTATTTTTTCCCACATAGTTAATGTAGTATTGGGAATAATTTTTCTTTAAATATTAAGTAAAGTTTACTTGTGAATTCATCTTGTCCTGGGAAGTTTTTCTTAGGAAGTTCATTGATGGCTCATTCAATTTCCTTTTTAAAGATTGGGTTATTTAAGTATTTTATTTCTTCTTTTGTTAATCTGGTTAATTTATATTTTTGTGGATATTCATCCATTTTATTTAGATTGTCAAATTTATTGGCATTGGGCAAAATAGATCCTAATAATTGCTTTAATTTCTTCTTCATTGGTGGTGAATTCCACCCCTTTTAGTTTTGATACTAGCAATTTGACTTTTTTCTTTGCTTTTTAAAATCAAATTAACAAATGGTTTATTTATTTTATTATTGCTGTTGTTTTTTGTAAAAACTAGCTTCTAGCTTTATTAGTTCAATTGTTTTCTTGTTTTTGATTTTATTAATCTCTCCTTTGATTTTTGGGATTTCCAATTTGGTGTTTAATTGGGAATTTTTAATTTGTGCTTTTTATAGGTTTTTTTTTAGTTGCATGCCCAATTCATTGATGTGCTTTTTTATTTTATTATAAGCAATTACAGATAGAAATTTTCCCATAAGTACTGTTCTGGCTGCATCTCATAAATTTTGGTATGTTGTCTTATTGTTGTCATTTTTGTTAATGAAATTATTGTTTCTATGATTTCTTCTTTTACCCACTTGTTTTTTTAGGATTAGATTGTTTAATTTCTAATAAATTTTTAATCTCTCTCTCCATTGTCCATTATTGAATGTAATTTTTGTTGCATTATGATGTGAAAAGGATGTACTATTTCTGCTTTTTTTTTTTGCATTTGGTTGTGAGGTTTTTATGTCCTAATATATGGTCAATTTTTTGTGTAGGTGCTTTGTGTTGCTGATAAAAAGGTATATCCCTTTCTATTCCCATTCAATTTTCTCCAGAGATTTATCATATCTTACTATTCCAGAATTTTATTCACCTACTTAACTTCTTTCTTGTTTATTTTTTGGTCAGATTTATTTAGTTGTGAGAGGGTAAAGTTGAGGTCTTCCACTAGTATAGTTTTATTATCTATTTCATCCTGTAACTCATTAAACTTCTAATTCAGAAATTTAGTTTCTATACAGTTTGGTGCACAAATGTTTGGTATTGATATGACTTCATTATCTATGGTCCCTTTCAGCAGGATTTTGTTTCCTTTTTTGTCTCTATATCTTCTTTATATCTCTGTATCTTCTTTATCTTTATCTCTTTATTTGGATGTATTTTTGTTTTTGCTTTGTCTGAGATCAAGATTGCTACCTCTGCTTTCTTTGCTTCGACTGAAGATAGCAGATTCAGCTCCAGACCCTTGCCTTTACATTGTGTGTATCTCTCTCTGTTTCAAATGTGTTTCTTCTAAACAGCATATTGTGGGATCCTGGTTTTTAATCCATTCTGCTATCCACTTCTGTTTTATGGGTGAGTTCTTCCCATTCACATTTATAGTTATGGTAACTGTATTTCCCTCTATGCTATTTCCCCCTTGTTTATCCCCCTTTCTCTCTTACCTCTAATCTTTCCCTCCTCACAAGTCTTTTAGTTCTGATAACTGCCTTCCCCAATATACCCTCCCTTTTATCAGTCCCGCCCTTCCCCTTCCCTTAGCCTCATCCCTTTTTTCTTCCCTGCAGGGTAAGATAGATTTCTATATCCAACTGAATGTGTATGTTATTCCCTCTTTGAGCCAATTTTGATGACAATAAGGTTAAACTTTCCCCCTTACATTCCCCTCCATTTTCTCCTCCATTATAATAGCTTTTTCTTGTCTCTTTTGTGTGGGATAATTTGCCACAATCTCCCCCCTCCTTCCAGTGCAATTTTCTTTCTCACCCTTTTATTTTTTGGGGGGGTATCATCCCATCAAAAACATCTTATATCCATACCCTCTGTCTACATATACTCCTTCTAGTTGCTCTTATAAAAAATAAAGTTGTTAAGAGTTACCAATATCTTCTTGCCATATAGAAATATAAACAATTTAACTTTATTGAATTTTGTATGTTTTCTCTTTCGTTTCTTCTGTTCCTTATGATTTATGTTTCCCATGACTCTTGTATTTTTTAAAAATTATTTTATTTTATTTTTTTATTTAGTTCTGGTCTTTTAATTAGAAATGCTTGGAAGTCCTCTATTTCATTAAATATCCATTTTTTTTTCTCTGAAAGATTGTATTCAGTTTTGCTGGATAGGTGACTCTTGCCTGTTATCCTGATTTCTTTGTCTTCTAGTATATCATTTTGCAAGACCTCTGGTTCTTTAATGTGGAAGCCATCAAATCCTGTGTAATCCTAACTGTAGTTCCATATTTGAATTGTTTCTTGTTGACTGCTTGCAATACTTTCTTCTTGATCTGTGAGCTTTGGAATTTGGCTATGATGTTCCTGGGTGTGTTCATTTTGGGGTCTCTTTCAGGAAGTAATTAGTGGAGTCTTTCAATTTCCATTCTACTCTCTGGTTCTAATATATTAGAGTGGTTTTCTTTGATAATTTCTTGAAAGATATTATCCAGATTTTTCTTTTAATCATGGCTTTCAGGCTGTCCAATAATTCTTATATGATCTCTCCTGGGTCAGCTGATTTTCCAATGAGAAATTTCACATTTTCTTCTTCTTTTTTTTTTTACTTTTTTGATTTTGTTTTATAGTATCTTGATATCTCATAGATTCATTAGTTTCCACTAGCTCAATTATAATTTTTAACAGATTATTTTCTTTAGTGAGCTTTTGTACTTCCTTTTCCATTTGGCCAATTCTATTTTCTAGGGAGTTCTTTTACTTGGTAGACTTTTGTATATCTTTTCTCACACTATTGACTCTTTTTTCATGATTCTCTTTTCTCTCATTTCTTTTCCCAATTTTTATTCTACTTCTCTAATTTGTTTCTGAAAATCCTTTTTAAAGCTTTTTTAGGAATTCTTTCTGGGCTTGAAACTAAATTAGATTTTTCTTTGAGTCTTCTCATGTTGCCATTTGGACACTATTGTTCTCTTCTATGTTTATGTCTTGATCTTCCCTATCACTAGTGATAGAAACTTTCTATAGTCAAGCTCATTTTGTTTTGTTTTTGCTCATTTTTTCTGCTTTTTTTGATGACTTAGTGTTTTTGTGTGAAAATTGGGTTCTGGTCCTGCACTGCCCCAAGTTTTTTGTTCTGGGGCTCCAGGTCTTATTTCTGACTTTCACTGGGCTTCAGGGCTTAGCCGCTTGCTTTCTTTGGAAGGTAGGCTTCCCTTCTAGCTTGTACTGGGAGGTAAGGCCTCCTGGTTGGCCTCCCCTGGGTGTCAGGTTTAGATTATGACCTGCTCTAGGGGTGGGGCCTTGCTTCTGGGTTAGTTGGTTTATTGGTTGTTGTCCTTCTTTCTCAAAGAGGACCAAAATGACATCACCACGATAAAGTGAAGTTTCAGCGTGTCCAACTGTGGTTGATCAGACCAATATGAGCTCAGAATGTTCTACCACAGGTTGGGCACTGATAGTCCGTATGAATATTCAGGGTGGATACTCCAAATTTGCACATCCTACATTTACTTTGTGCTGTCTCAATTCTGCTTTGCTCATAGAGCACAGCACCTTTTCTGATGTGGGCATGCCACGCTGAGCAGTCCTGTGCCAGTGTCTCCCATGTTGCCGTAGAATCCAAAGTTCTTGAGAGAGACCTTGGGAATGTCCTTCTATCTCTTCTTCTGACCACCATGTGATCACCTGCCCCATGGGAGTTCTCCATTAAATATTCTTTCTGGCAAGTGTACACTTTGCATTCAAACAACATGGCCAGCCCATTGGGAAGTATAGTTTGAATACTTGGCAATTCAGCTCAAGCAAGGACTTCAGTGTCTGGTACCTTACCCTGCCAGGTGATCCTCAGAATCTTCCTAAGACAGTTCAAATGGAGGCGATTCAGTTTTCTGGCATGGTGCTGGTAGACATCCATGTTCCACAGACATACAACAATGAGGCCAGCACAATGGCTCTGTAGACCTTCAGTTTGGTAGTCAGTCTAATACCTCTTCTCTCCCAACTTTTCTTCAGGGTGGGGCTTTGCTGCTGGGTTACTATGGTAATAAAGTCTTTCTTTTGGCTGGCCGTAGAGGAGGGATCTTGTTGCTGGTTGGCCCCAGGGGTGGAGCCCTGCTGCTGGGTTGCTATGGAAACAGGTTCTCTCTGGTGGTAAGTCTCAGGGGTGGGGGAGGTCTCACTGTTGGCTAGCCCTAGGGCAGGCCTTCGCTGCTGCTTAGCTATGGGCTCAAGACCTCCCTGGTGGCTTGTGCAGGAGGTGGGATCATTAGGGTGGGGCCTTACTGCCCTAAATTCACAGGCTGCTCATTTGTCTAATGGTCTGCTGGTATGCAGGAGGGTGGGGCCTTGCTGGTGGATTGCCTCAGGCTTGCTGCTATGAGGCTGGCTGCTGCTGCTGCTCTTGGACTTCACTCTCCTCCCACCCCAGTGAGACAGACCTTTCCTGCAGGGTTGGTGAGCTACTTCCATGCTCCTAGACCAGTTCTGAAGCAGTTTTTTGGTTGTTTGGAGGGGAATTTGGGAGGGCTTCAGAGCCACCATCTTAGTACCAGAAGTTTCCTCATTTTTAAAGAGAAGGATTCAGACCAGATGTTCTCTGAGGTCCCTTCTAGTCATAGAGCTATGATCCAATGATCTTACTGTGTCCCTGATAGACTTAAAGTACCTTCAGGGCAAGGCAGTTTTTCCTTTGGGGCTTTCTATCATCAATACTTCAACATAGTAAGGGCTTGTTCTGTCTGTTGAGTTTGTTACTGAATCAGTCCTACAACTGTGTGGAGAAACCCCACTGGAACATGGCTTTGCCAATTCCTAGATAAAGCTTTTGGGCATCTCCAGTAAGTGTAGACCCACCCTACTCATGCCATACTCTTTCTGGTGTATGCCTGAACATAATTCTTATTAAACCAATTCCCACCTCCCCTTCTATAATTGGTTTCAAGGTCCCCAAGTAACAAAGTTAAAGAGTCAAAGTGGTGTAAGACAAATCACTCTGGATACTTATCATCGGTTGTTGCCCTTCCTTCTCAAAGAGGACCAAAATAACATCACTATGTTGGGGTCAATGCACAGTGTGTCTGACTGTGGCTGATCAGACCAATTCAAGCCTGGAAAACTCTGCCATGGATCGGGCATACATAGTCCATATGAACATTTGGAGTGGAGATGATTCTAATAGACCACAGTGACTTCTTTGATGTAGGCAGGCCATGTAGGAAAATCCTGTGCCACTGAGATGTTTATCATAGTGCCTGGTACAAAATAGGTACTAAATAAACGCATGTTTATTGATTGACTGTTGGCTGACTGGACATAGATTCAAATCCTGGATTCAGATTCTGCCTGTGACCTTGCATAAGACACGGCCATTCTGAGTCTCAGATTCCTCCTCTGTAAATAATAATGCCTATCATACTGACCACCACTTTGTGAGAGTCAAATGAGCTCATATAGCTAAGGTACTTTACACATTATGAAGTGTCATACAGATGTCAGCTTTTGTTAGTAATAAGTGGGCCATTGCTGAGTATGAAGATTAGTTTCATGGAAGATCTTTTTTCTCCCCATTCCAATTTCTTTGTCTGATTAATTCTGCCTCAAATCCCTCTTAATCCTGTATGTCAGACATCCCTGTCTCTTGATTTAGAAGGGGTTTTATGTCATAAATTCAGTATGACAAGTTCACCCCCAGATCAAGAAGAGGAAATGGGAAGTGAACAGTAAAGGAAACAACTTTAAAAATGGCAATATGAACATGTGTGCTTGCTTTCCAGAAATGAACTCAACAAGAAATAAGGGCACCTTCATTTCTCAGCTGGGGAAATGGATACAGTAACATGTCTGAGGGAGGAAGCATGACATCGTCATCATCATCACATACTTTTACAAACTGTGGTATGTGCATTATCTCATAGAATGCTCAAGTAGGTTATTGTTTTTGACATCTTAGAAATGAAAAAAAAAAGCTGAGGCAGAGGGAGGTCAGACTTTGGATTCTGGATTTCGGGATGAAAGGGATGAAAGCTCATCTGACCAAACCTCCTCATTTGAGAGTGTCAAAGTATGAGTCAGCCTTGAAGCCAAAAGACTGGGTTCAAATCCCCTTTCTAATCCTAGGTAAAGCACTCAATTTCTCAATCTGAATTTCTTCATCTGTAAAATGGAGATGTTCCTAGGACCTGTCTCATAGGAAGATTGTGAGGAACAAATGAGATTAAAAATATGCTTCTCAAACCTCAAAGCACTATAGACATGCTATTATTATTTTTATTATGATATTCAGATGCTCTATCAGGGGCAAAGTGAGGAAAATAAATCCATCCCTCAACACTCACTGACTTCTTTTTTTAAACTAACAAACAGAATTCTCTTCCACAGACATACAGGTAACTTGCAGACTTTAATAAGAACACTGGAGAAAACCATCTGGAAAGTAAATAGATTTAAATTTTTAATCTGACATTATTGGAACATTTTCCCCACATGGTGAAAATCCTGTTTCAATAATTTAAGTTGTTTTTCTCAAGGTCCCTCAGCCTCCGTCTTTTAAACACCTCTTCATTTCATGAGGGCTTCTCAGTGTTTGATTGATTTTAATTTTTTAAAAGCATAATTTCAGATAATGCTTGATTGCCTCATTGGCCTCTCAGCAATTCATTTTCTCAGTGGCTGGTTTTTGCAGGGCCCTCAGCGTATCAGCACAAAGAGATAGTGCTGCTGCCGAAGTGGAAAGTGAGGGAGGGCAAAGAACCTTGGATTTTTAATCAAATCTTGGTAGGTTCAAATCTTGACCCTGTTACTTATTAGCTGTGGGACCTTGGACAAGGAAGAAAAACTTAGCAGTCAAGCTCAAGAAAGGGGAGACTTTAGAAGCCCAATAACCACAAGGGAAATTATAACTGTGACATCACATAAGAAATTTCAAATAAGGATGCTGAAAACTGACCCAATTGTTTAGGTTGGAAAGGGCAGGGACTGGGAGTCATATGTCCTGAGATCCAGGCCTGGGATCTACCCCTGACAAAGTGGATGACTTTGGACTAATCCTTCATGTATCCTGACTTGGCGTTCCTCATTTGTAAAATGGGGACAAGGGTATTTAAACTACCTACCTGACTGTTGTTATTATTAATAACAATGGTGCTTTGTAGTTAGAAGGCACTTTCTTCACAACAGCCCTGTGAGGTACTGGATACTTATGCCCATTTTTCAAATGAGGAAACTGAGGTTCAAAGGGTATTATGACTTGACACAAGAGTAAGGGCATGAACTTAAGGTGTAAGATTCCAGTTTCAGGATTGTTTCTACTATGCCTTATTAACTTTCTTGTCACGAGGAGGAAATGACCTGACGTATTCAGTTGCATATACAAAACGATCAAAAATCATTATATACGTATGAAACATTATTGTTGAGATGATTATTTTTCCAAAAAGAAGCAATAAGGCATAACCAAATTTATGTGACTGCATTTCTCTCTGGGGCCTAGGGTGGGAAAAGGGTAGGAATGATTTAAAAATTAATTCAGATGCTTACAGAACACAGAATGTAAATGAAAATCCTGAAAAGGAATTCTCAGTCCAGATTTTTCTCTATGGGAAGAGAATCTATTTTTATTCCTTTGAGTAGCATGCTGAATTCACTGTCAATCACGCAGACAGTAAGGCTTTCCTAAGCTCATATGGTCAAGTCCCACTGTGGGATTTAATGTTCCTGAGAGCAAAGCAGTGGGACTTTAAAGCAAAAGCGTAAATAGAAGAAAATTCAGATAATGACACGGAACCAGGTAATCCCACAAAGATTTTGTACTTGCTTTGTTTTAATTTTTTTTTGGGCGTAGCATAACTATTATCATTTGGGGTGTTTGTTGATGGGAAGGAGGGATCTTTTGCATGCTTATGGGCTCCTGTGGGTCTCTTGTAGGTTTCTTTTTTGTATTCTTTCTGCGAGTTAACATATAGACTGTTTTGTATTTACTATACATGTATACATATGTACATATAGATATGTCTAGACAGACATACACATATGTCCCCACATATATAATTTGTTATGCTTACACATGTGTGTGTATGCAGAATATTTAGCTACATCAAGATAGATGGGGAAGGAGAGAGAGACAAAGAGAGAAAGAGAGAGAAGAGATAGAGCCAGAGACAGGGAGATGAGAGAAATAACCTGAGAAACCTTTCCCCCATATCTCTAAAGACTTAGACATATCCTATGTCTCCAATGAAGATCCTGTATAGGTGAAGACAAAATGAACTAAATTCTGAGGTTCCCAAGAGAAATCCCGGGTGAAGTCATCAGCCAAAGAGTGATTTTTTTTTTTTGTAGAATCTGTCTGTGTAACCTTTGACATGCATAGAATGTGGGTTCAGTGCCCTGGCTCAGTGTGGGGGACCATTCTCATTAGTCCTTTCCTTGAATTATGAGTTCAGAGCCTTCAAAGATGTACCACTAAGGTTACACAATTATTCATGTTACCTGAGTCACTGTATTTATGTACAGACTTTTCTCTTGTCCTTGGCCATGAATTCCTTGAGGGGAGGGAGTCCTATCTTCTTTATCTTTCAGTGACCACCAGATCCTATTGCACTGAGGCAGGTGGAAGGAGTTCTGGATTTTGGGGTCAAGAAGACTGGGGGACAAATACTTTCTCAGAGACTGTGAGCTGTTGTGCAGTGGTGTCCAACTCTTTGTGACCTCATTTGGGATTTTCTTGGCAAAGATACTGGAGTGGTTTGTTATTTCCTTTTCCAGCTCATTTTACTTATGAGGAAACGTAGGCAAACAGGGTTCAGTGACTTGCACAAGGTCACACAACTAGTAAGTGTCTGAGACCAGATTTGCACTCAGGAAGATGTGTCTTCCTGACTCCAGGCCTGTCTCTCTATCCACTACACTACTTAACTACACTGTACTTGGCACTGTATACAAGTACAAAGAATGAAACAATCCTTATTTTAAAAAAAAGCTTACCTTCTAATAAGTAAAACAGTAATAATAGCTAACATTTATATAACACTTTAAGATTTGCAAAGCCCTTATTCTCTCATTTGATCCTCACAACGGCCCTGATAGGTAGATGTTATTTTTATCTGTGTTTTACAGAGATGAGGAAACTGAGATTGACAGAGGTTAAGTAGCTTGTTCAGAACCATGCAGCTAGGAAGTGCTGGAGTCAGACTTGAAATCAGGTCTTCCAGGCTCAAAGTGCAGCATCCTCTATAGGCATACACACACACACACACACACACATACATGTATTTATATACATATGTATACATACACATTTATACACATTATTATACACATTTATATATATACACACATGTATGTGTAAACATATACACATATATACACATACATAATGTTTACTGCATAAATATATAGAGAAAAACACATGTATATGTATATATGTATATGTATGTGTGTTTGTGTGTGTGAATAAAGAGTGTTGGGAAGGGAGGACAGTGGCTGTTGAGGGGATCAGAAAATAAATGTTTTGAAGACAGTGTTTAAAGGGTAGGACCACAGATTTCTAGCTGTGGAGAAATCCTGCTTTCTTTCCAATTTGCCCTGCTTCATGCCCTAAGCCCCTACAACATGTGTACTTCATAGTTCTGAAATCCTAACTTCCATTACTGGGATATGGGGGAAGAAGGACCATCCCCTGTGTTGCAAATGTCCATTGGCACATTTCCTTAATCTCCTGCCAATATGGCCAAAGTGGAAACCTGATGTCCAGTTAAACCAGAGTTGGGGTAGGGAGGGAGAAAGCTCTTTTACTCAACTTTTGCTCAACCAGTGGTTTTCCAAATTTCAGTGCTAGACAGCATGGTCTGTGACCAAGAGAACCAAGTTTGGGGTCAGAAGAATTGTTTCTTACTAGCTGTGTGACATTGAGCAAATCACTCATAGCTATAATCCCATCAGCTGGCATTTATATAGCTCTTCGAAGTTTGCTAAGCACTTTATATATGCTAACTCATGTCATCCTCACAACCTTATGAGGTACTGGCTGTTATCATGTCTGTTTTACTGACGAGAAAACTGAGGCTGAGAGATTTAAGAGATTTGCCCTGGGTAGCACAGCTAAGGAAGGAATTTGAAGTCGTGTCTTCCAACCTCCTAGCCTAACACCATCTACTGTATTATGTATCTGTCTTGGGGAATGATTTTCCTTATTTGTAAAATTAATTGTTTGGACTAGCTCATCTCCAAGGTCTGCAAGGGTCTCTAAATCTTATGCGATAATAGATATCAGTTAAAATTATCACAAATTATCTCTGCATAAAGAGAAAGAACTGATACATAGAATTATGTATAGAATAATTTATACATGCATATATACATATATGTTCACATATACCTATTCATATATGTACATACATATAGATAGATATGTGATAGATAAATGTAGATAGATATATTTGTGTCTAAAGTTAGCCATTTCTAGGGCAGGGGAGGAATGAAGAAAAAAGGGGAAAATTTACATGATAATTTTATTATATATTTCAAAGTAATAACAAGTTGTACATAATAGATTTTCAGTTCCATGTGCAATCATCTATTTATTTTACTGTGTTATGGAAATGCTGGTTTTATTCTATAAATAAATAAAATTTTAAAAAATTATAATGAAAAATGAAAGAATTTTCTCTCTCTCTCTTTTTTTTTTGCTTTTGTTTCTTTGCAGGAGCAAATGTGTAATAGTTAAAAGACTAATTCTTCTCAGAAATGGGATGGACCAGGGTTCCATGATGCTGCTATTCCCACTACCACTTGCTCTTCAATTTGGTAGTGGGAGAAAAGAAAAGGCATAGATAAAAATAAGGCAGGCTTAGAAAGTAGGGAGATTAGACTAAATGGAGATCTTAATAGTCCTTCAGAATAAAGCTATCTGAAATCAGGAAATTTGAGGAAAAGTTTTTTTTACAGTAAGCTTCTCTGACAAAGGCCTTTTTCTTAAATACATAGGAAACTGAGTCAAATTTATAAAAATAAGAGCCATTCCCCAAGTGATAAATGGGCAAAGGATATAAACAGGTAGTTTTCAGAAGAGGAAATCAAAGCTATCTATGTTGTTGTTCAGTCATTTTCAGTTGTGTTTGACTCTCTGTGACCCCATTTGGGGTTTTCTTGGGAAAGATACTAGAATAGCTTGCCATTTCCTTCTCCAGCTCATTTTATAGTTGAGGAACTGAGGTAAACAGTGTTAAGTGACTTGCCCAGGATCACAAAACTAGTAAAGGGTCTGAGACCAAATTTGAACTCAGGAAAAAGAATCTTACTGATTCCAGCCCTAGCACTTTATCCACCATACTAGCTAGTTACTTCAGAGCTATCTAGTCATATAAAAATACTCTGAATCACTATTGATTGGAGAAATGCAAATTAAAACAACTCTGAGGTACCACCTCACACTTATCACATTGTCTAATATGACAAAAAAGGAAATGACAAAAGTTGGAGGGGATGTGGCATAGGGACACTGGGAACTATTGGTAGAGTTATGAACTGATCCAGCCATTCTGGAGAATAATTTGGACTTAACTCCCAAAGGATTATAAAACTGTACATACCCTTTCACTCAGCAATACACTATAAGGTCTATATCCCAATGAGATCAAAGAAAGAGAAAAAGGAGCTATATGTACAAAAATATTTATAGTAGCTCTTTTTGTTGTGGCAAAGAATTGGAAATTGAGGATGCCCATCCAATGGGGAGTGTCTGAACAAGTTGTGGTATATGATTGTGATAGAATACTACTCTGGTATAAGAAATGATGAGCAGGATTATTTCAGAAAAGCCTGGGAAGACTTAGATGAACTGATGCAGAGTGAAGTGAGTAGAACAAGGAGAACATTATATACAGTAAGAGCATTATTGTAAGGATGACCAGCTTGAAAGACTTAGCTATTTTGATCCTGACAATGATCTAAGACAATTCCAAAGGAATCATGATGAAAAATTCTGTCTACTTCCAGAGAAAGAAGTAATGAACTCTGAGTGAAGACTGAAGCCTATTTTTTTAAATTTTCTTTATTTTTCTTGCTTTTTGTGGCAACATGGCTAACATAGAAATTTATTTTGCATGACTTTGCATATATATTGGTATTCTATTACTTGAGTTCTCAATGGGTGGGGGAGTCACTAGGGGGAAGGTGGGAACTTGGAACTCAAATTTTTTTAAATAAATGTTTAAAAAAAGAAGAAACATAACTATCTAAAGGGTTTTTCCCTACCTCTAATAAGTAATTAGAATGGGAAAGGACCCTGCCTAATCTTAAACTGTCATTTTACAGATAAGGAAACTGAGACCTAGAGAAGTCACAAGATCATAGATTTTGAGATGAAAATAACGTTTGAAGCAATCAACCAACTCACAAATCTTTTGTTTAAATCTGGTTTCTCTACCCCAACCTCTCACTGAAAAAGAAAGAGAAACAAAACCTTTGTACCGATAGGAATGGTTAAACAAAGCAAATTCCAGTATTATCCATGTCCAAAGCAAATCTTCTTCAATCTGCCTTCTCAGTCAATTTCCTAGTTTTCTGTCAGGGTCGTGGGTCCTCTGGAATTGAGTAAACAACTTAATTTTAAAGATGAAAAAGCAAAGGCCCAGATAGGCACTGACATGACCAGGTCAGACAAATGGATGAAGCAACATTTGAATCCAGATCCTCTAGCTCTAAAGTCAGTTTTCTTTTCCCTGGACAATGTTGCCTCTTTGACGTGATGTACCAAGGCTGCAATATCAGAGAGGGGATTTGTATCCATGTCCTCTGATTTCTAACCCAGCACTCTTCATGCTATGCCATCCAGATTAATTGTGTTACATGTTGCTTTATCCTTTAATAGTAAATTTTCCTCATCCTCACTTTGTTTCAGTTGAATTAAGAAACAGAATAAGGAAGAAACAGGAATGAGTCAGAGTTCCTGGGAATTTTGAGTTAGGCTGATGGTCAGAAGGTGAGAAAGAACGAAGAAATATTAATATGTAAAGATGGGAATTGGCAGCTAGGTAGCACAATGGATAGAGCTCCAGGCCTGGAGTCAGGAAAACCTGAGTTCAAATCCAACCACAGACATTTACTACCTGTGTGATCCTGGGTAAGTCACTTAACTGTATTTGCCTCAGTTTTCTCATCTGTACAATGAACTGGAGCAGGAAATGGAAAACCATTCCAATATCTTTCTCAAGAAAGTCCCAAATGGAGTCACAAAGAGTCAGATGCAACTGAACCATAACGATAACCATAAAAATGGAAGTTAGGACCTTGGGGTTCTAGTACTAGTCCTGCCATTGAAATGACTGGTTAATGTATTTTCCTTCTCATATGTCTAAGAAGTTTGGACCAGATGGCCCCAAGGTCTTTGCCTTTTTGTTCTAATATTCCTGACCCTCTGAGGTAATGGCCTGAGGTAAGTGATCAGGGACAGAGTAGCCTTCCTGGTCTTCCCAGGGCCATTTCTTGATCACTTGTTGCTGGGAAAACAATTCCAAGAATTTGACCTGCTGAGAAGTATCTGGTGTCTACTGTCATTTTCATAAAGTCTAAAAAAAAAAAAGATAGAAAGGATGATTCTGGTTCATTAACCAGGAAGTGCAGGATGGGCCACCCACTGGAGTCCACTACTATGTGTGAGAGAGAGACTGTGTGGGAGGGAGCGAAGTAGAGAACAGGGAAGAGGGAGGATAGACTTTTCTATCCCCTTCCTTGGGATATGATTCTGTCTGCGGGAGGCTAGCCAATTTGGTCATAGTACTGTTGCTGTAAAATGTGTCTTGTAACAATTTGAATAAGAAGAATTGCTGATAGTTGCTTAATATGGGGCGTTGATATGTACAGCAGCATTATTATATTATATATATTCGATATCAGATTCATCAAACGAAAATATAATTGAAGTGTTAGTGTGGCATAATAGGAGCAACACTTTCTATATGAAGCCCTAGTGCTAGTACCTGGCACCACCTCCCCCCAATTATTATGTACAGGCATACTTTGGAGATACTGCAGGGTCAGTTCCAGACCATTGCAATAAAGTGAATATTGCAATAAAGCCAGTCACACAAATTTTTTGGTTTCCTAGTGCATATAAAAGTTATGTTTCCACTATGCTGTGCTCTATTAAGTGTGCAATAGTATTATGTCTAAAAAATGTGCATACCTTAATTAAAAAATACTTTATTATTAACAAATGCAGACTATCATCTGAACTTTTCATGAGTCATCATCTTTTGGCTGGTGGACGATCTTGCCTCCATGTTGTTGGCTGCTGACTGATCAGGGTGGTGGCCTAGCATTCAGCCTATCTCACTCAGTTTTTCACGTCTTCCTCACTAAGCTTAATCATTTTTAGTTTTTTCCTTTTTTAAAAACTGCATCCTATTTTCAATTCACAGAGCAAAACAAGCATTTCCATAACATGGTACAACAAACAAAAAGTGATTATTCATGAAACTGAGAATCTACCATGTACCACTTGCTATTTTCTCCAACTATGGAATAAAGTTATAATGTAAATTTCTTTTTTTTCTTTTTTTCCCCTTCCTTCCTTTTCCCACACCCTAGGGATGGCTACCATTAGACCTCTCCCCCCCACTTAATTATTCTGTAAATACTTCTATTTATCAGTTCTTTCTCTAAATGCAGATAGCATCTTTCTTCATATATCCTTTATTTTTAATTTGTGTGTTTATAATAAAATGTCTTTTGATTTAAAGTAAGAGTTTTGCAACTTTTCCTTTCACTTAAACACTTGCAGGCCATATTAGGGTTATTAAGTAATCTAATTTCAATATTTTTGAGTCACAGGGAAGTCAGAGGAAAGGGAGAGAGATGGGAAATGGCTGCTCAGTCGGTGAAGCAGTCAGACCATACAACATTTGTTGATTGTTTGCCATCTTCAATTCCCATATAGGCATGGTTTTTGGTGCCCCCAAACAATCACCAAAGGAACCTCAAAGATCATTGATTACAGATCACCACCACACATATAATAATAATGAAAAAATTTGAAATACTGTGAAATTTACCAAAATGCAACACAGAGACACCATGTGAGCATGTGCTGTTGGAAAAGGTGCTGGTGACTTGCCTGATGCAGGATTGTCTCAAATCTTCAATTTGTAAAAAAAAAAAAAATGCAATATCTGTGAAACTCTCTAAAGCTAAGTGCTTTGAAAGCTAGGCTGAAAATTTTGTATTTGATCCTGGGAGCAATAGTGAGCCACAAGAGTTTACCGAATAGATGAGGAGCATCATCAACTCTGTGTTTTCAGATCAATTTGACAGCTGAGTGGAGGATGGACTGGGGTGGAGAGAGGCTTGGTGGAAGGGCTATTGATTTTTGTCTCTATCTCCAGTCTTTAACATAATGCCTGTCACATAGGAGGTGCTTAATAAATGTTTATTGACTTATTAATTGAAAGAATGTTGAATTTGGAGTCTGGAGACTTGAGTTCATGTTTCAGCATTGACACTTGGGAATGAAAATGCTGACCTGCCATAGAAATAGAGCTTTGTCTTTGATTTCTGGAAGTTTAGACCAGGAGGATGTAAGCTATGGCAGATTCTTCTTATCCTCTGTCTATCAGAATTTTCACTTGCCTTCAAAGCCCAGCTCTGGTGCTCCTTCTCTCTCTCTCTCTCTCTCTCTCTCTCCCTGTCTCTCTCTCTCTCTCTCTCTCTCTCTCTCTCCCTCTCTCCCTTTCTCTGTGTTTGTTTCTCTGTCTCTGTGTGTGTCTCAGTCTCTCTTTCTACACACTTACACACATACATATGTGTATGTATATATTGCTTTTATCAAGGCCCCAAATTATTAGCGATCTGTCTCTCAAAATGATTGTGTGTGCTATGTACTATATATATGTTGTATTCTCACATTAAAAGTTCCTTGAAGACAGGAACTATTTTCCTTTTGTTTTTGTACCCCTAGTGCCTAGCACATGGCTAGAACATGGTAGGTCTTAATTCATATGTTTATGTACCCATCATCTCCCCTGACAGGAGGAATTTACTGGATTATTTATAAGAATTTGCTGAATTAAGTTGGTTTGGATAGAATCGTCAATTTGGAAAGTCTTCAAGTATGGATGCTGGGGATAGGTTTATACTCTGATGCCCAGGGACCAGGCTAGCCAAGCATGGAAAGACTCATTCCCAGGTTGGCCACAGGGTGATGAATTTGTCAGTCACAGAATTTCATGGGGAAAAAATATGATTTGTGTTAATAGAAAGATTATTGATATAAATATTGGGAGAAAAAGAGAGAAAATTAACAACATCCATATCCTCAGAATTGTATAATAATGATAGTAATAATAACTGATATTGACATAGCGCTTCAAAGTCAACGACACAATGTGTTTTCTTATTTCAGCCCCACTGTAACTCAGGAAGGTGGTGCTATAGGAGTTATTCCCATTTTACAGAAGAGGAGATTGAGGCACAGAGAGGACAGGGGACATGCCCATCACACAGCTATGGAGTGTCACAGAGAATTGGAGCTAGGTGTTCCTGACTCCACGTCTAGACTTCTTTCCATCACACACAACCTACTTCATGGGGCTGTTGCACGGAAAGTGATTTGTAATAATAATAAGCATTTCTATATTGCTTTAAAGTTTACAAAGTACTTTATCAACATCTCATTTTATCCTCACAACCACCTTGACAATTAGGTGCTATTATTATGGCTCCCAATTTACATATGAGGAAACTGAGGCAAACAGAATTTGAGGCTACTTCTGTAGGATCACATAGCTAGAAGTGTCTGAGGCTGAATCTGAACTCAGATCTTACTGCCTCCAGATCTGGTGCTCTATCCACTGGGCCACCTAGCTACCTTTAGATTTATAAACATTAGGGCTCTATAAAAATGAGTTGTTGCTATTATAATAGAAAGTTGGGCCATTACTGACCTGAATTTCTGATCAAGATGCTGAGTGGAAATGGATTTTTCTTTCGTGTTTGAATCTGTGATATCTGAGAATTCCTAATGTGGAAAGTCCTTTCCACAAAATAGCAACTCTATCATCACTTGTAAACAAGGTCTTCTATCTATAAGGCAAACACTCTAGTCCAGATGTAGAGAACCTGAAGCCTGAAGGCTATATGTAGCCCTCTAGGTCCTCAAGTGCAGCCCTTTGACTGATCAGGGTCACACTTGAGGACCTA
The DNA here is from genome assembly GCF_028372415.1 of Notamacropus eugenii. Taxonomy (NCBI): domain Eukaryota; kingdom Metazoa; phylum Chordata; class Mammalia; order Diprotodontia; family Macropodidae; genus Notamacropus; species Notamacropus eugenii. Next base: position 15,370,161 of record NC_092877.1, read on the forward strand.
GAGGGCCACAAGTGGCCTTGAGGCCACAGGTTCCCCACCCCACTCTAGTCTTAGTCTTAACCTGGGGTCTGTGAAGTTAAAGAAAAAAAAATTGATAACTGAATTTCACTATAATTGGTTTCCTTTGCAATCCTATTTATTTTATTTTCTGCATTATTCACCCTGGAAAATACCTCCACTACCATGTCTCAGCAGCCCCCTGACTCTGGAAGATGCCTCTGCCTCTATGGTCCCTTTCTTCTGGAACTGCCATTTTAAAAGGAAACCCCCAGGCCACATTCACTACTTCATTCCTCTCTAGGTTCCATTCTTATTTCTCAGACTTCTTTCTTAACCATGCTCCTATGCCCTTGAACAGACCCTTTCTTCCTCCTCACAGCTTCTGTTATATGCCATCTTCCCTGAGGGCAAGGACTATCATATCTTCTTGTATTTGAATTTCCAGGTCTTAGCATAGTGCCTGGTCCAGGGGTGGGGAACCTGCAGCCTTGAGGCCACATGTGGCCCTCTAGATCCTCAAGTACAATCCTTTGACTGATTGAAACATCACGGAACAAATCCCCTTTCCATAGCAAATGTTTAATAAGTTCTTGTTGACTCAACTACTTACATTTAAAAATTCTATTCTGACTAAAGGTCCATAGCTTTAATGCCAAGAGTTCATGACAAAAAGAGAGTTAAGAACTCAGAGTCTCCTTACAAGGCCATACTTATGTGAAGGTGTAGGATATTTAGTTAAATCATTTATACAGTCTTCAGTTCTGGTTTGTTCAAATGATTTTTACAGAAGTAAATTGGATCACTCTCTCTGACTTTCATCTAAAGATTTGTTTCAAAGACACCACTTTGAGGAATAAACCCAGCTGGTGGATCCATGCATGACCACCTTGCCTCTGGACAGTAATAATGAGAATCAAAATGTAGGGATGTCTTAATCAACAATAATTTATTCCTGCATGTGGATGAGTAGAAATATCTTTAACATGGCTGCCACCCATGTATAAAAAGAAAAAAAAAAGAATCTCTGTTTCATTAAGCTCCCTCCCCAAGCTATTTAGATAGCAGAATGTCTCAGAGGATTAGGAATGTCAGATAAATACTCTCCTTTGCATTCGGAAGATGAAAGATCAATTCTCTCCAGGGAGCAGGGGAAATGAGCAAGTACAAAAAAGAACAGTTTCCTAACATGTCCTAACTGAGTTAATGCCATCTTTCTCATCTGTGCTTTCTTAGGCATCATTTGCCTACCAGTGCCCTGTCCTATATAATGTCATTTTGATATTATCTGAAAAAACATTAAATGAATTTGTTGCTTTTAATTCACATATGCTAGCCCCATTGGTCTTTTATTCCTGATCCCTCCACATTGCTGTCAGAATTTACTAGAAGATTCGTCTTATTGGCTGCGAATGATTAACACAATGAGACAGCTTTCTACATTTCCTAACGCAGCACCTACCACACAGAAGGGGCTTAATGAATGTTTGTTGACTGATTGGTCAAAAGAATGTTGGATTTGGAGTCTGGAGACTTGAGTTTATGTTTCAGCTTGGACTCTTAGGGAACGATAGTGCTGACATTCCATAGTGGCAAGGTGGTATCCTTGACTTCCGGAAGGTTAGACCAGGAGAATGTACACTCTGGCAGATTTTTTGATTTCTTTGTCTTTCAGAATCCTTACCTGCCTTCAAAGCCCAGCTCAGGTATCACCTCCTATTCAGGGCTTCTCCCTGTTCTCCAAAGTATTAGCAATCCTTCCCACTTATAATGATTTTGTATTGACTTTGTTTGTGCTTTGTTGGTATATTGTTGTATTCTTACTTTAGATTTTGTATTGACGTTGTTTGTGCTTTGTTGTTATACATGTTGTATTCTTACTTTAGAATGTGAGTTACTTAAAGGCAGGAGCTGTTTTCCTTTCTTCTTTGTATCTCCAGTGAATAGCATAGTGTTGAACATGATAAGTCCTGCAGGGAAATGGTGAATCACAGTGTCAAAGGGAGTCTATCTCTGTGTTTATTACACCTTTTAGAATCTTCAAATGGTAGAGCTGGAAGGAATCTTAAATAGGACATAGTTTAGGGGTTCTTAATATGAGGTCCATTAAGTAAAATTTTTTTGATGATTGTATTTCAATATAAATGACTTCCATTGTAATTCTTATTACAACATTTTTATTACGGTCTTTTATCTTATGCATTGAAGACCATCATTCTGAGAAGGGTCCTTAGGCTTCTCAAGAATGTCCAGGGGGTCCAAGATGCAAAAAAAAGTTACAAACTTTCACACTAATCCACCCACCTCTTTTTAAAAAGGAACAAACTGAGAAACCCAGAGAGGTAGGTTCAAAAAGTGCTTCAAAAATCACAGATTGGTGGATGGAGCCAGGATCACAGATTAAGGCAGGAACTTGCCTGAACTCTCCCAAATTCACCTCCAAACAACTATAAAATTATGCCTCAAAATGAATTCTGGAATGGCAGAACCAACAAAAGGACAACATAAAAAAAATTCCAGCCCAAGACAACATAGAAGGTTGACAGAAAAAGTCTATCTCACTTGGGTAGAAAGGAGCACAGTTCAGTGCAGGTAGTGTTCAGGCAAGCCAGCAGGAGGACACATGCCAGCAAGTTGGCAGAGAGACCCCCAGCCCTTGTGCAGCTCAGGGGCAAGACCCCATGTCCTCAGTGCAAAAAGCTTCCTCCATCCCAGGAACAAAGCCCAACTTTAACATAAAATTTCAAATTATGATAGAGACTGGAAAAATTGATCCTCCCCAAATAAGAAAGGAACATGACCATAGAAAGTTACTATGAAGAGATGGAAGATCAAAACCAATTTAGAATAGGACAACAATGTTGAAACAGCTACATGGGAAACCCCAAAGAAAAATGTGAATTGATCTCAGGTTGTGGAAGCACTTAAAAAGGATTTTAAAAATCAAATAAGATAGATAGAAGAAAAATTGGGAAAAGAAATGAGGATGATACAAGAGAATCATGAAAAAAAGAGTCAACATCTTGGTAAAGGAAGAAGCAAAAAAATGGGGGAAAGATAGACAAAAATTCACTGAAGAAAAAAACTTAAAAAGTAGAATTGGCCAAATAGAAAAGGAGGTACAAAAGTTCACTGAAGAAAATAATTCCTTAAAAATCAGAATTAGGCAAGGGGAAGTTAATGACTAAATATATAACCACTAAATGTTTTAGCATCCAAAATTTTAAAGTTAAATGAGTTGCAGGAGGAAATAGAGAGTAAAACTATACTAGTGGGGGACCTCAACTTTCCCCTCTCAGAACTAGATAAATCTAATAAAAAAAAAAAACAAGGAAGAAGTTAAGGAAGTGAATAGAATTTTGCAAAAGTTAGATAGAATAGATCTCTGGAGAAAATTGAATCTGAATAGAAAGGAAAACACTGTTTTGTCAGTGGTACATGGTATCTATAAATAAATTAACCATATATTAAGACATAAAAACCTTACAATCCAACGCAGAAAAGTAGAAATATTAAATGCATACTTTTCAGATCATAAGGCAAGCAAAATTACACTCAATAAAAGGTCACAGAAAGATAGATTAAAAACAGATTAGAAACTAAATAATCTTAAAGAAAGAAAAATAATAAAAAGTAGATCAAAGAATAAATCATAGATATCGTCAATAATTTCACTAAAGAGAATGACAAGACAATACTCTAAAATTTATGGGATTCAGTACTTAGGGGGAAAATTATGCCTGAAAATGCTTACATTAATAAAATAGAGAAAGAACAGATCAATGAATTGGGCATGCAACTAAAAAGACCTAGAAGAACAAATTAAAAATCTCTAATTATACATCAAATTGGAAATCTTGAAAATCAAAAGGGAGATTAATAAAATTGAAAGTAAGAAAACCATTGTACTAATAAATAAAATTAAGAACTGGTGCTATGAGAAAACACTAAAATAGAAAAACCATTGGTTAATTTGATATAAAAAAGAAAGAAAACAAATTATCAGGATCAAAAATGAACAGAGTGAATTCACCATCAATGAAGTGGAAATTAAAGTAATTAAGAGATATTTTGCCTAATTATATGCCTGTAAATTTGACAGTCTAAGTGAAATAGATATTTACAAAAATATAAATTGACCAGATTAACATAAGAGGAAATAAAATACTTAAATGACCCCATCTTAGAAAAAGAAATTGAAAAAACCATCAGTGAATTTTCTAAGGAAAAAAAAAATCCAAGGTCAGATGGGTTCACAAGTGAATTCCAGCAAACATTTAAAAAACAATTAATTCCAATCTACATATACTATTTTGAAAAATAAGCACCGAAGAAGTCCAACCAAATTCATTTTAAACCACAAATACAATGATACTTAAACCAGGAAGAGCAAAAATAGAGAAAGAAAACTATACACAAATTTCCCTAAAGAATATTGATGCAAAAATTTTAAATAAAACACTAGTGAAGAGATTAGAGCAATATATCCCAAATATCATACAGCATGACCAAGTTTAACTTGTACCAATAGTACAGGGCTGGTGCAATATTAGGAAAACCATCAGCATATGTGACCATATCAATAACAAAACCAATAGAAATCATATAATTATCTCAGTAGATGCATAAAAAGCTTTTTGGCAAAATATAATACCCTTTCTTATTAAAAAAAATACTAGAGAGGACCTGAATAAATAAAGCTTTCCTTAAAATAATAAGTAGCATCTATCTAAAACCATCAGCAAATATTATCTGTAATGGGGATAAGCTAGAAGCCTTCCCAACAAGATGACAGGTGAAGCATGAATGCCCATTATCACCACTATTATGCAATATTGTACTAAAATATTAGCTATAACAGTAAGAGAAGAAAAATAAATTAAAGGAATTAGAATAGGCAATGAGGAAACAGAACTGTCACTCTTTGCAGATGGTATACTTGGAGAATCCTAGAGAATCAACCAAAAAAGTAGTTGAAATGATTGATAATGTTAACAAAGTTGTAGGATATAAAATAAACCCACATAAATTATCAGCATTTCTACATATTGCTAACAAAGTCCATCAGGAACAGATAAAAAGAGAAATTCTTTTTAAAATAAGTATAGATTATATAAAATACTGAGAAGTCTACATGCCAACACAAACCTAGGAGTTATCTGAACAGAATTACAAAACACTTCACACAAATAAAGTCAGATCTAAATAAATGGAAAAACTTCAATTGTCCATGTGTAAGCTGAGTCAGTATAGCAAAAATGGCAATTTTCTACCTAAATTAATTTACTTCAGTGCCATACCAATCAAACTACAAAAAAGTTATTTTACAGAGCTAGAAAAAAATAATAAAATTCATCTGGAAGAACAAAAAGTCAAGCATATCAAGTGAATTAGCAAAAAAAAAAAAAAAATCAAAAGACAGTGGACCCACCATATCTGATCTAAAACTACATTATAAAGCAGTAACCATGAAAGCTATCTGTTACTGGCTAAGAAACAGAATGGTAGATGAGTGGAATAGGTTAGGTATACAATACATTGTAGTAAATGGCCATAATAATTTAGTGTTTGATAAAGAAGCAAGCTAATATGACAGGAAATTAAAATGATAAATGTGGGAGGGGTGATGGGAAACTGGGACATTAATGCACTGTTGGTGGAGTTGTGAACTAATCCAATCATTCTGTAAAGCAATTTGGAGGTATGCCCAAAGCGCTATAAAACTATGCATATTCTTTGATCCAGAAATACCACTATATGATCTGTATCCCAAAGAGATGAGAGAGAGAGAGAGAGAGAGAGAGAGAGAGAGAGAGAGAGAGAGAGAGAGAGAGAGAGAGAGATTTGTATGAAAATATTTATGGCTGCTCTTTTTGTGGTGGCAAAGAATTAGAAACTGAGAGGATGTCCCTCATTTGGGGCATGGCCGAAAAAGTTGTGGTATATGATTTTAATGGAATACTATTGTGCTATAAGAAATGATGAGCAGGATGCTCTCAGAAAAACTTCACAAGACTTACATGAATTGTTGCAAAGTGAAGTGCGCAGAAGCAGGAGAGCATTATAACAGCAATATTTTAAGATGATCAATTATAAAATATTTAGCTACTTTGATCAAGGTAATTATCCAAGATAATTCCAAAGGACTCATGATGAAAAATGCTATCTACCTCCAGAGAAAAGATTGATGTAGTCTGAATGCAGATCAGAGCATACTATTTTTCACTTTCTTTATTTTTTCATGTTTTTTTTGTTTGTGTTTTCTTTCACAACATTACTAATATGGAAATATGTTTTGCATGATTCCATATGTATAATCTACATAAAATTTCTCACTCTTTCAGGGAGTACAGTGAGAAGGGAGGGAGAGAGAGAATTTGGAACTTCACATTTTAAAAATGAATGCTAAAAGTTATTTTTACATGTAATTGAAAAAAATTAAATATCATTATAAAATAAAGTCACATAGCTTGTTGAGTAGCTATCCAGGACCAAAACTCAAATATCCTAATTCTTACGTACCATCTCAACTACATATTCAGGAGCTAGGTGAATATTCTCCCCAATTTGAAAATGTTCTACTTAGCTTGGGAGTCGAGACACCTAGGTTCTATTTCTAGTCTCTTCACCACTTGGATTTTTTTCCTCTTTTCTTTTCTGTAAAAAACGCTACCACAGCTCCCAGCTTCTCTTTTGGGCTCTGCACCATTTCCCTTTTTATGTAGCTTTTAAGCCCTTCAAATATTTGCTAACAGTTCTAAATATTTAGCAAGTACTGCAAAATGTTGCTAAAGCCTCCCTTTAACCATACTCACATTTTCCTTTCAGGCACATTTTAAAAATCATAGCTCTGGAGCTGGAGGGGACCTTAGAGACCCATTTGTCCAATAGTCTCACTTCACAGATGAGGAATAGGTGCAGAAAAGTTAGCTGAGTTACCCAAGGTCACACAGGTTTTGGTTCCAGAGATATTACAGATGGGCTATAACATTGCAAAGGGGGCGGGGAAAACTGCCTACAGGCTTTATAGCCAAAAAAAATAGATGCGAATGCTATGGAGGTATCATAGCAACAAGTCAGTATGTTAATAGTCCTTTTAATTCGACAATTCAAAAGATTTAATTCAATTTCACAAATACTTTCTAAGAGTCAACTATGTGCAAGGAACTAGGCTTAATAACAATAACTCATACTTTAATAGTTCTTTAAACCTTATAAAACACTTGTACCACAAAAGCAAAATAGCATCTCTACCAATGACTTATAAACTTAGATAGTAGCCTCAAACACTGAAATGTTAAGTGTCTTGTTTATGGTTACAAAGGTCCCTATGTCCTGTCTTTCAATGACTCTGTGAGGTAGCAGGAATATTGTTACAGATGAGAAAACTGAGGCTCACAAAACTGAAATGATTGCCCAGTGTCACTAAAGCTAGTAAGTGTTGGAGTCAGGATTTAAAGTAAAATATTTTGACACCAAATCCATTGACCATTTCATTAAGCCACTTAGACTACATACTGAAAGAGACAAGACATATGCTTTTCTCATAAGCAGCTTAGCATTGAGTAGAGGAGAAGCTAATGGGAGCAAAACATGAGGATAAGTGCAAAGGGGAGGAATTCAGGCAAAGAGGTATGGGAAATTTGGAGAGTAAGAAGTCACTTATACAACTGGAGGAATCGGAGAAGTTTTCATGGAGGAAGTGACAACTCAGCTGGTCTTTGAAGGAAGGGAAAGGCTCCAATAGGCAGAGATGGTGGAGGAATTCATTCTAGGCATGGAAAATGGCATGAAGACAAGATGAGAATGAAGGACAGGGTGCTTCAGGCTGTAATGTAGTTAAACATTGACATCTTGGGGAGTCAGTGAATTTAAATGATGGCAATTGGTGAGTTTGATTCAGGTGATTACTACATGTACTACTGTGGGCAAGCATTCCTTAGAAGAAATAGAGTGTCCCTCATAGTCAATAAAAAAGGTCAAAAAAGCAGTATTGTGGTATAATCTCAAAATGATACAATTATATCTGTTTGAATCCAGGGAAACATCATAGCAAGTCTATCAAGAGCAAGTCCATGCTCTAACCACTGATAATGAAGAGGTCAAAGTTCATCAATTCTATGAAGATCTACAACATCTTCTAGAGATAACATCCAAAAAAGATGTCACATTCATCATGGGAGATTGAATGTTAAAGTAGGAAAACAAAAGAAAATTGAGGCAAGTTTGGCCTTGAAGTACAAAGTAAGCAGGGCAGAAACAATGAGTTTTGTCAGGATAACTCGCTGGTCATAACACTCTTTTTTACAACAACCCAAAAGGCACACATGGATACCACCAGATGGTCAAAATAGAAATTAGTCAAAGGTGCAGAAACTCTATATAGTCAGTGAAAACAAGACCTGAAGCTGACTATAACTCAAATCATGGGTTTCTTATTGCAAAATTGAGACTTAAATTGAAGCAGAAGAAACCATAGACCACATAGGTATGACCTAAGTAACGTCCCTTATGAATATGAAGTGGAAGTAGATGAATAGATTTAAAGGATTTGGTAGATAGAATGCCCGAAGAACTATGAACAGAAACAAAAAAAAAAACATTCCAAAGAAAAAGAACAGCAAGAAAACAAAATGGTGGTCTGATGAGACTTTACAAATACCCAAGGAAGGAAGGAAAGGAAAAAATAAAAGATAAAGGAAAAGTATACCCAACTGAAAGTAAAATTCCATAGAATAGCAGGGAGAGATAAAAGAAATAGAGGAAAACAATAGAATGGGAAAGTCAAGAGGTCTCTTCAAGAAAATTAGAGGTACCAAGGAAAGTTTCATCAAAAGTAGCTATGACAACCACCGATCGCCACCTGAAAGAGATACTAGGATGAAAACCTACAGGGATATCATAGCCAGGTTCTGAAATCCCCAGGTTAAGGAGAGAATATGAGCAACAAGAGAAAAACCAATTCAAATACCATGGAGTCAATCAGAATCACGTAAGACCCTCTATGGGCAAGCATCCCTTAGATGCTTAGTGGCAACACTGAAAGACCACAGGTCTTAGGACGCTATATATAAAAATCAAAATAGCTGGGATTGTGGCCAAAAATATCAAACCCAGCAAAATTAAGTATAATCCTGAACAATAACAACAAAAAAGACATTTCATGAATTGACAGACTTTCAGGATTTTGTCCCCAAAAGACTAGAACTTCATAGATCCAGAATGTAAGATGAAGATTACAGACTAATTACCAAGTACTCAATAAGGACAAATTGTTTACTTTTTATGTGTGGAAATATAAACCACATACCTAAGATTGTTATTAGTAATTGGGTTGGTAGAAAGAAAGACTGGGGGTAGAGCTGAGTATGATGTGGTCCTAAGAAGCAAAATTGCATACAGAAAGGTAAAGAGACTATTTCATACCAATGAGGTGGGAGAGGAGAACTGATACAGATGAATCAGACCAGGGAAGAGGACCAGTAAGTAGTGCTGGAACCCAACTCACATCAGATCTGGGTTAAAGATGCAACAATATGTACATTTAGAAGTGGATTAAAGTCTTCTAAATTTATAAAGAAATAAGATGAGGGAATAGGATAAGGGGGTGGTATATAAGGGTGTGTAGATTAAGATTAGTAGAGGAGTGAGGGGAAAGGATAAAGGAGGTGTTCTTAGAAGAGTGGGTAGATTAAGGAGTAAGAGAGCAAGGTAGCAGGTAGAAGTAAAGCAGAGGAGTAAGAAGGGATAGGATAAATTGGGTGAGAAGAATAGTGAGGAAAAATAGGCAGGAAAATACACAACAAGTAATAGTAACTTAGAAGGTGAGTGGGAAGATCTTACCCATAAAATGCAAACAGATAGCAGATTAAACATTTGAGTTCAACAATATGTTGCTTTCAGGAAACATTATAAAAATGAGAGATACACACAAAGATAAAATAAAGGACAGGAGTAGAAATTAGTATGTAAAAAAACAGCAACAACAACCAGGGAAAGTAATCATGATCTCAGACAAAATTCAAGTTAAAATAGATTTTATCAAAAGTAAAAAAAAAGAAACTAGACAACATTTCAGCAATATTATTCAATATTGTATTAGACTATTTAAAATACTTTGACAGTATAAAATACTTGAGTTTATACCTGACAAAACCGACACAGGAATTATATGAACATAAACATAAAACACTTTTTATACAAATAAAGTTCAATCTAAATAATTGAAGCATCATTTATTATTCATGGGTAGGTAAAGCCAATATAATTTTTAAATGGCAATTTTACCTACCTAATCTGTTTATACAATATCATCCCAATTAAATGAATAAAAATGATTTTATTGAGTTAGAAAAAAATGTTAACTAAGTTCATTTGGAAGAACAAATGGTCAGGAATTTCAAAGAAACGAGGGAAAAAAGATATAAAGGAAGTAGATTCAGCAGTATCAGACCTAAAATTATGTTAGAAAATGAGAAAATTTTTGAAATATAAAAAGAATAATTTTGATTATTTTAAAATTAAAATTTTCCTGTATAAATAAAATCTATGTAGTCAAGAATAGAAGAAATGCAGAAAATTGGGGGGAAAACACCCATAGATGATCTTTCAGATAGGATGTGATTAGGTGGGAATATAGTTGTGATGTAAGAAATGATGAGCTGATTGATTTAGAAAAACATGGAAAGACTGGGACTTATGAAGGAAAATACTATCCCTCTTCAGAGAAACAGATGATAGGAGGAAATAATTATAGTATGGTCTTACATATGTGTGTATGAATGTATACATGTATATATGTGTATGTTTATAGATATCTGTGTATATTATATATATTCACACTTAATTGCAGCTTTCTTTAGGGTGGGGAGGGGGAAGGAAGAGGAAAATAAAGTAAAAGTGCACAGAAAAGAACAAAGAAAACCAACAAGTAAACAAAGGAAAGCTGGGCAGCACTGCAAACAATGTTAACTATTTGTTATACAGGTATTCTTGAAATGAAAAGTTATTGTTTCATATCAAGTCCTCTCTTATGGGCTGCTGTGTACATAACAATGTTTTCCCCCTCATTTTGTGTTTAAGTTTAAAATATAAAAGAGTCACAAAAATGGGCATGATAAAAGACAAAATGGTAGGGATTTAATAGAAGCAGAAGAGATTAAGAAGATTTAGCAGAATATACAAAAGAACTATACAACAGAGATCTTAATGTCACCAATACCCACGATGGTGTGGTTACTGATCTAGAACCAGACATCTTAGAGAGTGAAGTCAAGGGGACCTGAGGAATCACCACTAACAATAAGGCTAGTGGAGGTGATGGAATTCCAGCTGAGCTATTCAAAACCCCTAAAATGATGCTGTTAAAATGCTGCACTCAATATACCAGCAGATTTGGAAAACACAACCATGGTCAGTTTTTGTCACAATCCTAAAGAAGAGAAATGTAAAGGAACGTTCAAATTACAGAACAATTTCTCTCCTTGACATGCCAGCAGGGTTATGCTTAAGATTCTGTAAGCCAGACTTCAGCAATTTGTGAACCAAGAATCACCAGAAGAGCTGGATGGTTTTCAAGGAGGCAGAAGAGTTAGAGACCATGGTGCCAATAATTGCTGCATTATAAAGAATGCAAAGGAATTCCAGAAAAAAATAAACTACTTCTGCTTTATGGACTATACTAAATCCTTTGACAACAAAATGTGGCAAGTTCTCAAGGAGATGGGAATTCCAGGTCATCTGACCTGTCTTCTGAGGAAACAATATATGATCCAAGAAGCAACAGTTAGAACCAAACATGGAAAGATTGAGTGATTTAAGTTTGAGAAAGGACCATAACAAGGCTGTTCTCTCCTCATTTATTTAACTTATTTATTCAGAGACCATCATATGAAATGCTAAGCTGGATGAATCAAAAGCTGGATTAAGGTTGCTGGGAGAAATATCAACAATCTCAGACCTGCAGATGATACTACTCTGATGGCAGAACGTGAAGAGGAATTAAAAAGTCTCTTGATGAGGGTGAAAGAGAAGGGGATAAAAGCTAACTTGAAGCTTAGCATAATTTTTTTTAAAAAACCCCTAAAATCTTGGCAACTGGTCCATCATATCCTGGCAAATAGAGGGAGAAGAAATGGAAGCAGTGTCAGATTTTATATGCAGATGGCTACTATAGACATGAAATTAAAAAAAATAAAATAAAACACTTGCTCCTTGGAGGGAAAGCTACAGAAAATCTGAACAGCATACTAAAAAACAGAGATATCAGTTTGCTGACAAAGATCCCTATAGTCAAAGCTATGGTTTTTCCAGTAGCAATGTATGGCTGTGAGAATTGGACTATAAGAAAACTGAGCATCATAAAATCAACATATTTGAATTGTGGTTCTGGAGAAGACTTTTGAGAGTCCTTCGTACAGCAAGGAGATCAAATAAGTCAATAAAATACTGAAAGAAATCAATTCAGGCTATTCACTAGAACTTCAAATACTGAAACTGGAGCTTAAACATTTTGCTTACATAATTAGGAGATGCAACTCAGTGGGAAAGACCCTGATATTAGGAAAGACTGAAGTCAAAAAATAAAAAAAAAAGAAAAGAAGATGGCAGAGGATGAGATGGCATCATGGCAACAATGAATATTAGCTTGGACAGACTTTGAGAGATAGTAGAGCATAGAATTGTCCATGGAGGAGCCAGATGTGACTAAATGACTGAATGATAACAAAATGTAAAGGGGAGTACTATGAAATATGAATGGAAAGGGGGTTGAGACCTGATTGTAGAGGTCTTCAAATACCAGAATGAGGAGTTTGTATTTTACTCATTTGCCAACAGAGGAGCCATAGAAGGTTTCTGAGTACAGAAAGGGCAGTGCTCTGGGATGATTAGTGCAATTAGGACAATGGAGCTGAAGATGAACTAGAGAGGGCATATATTGGAGGCAGGATGACCAGTTAGGAGGCTCTTTCAAGACTTCAGGAAAAAGGTAATAGAGACCTGAACACACAGTAGGAATGAAAAAGAAAAGAAAGGACATACCTGAGAGCTGTTGCTAAGGTAATAGGAGCTAGCAACTGCTTGCATGTTAGGTATGTGAGAGAGAATCAGAATTAAATATAATTATAAGGTTATGTGACAGCTAGGTGGCACAGTGGATAGAATTCAGGACTTGGAGTCAGAAAGACTTGAGTTCAAATCTCAGATCTCAAGCACTAGCTGTGTGACCCTGGGTGAGTCATTTAACCTCTGTCTGTCCCAGGATTCCCATCTGTAACATGGGAATAAGAAAAGCACCTTCCTCCTAGGATTATTGTGAGGGTAAGGTGAGATATTTGTAAAGTGCCTTGCCAGCCTAAAGGCACTATATAAATGCTGGTTTATCACTGCTGTTTTTATTAGTATTATTAACACCTGTAGTATCATCAATAGAAAGGGAGAGCTTATGGGAAAGGGAAGGTTTTGGAGAGAAGATGGTGGCTTCAGTCTGGGACACATTGAGTTTCAAGTATTTCCAGGACATTTAGGTGAAAAAAAGTCCAGTAGTTAGAAGTACAGGAGGGCAGCTCTGGGGAGAGGCTGGTGTAGGGATCCCGATTGGGAGTTATCTGTATGGAGATGATAACTGGATTCATGAACAGAGGGGAGCGCATCCAGGGAAACAGTGAAGAAAAAGCAGATAAGAGGGACACTTGGAGGACAACCTTGTTTAAGGATGAGGGGAGGGCAAGGAAAACAGAGAAGGAAAAATCAGAGAGACAGGAGGAGAACCAGGAGCATGTTTGCTGGAGAACTCGAAGGCTATCTAGAAAGTGGGGGTGATTAACAGTATCCAAGGCTACAGAAAAGTCAAGGAAAATGAGTCCCAATTTCCTGAGCAAAAGGTCATTTATTGACATAGATGAGAGAACTCTCAAAAGCATCGGAGGGAAAAGAAGTCAAGTTTTGTGGAGCTGAGGAGTGAGGGGGTGGTGATGAAGCAGAAACAGTACATTGATTAGTTGACTCAATGTAAGTCACGTGACAAAACATCCCAAAGTCTAATGTTCGCTTAGGTTACATTGAAGAAGCTTAGTATCCAGAACTCTAGAAGAAACAGCCATCTGTGGCATAATAAAATCATTCAATCCACTAGCATCATTAAGCATTTCCTATGTGCCAGGTGATAACTTATCATTGGGTGAAATGAGGGTGAAGATAGTGACCTGCCATATGGTTCTGGAGGATGGCTAAAATTCCTGAATTGTATGAGAGAATGTTAGAGCTGGAATAAGCCTAAGAGAAGAAAAACCAGCATCTCATGATCCTCCTGGGAAAGTGGCATTGCATGATCCATTGAGGGCAACTATGGACTTCTAGTCAAACAAAGACTGTTGAAAAAGTCTTTGAATCAAAATTGTGTGAAGGGAGATTATTCAGAGCCCAACCTCAGCAGCATGGACTTCCTTTTGAAGTGTTTGATTAAAATTGTTTGTTTCTTTCTAGGGTGGAGGTGGGTTTGGGGGTTGGCCTCTGGCTCAGCTTGTGACTCTTTGGATTAGGCTTACTTGCCTCAGCTTCCTCATCCTGAAACTTCCCTCGGGACCCAGGGCCTTCTCAGCTTAGACCATCCTTTTGCTGCACTAAACCTCCTTCTCCCATTGGTGAGTTTTCCTCCACTTTGGTCTGGCCAAGTTTCACTCCCTTCCCAATTCTGTTTGTGACTCTCTGGACTCTGCCTCCACCTCCTCTCAGCACCTGGGGCCTTCTTCCCCTGGAACTTCCCTCCATTGTACTAGACCCCTTCATTTGGTGAGTTTTCCTCCATTTTGGGGAGGGATCCAGGTTGGCCAGCTTCTATTCTCCTTCCAGTTCTGCTTGTGATTCCCTGGTCTTTGCCTCCACCCTGGAGTCTCTCCAGCACCTGGTATCTTCTTACCTTGGAACCTCCTTCTACCATGTTGGGCACCTTCTCCCAATGGTGAATTTCTTCTGTGGCCTCTATTTTGGACAATGGCCCAGGACAGCCAAGCTACATTTCCCTCCTGGCTTTGCTTTTGACTCTCCAGACTTTGCCACCATACTGACACCCTCTGCCTCAATACTAGTGCCTTCTGTCCCCTCTCTGAGGTCAAGGACTAGCTTTTTCCTTGTATTCTTACCTCAGTGTTTAACATGGTGCTGGCACATAGTAAGTGTTTAATAAATGCTTCTTTTCTTTTTGGCTTGTCTTCCCATAGGTAGGACTCCAAGGTCTCCAGCCCTCCCTCTCTCTGTGGCTGCCTTCCCAGCAGCCTCTTTATCATTTCCTGAGTTCTCCTTCCCCCTCCCTTACCTCCCTCTCTCCATCATGTTTGCCTCAGGGAAGCAGAATTCCCAGTGACAACTCTATGTCTTGGTCAAGTGACATCCAGAGTACTGCATTCAGCCCTGGGTGCCACATTTTAGGGCAGAAATTGACAACCTAAAAATTTGTCCAGAGAAGGGTCAAGGACTCATGCATTATGAAAATTAGTTAAAAGAACTGGGGAAAATAACTTATTTTAAACAAGGAAATAAAAGCTTATAAAGATCAAGGACCTGCTCAATGTCAGGTTAGACAGGAAGTAGAAGGATAGGACATGATGGCTATATACAAGTATTTAATACACTGGTCTTCTTTCTACTTGACCTATTGAACTAAGAGCAATTCATGAAGTTTCAAAGGGGCAGATTTTAGTTATTATAGGCCAGGGATTGCTCCCTAAAGTATTTAAGGCCACCCCCAATCACGTCACTGGGGAGGTTCTATGTTCCCCTGGCATGGGACTTGATGGCCCCTAAGATTCTGTGCTTCTGTGATGGAGTCAATGAAGCATAGACTTTTAGCTCTGACATCCTCTATTCCTCTATACTGTCATGATCTCCCTCTCTGCTATCAGAAAGAAGTCACTGGCAGAAGGAGGCAGTTCCTTTATTTTCTGTAAAGCACCCAACTATTATAGGGCCATGTATAAAGGAGCTGCAGAAACAGATGAAAATAGATTCTAATGGTTAGAAAATCTAATGGGTGAAGGCTCATATTGTTTTAAAGGGTGGAGAAGAGGGGGTACACTGAGGACCTAATAGCCCTTTGATCATGAATGGATTTGGGGATTAAGCCTGGGTACCTCCACCCAAGCCCTTTGGAGCAGTATGGGAGATGGGAAGGGCTCGTAAGACTCATGAATACATTTCCTTCTAAGCCTTCAGGCAGCCACTCCCAAAATTTCCAGTTAAAATCTTAAGGACTTTTCCTAGAATTACCCTGGATTTCAGTCAAGTCCAAATAGACCAACATGCAAACACTGACATGGGGATCAAATACAGACTCCCCTGTTTGACATTAATAGCCCTTCACAACCCAACCTATTTTCTAAGACTTATTACATATTATTCAATTCTACCCTCTCTAGTCAAGCCAAGTCAGTTGTGTTTGTATAGACACTTCCCCCTACCTGGACTGCAGTCCCTTTTATCTTAGCCTCTTAGAAGCTGAAACTTCTTTCTAAGCAGAGTTCAAGAACAAACAATGCCTTTCCTGGTGCCCAACAGATGTTCCCTCCCCCACTGCAATTATTGTGCCTTCATACACATATGTACACATATTGTTTCCCCTGATAGAATGTGAGCTCAGGAAGAATATATGTCTATCCACTGCACCAGCTAACTGCTCTGTCTGGTGA
The DNA here is from genome assembly GCF_028372415.1 of Notamacropus eugenii. Lineage (NCBI taxonomy): Eukaryota > Metazoa > Chordata > Mammalia > Diprotodontia > Macropodidae > Notamacropus > Notamacropus eugenii. The sequence continues at coordinate 15,386,840 of NC_092877.1, forward strand.
AAAGTAGTCCTTTAATAAGTGTGTTCATTCTTTGTTGCTGAAGAAGACCATGCCATCAGAGAAATGATGACATGGCTTGCCCTTGACTTTGTTTTGAGTGAGGGAGGGCTATGCAGGTCACCAGCCTCACTTCTCCTCCAGAGCCATCTGAATCCAGTGACCAGATATGCATCAGCATGACTGGAGACAACCCAGGATGAGGCAATTGGGGTTAAGTGACTTGCCCAAGGTCACACAACTACTGAGTGTTAAGTGTCTTGAGGTGAGATTTGAACTCAGGTCCTCCTGACTCTTGTGCTTGTGCTCTATCCACTGTACCACCTAGCTGCCCCCCTTTAATAAGTACTTGTAGATTGACTGTAAGGACCAAAACCCCTCCCCTCCCCCTCCCTTCCCTTTCCTTCCTCAAACATTTATTTAACACCTCCTATTGCATTGAGTATGATACTGCATTATCTTGGTCTGTTTCCTTAACAACCCTACAACAAGAAGGGAGGGGACCTTGCAACTGAGGCAAACTTGGTGACCAAAGTTTAGGCAAATAACTGGATAATCCCCTCTGTAGCACTGCTTTGATTGAGGGCAGTCCTAGTAGCTAAACCTTCTGGACCCCCACACAGGAAAGTTTCTGGCAATGAATTTCTGTCTAGTGTGCCTAAAGGACACTGCTTCAGAGTCTGAGGGTCTGTGTATAAGTCCTGTCTCTGCTCCTTGCTGTGTATATGACTTGGGTCACTTCCCCCTGGGCCTCTGTTTCCTTACCTGTCACACCTCAGATTGTAAGAGGTCACCTCAGATCAGCTCTAAATCCAAGTTATTCTTGGCCTGAGGTTCTGATTAGTCCCAGGATGTTAAAAACCTAGCTGTGGCAAAAATACTTATTTAAAAACAGAAAAGTTTCTTATCTGTGTTCCTCAATAGCATTTTGCGAGTCAGTCCAGAGACAGTTTTAAAAATTCAATTTGCACCTTTGACAGAATTTACTATTTGCATTTTGTTGAACTAGAGCAAAATAGAGTATATTTGGCTCCTTGGCCCCAGATTCATACTGCTGAGGAACTTGGGCCCATGCCACTGAAGGAAGCATTTACATACTTCAAATTGGCTCCCACAAAGATGCTTAAGCATTTATGAAAGCATTCCTGTTTAGTTAGTTTTATAAAAAAATCACTTTTTAAAAAAGAGCAAATCCTAAACTGTCATCCAGAAGAGGGTTGGCAGTGAGTTATCTGCTCAGTGTAAATACATGGTCAGCTTTATAAACGAGGAATACGTCAAAAGGATTAAGAATCTTCAAATTGTTTCCAAGACAGAGGGAATAAAATTCTTTGCCTTTGTAACTGGCTCTGGGGAATCTCTTGTGGCATCTTGGCTCTAGGAGTGATATATGAAGTCATTTAGATGCATGTTTCCAATGACTTTCTCCTGGGAATCCTATCTTGATACATCTTAGCTGTTAGAAGTTCGTAGCAGCAGAGCTCTAGAATTGGAAGGGACTTTGTAGGCTGTCTTGTCCAACCCCCTCATTTAACAATTGAGGAAACTGAGGCTAAGAGAGCTAAAATAATTTTCCAAAGGTCACACAGATAATAAGAATGAGGATCACCTTTATTCTTTAAAGTTTGAAAAGCACTTTATAGACATGAATTCATTTTATCACAATAATTTTGGGAGAGGGGTAAGATGCTGCAATTATTTTCATTTTACAGATGTGGAAACCAAGGCTGAAACTGAGACTAAATAATTTGTCCTGGGTCACCCTAGCAAATGGCAGAGACAAGATATAAACCCAGGTTGCTGGACTCCAAAAGCTGAGCTTTGTTGACTGTGCTCCATTTGAGTCTGAAGCAAGAAGTCATCGTGGAACGTGTATTGGATTTGTCAGGGGACCAAGGTCTTGTTTTCTGTTCTGCCATTGACTAGCTGAGTGATCCCAGGAAAAGTTACTTTCCTCTTCTAGGGCTTTAGTTTCCCAATTTGTAAAAATTAACTCAATTGTGTTAAAAGTGGCTTGCAGTTCTAACATTCTTTTTCCTTTGGGCTAGATGTACCATTTCTTGGGAAGAGAGAGTTCTGGGTGAGCAAACTGCCTTTATCAATGGATATCAGCATCCGCTCTTCAATTTACATGGTTAGTGATTTGGGTGGAGGGCATTAAAATGTTAAGTGACTAGTCTTAGGTCACACAGCCAGGATATGTCAGAGATAAGGACTTGAATCCAGGACTTCCTGATTCTGGGACCAGCTATCTACATCTCAGCTGTCTTACACTCAGGAAACTCTGAATTTGTATTCTACCTCAGATACTTTCTGTGTGACCTTTGCCAAACTGCTTGACCTTTCTTTCTCAGCTTGACCTTTCTTTATCTGTGAATAGGGATAACCATAGCACCTGCCATCATAGAGTTCTTGTTGATAGGCAATTGTAGTGGTGGCTGTGGTGTGCGCATGTATGTGTGGAGTAACTAGGTGGTGCAGGGGATAGAACACTGGTCCTGGAGTCAGGAAGACTCCAGTTCAAAATCAGTCTCAGGCATTTCCTAGCAGTGTGACCTTGGACAAGTTAAACTACCTACCTCAGTTTCCTCAACTGCAAAGTGGGGGTAATAATAGCACCTACCTCCCAAGGTTGTTGTGAAGATCAAATGAGATAACAGTTTTAAAGCTCTTAGCACATAGTAGCACATAGCTATTATTGTTTGTTGCAAGGATCAAATGAGATCATATAGACAAAGAGCTTGGCAAATCTTTAAGTTGCAAACAAATATGAGTTGCTGCTATCAGTGTCATTATTTTATTGGCATGGGTACTTTCTCTACCATTGTAAATGGTGACCTCTCAGTGGCTTTAGTAAACTGTATTGTGGAGATGTTGCAGCCACAAGTTTCCTCCCCTTGTGGCCAACCTGGTGATGAGAGTTGCTCCAGGCTTAGTTAGTCTAGTTCTCAGAAAACAGACTTGTAACTAACTAACCACCCGGCTTCTGTGCAAAGCATTTTCAGCTTGGCAGCACCTACTGGAACTTGGACTCCCCTGCCACAGTCTTCAGGAATCTACAATTACCTCTATTTCCTGATGCAGCATCAGAGAAAGAGAACCTAATTCAGCTATCCAGAATCAGAAGGGAGATCATTTGGATCAAACCCTTCATTTAACAAGTGAAGAATGGCTACCTGGGGACCTCTTGGTCCTCAGACTCTATTGGAGCCTTAGCCCTGCTTCCCAAGCCAGGCTCTTCCTTTTGTGGTCTCCACCCTTCTGCGGTAGGTGAGAGCACTGAGGAAGAAGGAATGGCTCCAGTACTCCTGACTCTAGCCAGGGCCAGAAAGATATCAGAAGCTGCAACTACTTGGTGTGATATATTGAACCCATCAGCAAGAGAAGTGCCCTTCAGTCCCATGGGAGGACTCTGTCCAAGGTCCTGCTGGCCATTAATGTACGTCATTGCCTTTTTGACATTAATGGAAGTCATAGAATATTTAACAATGGATTTCATTTTTAAAAAAAAAAAAACAAATATTTTCTTATTCTCTCTTCCAACCTGTGTCTTTTCTATCTGTCAAGTTGGAGAGCTCACTCCGATGCATCAAAATCCATTTCTTGGATATTACTTAGTAATAGTTGGTACTCAATAGATGTTGCATAACAAAGCACTTACTATAAGAACCAAGCCCTCCTTATTGCTTGTACAATTTTGTCATTAAGGCATGTTTAAATGGTATCCCATCATGTAAACAATAGGTATTGATTCAGTAGACATGAATTTTAGGTTAAATAGTAAATACTTAATCAATGTTGAAATGAAGCCAGGGCTTCATGGAGGAGGTGGTCTTTGAATTGGACTGTAAAAACTGAGCCAGGAATTCAATACTTGTAAGATGGATAGGGCAGGCACACCTACAGGAGGAACCAAATGGAAAAAAGCTTAGAGGTCAGAAAGTAGTGCATATATTTGACCAATCATTAGTATTCCAGTTTGCCTAAGGCTATGTCTTTGTTCCTCTCTGGGCTCCACTTTGGCCTCTATGGACTTTCTCTACCATTTCACAGAAACCTCTTCACCCTGAAAGTTCACTCCATCCCTGGACTTCTCATACTGGAGGCACACTCCTCTCTCTGATTGACTGATTCCTCCTAGGACCTTCATTAAGGAAAGCACTCAAAGCAGATATATCTTTATTATTCTCCTGTCTCTCTGGATTTTTTTTCTCCCATGACCTCCTTCTTGGGTCCTTCCCTCCCTCTTCAGCTTCCTTTTCTGTGTTGTGTCCCCCTACCTGAATATAACTTCCTAGAGGACAAGGACTACCTTTTTGCTCACATTTTTATTCTCAATGCTTTGCACATTGCCTGGCTCACAGCAAGTGCTTAATGAATACTTGTTGACTTGACTGGAGTAGGGGAGCAGTGGAACATAAAACTAGAAAGATATGAAGGGGTCATACAGTGAAGAGCCTTGAAGTCCAGGTTAAGAAATTTGGCTTTTATTCTATGGGCAATGGAGAAATATGGAAGGTTGCTGACCAGGGATTGACAGAATCTGAATTATTCTTTAGAAAGACCTATTAATCAAGGGATAAAAGAAAGGAAGGAAGGAAAAAGGAAGAAAGAAAGGAAGGAAGGAAAGAATGAAGGAAGGGAAGAGGGAAGGAAGGAAGAAAACAAGGAAGACAAAAAGAAGGAAGAAGAAAATATAGAAGGAAAAGAAGGAAGAGAGGGGGAAGGAGGGAGGAAGAAAAGGAGGGGGGAAGGAAGGGAGAAGAAGGAGGGAAGATGGAAGAAATAAAGGGAAGATTGTGTTCATCCTTTGTTGCCGAAGAAGACCATGCCATCAGAGAAATGATGACGTGACTTGCACTTGACTTTGTTTTGAGTGAGGGAGGGCTGTGCAGTTCACCAGCCTCACTTCTCCAAAACCATCTGAATTCAGTGACCAGATATAGGGTCATATTGATGTGGATAGAAACAGGTTCCTAAGAATTAAAATAATATTGATAGACTTTGTGAAGACCTTGGTGCCCTAAAGTCTCCCCCTACCACAATTTCCCCTCATCCTGGACCATAACATTCTCTGTCCCCACCCCTCATCCTGGGGAACGGGATTTCCTTATCTTGTATCACTCATAGTCCTTACCCTGTGCCTTTATCTTGCAAGACTTACCCTAGATCTCCAACCCCCACAAGGAAACCCTAAAATCATCCTGTATAAGTTTGGTCCTTTTCCTATAGCATTGCCTTTGTTTAGCTTCTTGCTAAATCTCAGGCCTCTGCTTTTGCATCAATAAAGCTCCCAATGGCTACAGAGAAGGTCTAAGTGAATTCATTCACATTTTGAACTAGCTTGTCCATCTCTCTCTTCAACAATATGATAAAAGGCCTTGTGTATCAGGTTGAGGAGTTGGGTCTTTATTCTGTGGGCAATGGAGAAATGTGGAAGGTTTCTGAGGAGTGAATTGATAGAGACAGAATTATGCTTTAGGAAAACCTATTAATCAAGGGAAAAAAGAAAGGAAAGAAGAAGAAAAGAAAGAAGGAAGTAAAGGAGAGAAGGGGAGGGAGGAAGGAAGGAAAGTAAGGAGAAAGGAAGCAATAAAAGGAAGATTGGATGAAATAGGATAGGGTCATAGGATAAAGCATTTTTAATGTCAGGTTGAGGAGTTGAGTCTTTATTTTGTGGTCACTGAGAAGCCTTGAAAGCTTCCAAGGAGTGAAATGACAGATTAGAATTATGCTTTACAAAGATTCATCTAGTAGCAATGCTGTGGGCTAAAAGGAGATTGTGGAATCTAATCTAGCCCTGCCCAACCTAGCAAGCATCTATTTAGAACTGCAACGTGCAAGGAACTGTCCTAGATGCTGGGGCTTCAAAGTCAAAATCAGGAGGTCATTGCTGTTAAAAAGTTCATATTCACCTATAGTGATAAAACATGTCAAGTGATAAGTATGTCCAAGGGTGTTCAAGGAGGGAGAGGGCACCAACGACTAGGACATTCAGGAAACCCTTCCCAGGGGAGGTTATACCTGACAGTGCACCTTGAAAGGGGATTATAAGAGGTGAAAGTGAGAAGGGAGTGCAATTTAGGCAGAGGGAACAAAAGGCATAGAGGCTAGAGATGGGAGGTCAGTTTGGTCAGAAAGTGGAGTGTTAGAAGTTCAGTAAAGTGAAATGGTAAGGTATGATTAAATTCTGTTTCCACAGAAATTATAATTCATACTCGAGGCTAATGTCAGAAACAAAACTGCTTGTAGAGGGCAGTGGGGGATGTTGGCCATCTGAAAATCAGCCTATCTACTACTTTTCTTTGTTCTGAGAAGGTCTTTTCCTGTATATCCAAAGAACTGCCAGGCCAGGTCTCATTCACAAAGGATGAGGATGAGGTTCATTAACCTCGATGGGGTCTTAGATAATGAGATTTTTATCACTGATATCCTGAGTTTGAATTTCCAGCTTCACAATTTTGAGGAAAAAAACCTTTCTAATGCTGTCTGATAACAGACAAATGGGGAGGAGACTAGAAGCATTTTTGGACTTTTCTTTATTTGAGTATAAAGAAAAATGAAGATGAGAAGGAAGGGGAGAATTGAAATGTGGAAATGAGAAGATGCGATCAAGGGTGGGGTTTAGTGAACCCTGAAATGCTGACCAATAGAGAGCAAGGTGGGAAATTTGAATCTGAATGACTTCTAAAAGGGCTTTTGTAACTATCTTTAGGTATGCTTGCACCTGACTCTTCTTCACAAGGGGCTAAGGCCAAGTCTTCTGCCAAATAATGATGTGAAAAAAAAATCTTTTTTTCTAAGTTCACTCATGGCCAGGTAGAATTCTTGATAAGACAGTGATTTCTAACAAAATGAGTCTGAAAAGTTTGTCTGGAGCCAGATTTGTTGTTGTTCAGTCATTTTCCCGTCACTTCTGACTCTTGGTGACCCCATTTGGGGTTTTCTTGGCAAAGATACTCGAATGGTTTGCCATTTCCTTCTCCAGCTCATTTTACAGATGAGGAAACTGAGGCAAACAGTGTTAGATGACTTATCCAAGGTCACACAGCTAGGAAACGTTTGAAATGGGATTTGAATGCAGAAAAGGAGACTTCAATTTGTCCACTGCACCAGTTACCACTGCCCTGGAGCCAGACTGGGAAAGGTTTTAAATCCCATGCTGAGGTTGTATTTCCTTTTGGAATCATTAAGGATTCTTGAACAAAGAAGTCAGATCTGTGGATGTGGATAGTATATAGGAGATTATTGCAAAGCCTCAGGTGAGAAGTAACTATGTCCGGCAATAACGGAGCAGCCAAGGAGAAGATAAATATAAGAAATCTTTAGTGTTCGCATTTCTCCTAAAAGCTTGTCCTATTCTTTTTTTATTTGAATTAAATCAATTAACAAATCCTGCCAAACACATCAATATTTACTGCTAATTACATGAGAACAGTTGTATACAACTTGGAGAAACGCAGCAGTGATCGCCACAGCCTGTGGAGTTCTTAAGCCCGGTGCCTGGTAATTTCCATATCAATAATTTCCATTAGTGTAATGGGAAGTATCTAAAGCACACGATTGCAGCTGCTTCTGGAATACAAATATAATGAAGGGAGGCAATCTCAGAGAAACATTTGGCAGCTAAGAAGGAGGTAACCAATAAATGAATGACTTGATCGATAGGTATGAGATACATTAAATGGAGAAGATGATCCCCAAGTGTCCATTAGCAGAAATTCTAACAAATAAATTACATAAGAATAATCAATATGCCTGATGCGTAAAATAGACTGTAGCCAGGGAACTCTGATCCCAGCCTGGAGATGTGCTGTAGCTGACCAAGGACCATGCTACAATTTTCTGTCGTACTGTCTGTCTTAGCCTGTGCTCTCACACTTCTAAAATTGGATTGCTATTTGGTTCCTATCTAGGAAGAATGAGAAATGGATAATGGCAGTCATACCCATTCACTGTTTTCCCAGAATGCAACCTTGTTGAAAAAGGCTCAAATATTTGCTAATGGCGTTGGGGGCAGAATCCCAGATACAATAGGAGGAAGAACGGTGATTGGTTTAGATAGGGATCCAGGGAGTTGGACCTGGGAAGAATGGTGTGAACAGGCTGGCTCTAGATTGGAGAGTTGGGAATCAGGAAGGAAAGAAGCAGCCCTATTGTGTTCCTTGTTTTGTGTGCTGTCAGACTCGCCAGGGATCATTTCTTTGCCTCATGTCAGTTCGGTTTTGTACTGTCTGATGTGAGTTTACACATTACAAAGCAGGCTGCCTAGAAGGAAGCAGAATAATGATCTGACTATTATGCGTTATTTAACACTTTATGAAGCTTTCATTTGCTTCTCAGGTAGGCTAAGATTTGCTTTGCTCAGGAGTGAGGTAGTCCAAGTAAGCTGGAAGTAGCACTTGTTTAAAAGGCAATCAATTGCATCAAAGAATTTGTGTACTAAAAATGGATCTTGAGGAAGAATGAATTGGGAACCATAGACTCACAAAGGCTCAAAGTTATAAGAACCTCAAAGACTACATAGGTCAACTACAATGATGTACGTCCAATGTATAAATCCTTTCTGTTATATCCCATAGAAGTGGTGTTCAACTTTCCATTTGGATATGGGTTAAAAGATCCTTTCTACTTCTAAGGTTCTATAATGCTAGAAAACTCACCAATGGGCTTAATACTACCTGCTAAGGCAGCCAATTTTCACTTTTTAGATAGTGCAAGTATTCTCATTCCCATTGTACAGATAAGAAAACCATGAGCTCTGAAGATGTTAAATGACTTGCCCAATAGTATTATATCAGAGGTGGACTTTGATTCCAAGACTGCCAGGAATCCTGCCCCTTTCCTTATCACACAATGCCCCTCCCTAGACCAAAGATGTGGTGAGTCAATAACTCTTCCTTGAGTTCTACTGTCTTGAATCTGACTCAATCTCTCTGAAGACAGGTTTGATTGTTGGCAAGTTTTCCTTTATATCAAATCTAAATCTGTCTCTGAAACATCCACTGCTTCTGTGGCCAAGTCAAATAAGTCTAAGTTGTCTTCAGAGAGAGGTCACTCAGTTAATTAGTGTCTGGTGCACTCAATCTAGTCCAGTCTAGTTCTCTATCCCCATGTTGTATTTCCACTCTGGCCAGAGCTAGACTTGGAAAAAAAAATGAGCTCTTCATCAAAGTATGCACAATATCCAATGTGATAAAAAAAATATAATTTCATGATGAATTGAGGAACATGTGTGAAACTTGTGAATTTGATATCAAATCTTGTAAAAGGAATGATTGCATCAATAGGAGGACAAATTGAAAGTTAAAAGGTTTTTTTTAAAATACAAAAAGGCTGTAAGATATAAAAGGCAATACACTTAATTCTTTTACTTTGTTTCAGTTAATTTGCACCCCACTGTAGTTGTTAAATAAGTATTTGTTGATTTTAGGATAGAAAAGTTCAAGTTTATAGGGGAATTAATTGACAAGAGAACAGGAGCTCTAACGAAGACTGGACCAAGTGATGAGAAGACTAGATTATGACAATTTGCAGAGCTACGATTTACAGAATTATAAATCTTATGAGCTGAAATGGTCTCAAGGATCATCCAACCCACCCCTTATCTTGATGAATGTTGATTATTTCTAATTTACCTATTCTATATCTTTTTTATACACAGTTGTTTACATGTGGTCTCCACCATTAGCTTGTGAGTTCCTTGAGGCTTTTGTCTTTTTTTGTATCCTCAATGCTTAGCAATGTGACTGATATATAGCAGAGTCTTAATAAATGTTTATTGGTTGACTACTAGACATTCTTTGATACTTTGATGGATGTGTGATATTAGTGGTCTACCCTTTCCAATAATGTTCCAAAGAACTTTGGCAATAACTCCCTGATTGGTTTCTCTGTTGCTACCCTCTACCTTCTCTAATCCATCCTCCACACAGATGCCCAATTGATATTCCTAAAGTGCACATCTGACCAAGTTACTCCACTGCTCTAGATCCCCAGAGTCTGACTCTCTTGCCTTCAGGACAAACTGAAAACTCCTCCATTTGACTTTTTTTTTTTTTATTTTTTTTATTTAACTTTTAACATTTATTTTCACAAAATTTTGGGTTACAAATTTTCTCCCCTTTTATCCCCTCCCCCCCAAACCCAAGCATTCTAATTGCCCCTGTGACCAATCTGCTCTCTCTTCTATCCTCCCTCTCTGCCCTTGTCTCCGTCTTCTCTTTTGTCCTGTAGGGCCAGATAGCTTTCTTTACCCCTTAACCTGTATTTCTTGTTTCCTAGTGGTAAGAACATTACAGTTGATCCTAACACTTTGAGTTCCAACTTCCTTAGCTCCCTCCCTCTCCACCCCTTCCCTTTGGAGGACAAGCAATTCAATATAGGCCAAATCTGTGTAGTTTTGCAAATGATTTCCATACTAGTTGTGTTGTATAGGACTAACTATATTTCCCTCCATCCTATCCTGTCCCCCATTACTTCTATTCTCTTATGATCCTTTCCCTCCCCATGAGTGTCGACCTCGGATTGCATTCTCCTCCCCATGCCCTCCCCTCTATCCTACCCCCCACCCTGCTTGTGCCCTTGTCCCCCACTCTCCTGTATTGTGAGATAGGTTTTCCTATCAAAATGAGTGTGCATTTTATTCTTTCCTTTAGTGGAATGTGATGAGAGTAGACCTCATGTTTTTCTCTTGCCTCCCCTCTTTATCCCTCCACTAATAAGTCTTTTGCTTGCCTCTTTTATGAGAGATAATTTGCCCCATTCAACTTCTCCCTTTCTCCTCCCAATATTTCTCTCTCACTGTTTGATTTCATTTTTTTTTTTAAGATATGATCCCATCCTCTTCAATTCACTCTGTGCACTCTGTCTCTATGTATGTGTGCGTGTGTGCATGTGTATGTGTGTACTCCCACCCAGTACCCAGATACTGAAATGTTTCAAGAGTTACAAATATTGTCTTTCCATGTAGGAATGTAAACAGTTCAACTTTAGTAAGTCCCTTATAACTTCTTTTTGCTGTTCACCTTTTCATGCTTCTCTTCATTCTGGTGTTTGAAAGTCAAATTTTCTTTTCAGCTCTGGTCTTTTCATCAAGAAAACCTGAAAATCCTCCATTTCATTGAAAGACCATTTTTTCTCCTGAAGTATTATACTCAGTTTTGCTGGGTAGGTGATTCTTGGTTTTAGTCCTAGTTCCTTTGACTTCTGGAATATCCTATTCCATTCCCTTCGATCCCTTAATGTAGAGGGTGCTAGATCTTGTGTTATCCTGATTGTATTTCCACAATACTTGAATTGTTTCTTTCTAGCTGCTTGCAATATTTTCTCTTTCACCTGGGAATTCTGGAATTTGGCCACAATGTTCCTAGGAGTTTCTCTTTTTGGATCTCTTTCATGCAGTGTTCTGTGGATTCCTTGAATATTTATTTTGCCCTCTGGTTCTAGAATCTCAGGGCAGTTTTCCTTGATAATTTCATGGAAGATGATGTCTAGGCTCTTCTTTTGATCATGGTTTTCAGGTAGTCCCAGAATTTTTACATTGTCTCTCTTGAATCTATTTTCCAGGTCAGTTGTTTTTCCAATAAGATATTTCACATTATCTTCCATTTTTCCAATCTTCTCGCTATGTTCTGTGATATCTGTCTTTCTCATAAAGTCCTTAGCGTCCATCTGTGCCATTCTGGTTTTGAAAGAACTATTTTCTTCAGTGAGCTTTTGAATCTCCTTTTCCATTTGGCTAATTCTGCTTTTGAAAGCATTCTTCTCCTCATTGGCTTTTTGAACCTCTTTTGCCAATTGAGTTAGGCTAGTTTTCAAGGTGTTAATTTCTTCAACATTTTTTTGGTTCTCCTTTAGCAGGGAGCTGATCTGCTTTTCATGCTTCTCTTTCATCCCTCTCATTTCTCTTCCCAGTTTTTCCTCCACCTCTCTAACTTGATTTTCAAAAATCTTTTTGAGCTCTTCCATGGCCTGAGCCCATTGGGTGGGCTGGGACACAGAATCCTTGATTTCTGTGTCTTTGCCTGATGGTAAGCATTGTTCTTCCTCATCAGAAAGGAAGGGAGGAAATGTCTGTTCTCCAAGAAAGTAGCTTTCAATAATTTTATTTCTTTTGCCTTTTCTGGGCATTCTCCCCAGCCAGTAACTTGACCTCTGAATATTCTCCTCCTGGTCCTCCCAGCCAGCATTTGGGGACTGAGATTCAAATGCTGCTTCCTGCCTTTGGGCTTTTGGTGGGGGCAGGGCTGCTATTCAGTGTGAGAATTAAGTTCAGGTGGTCAGGTTGGGGCAGGGCAGCCTCTCAGGCTCAGTTCCCTCAGGGGGTTTATGTATAGACCTTCCACAATGGATCCAGGCTCCTGCCCACTTGGGGAGCCCCTGTCTGCAGCCGCCTCTCAGCTTCTATCTCCTGGGGGGGCCTGAGCCATGGGGGCACCCCACTCCCCTCTCGACCCGCCAAAGAGACTCTCTCACTGACCCCCGTCACCTGTGGGTGGAGGGGCTTGTGCCGCCGCTGGAGATCCCATCCCTGAAGCCTGCTCGGGTCTGTTTCTTTTGGTGCCGGTGGCCGCAGCAGGTCTGGGCTGGGCTAGGCTCTGCATCTGCAGCGCGAGGACCTTTTGCGAGAGGTTTGCAGGTCCCTCTGTGGGTGGAGGGACCTGCGTGGCCGCTGGAGATCCCGTCCCCATAGCCCTCTCGGATCTTTTCCTCATGGTGTTGCGGCCGCTGCAGGGCTGCCCTCTGCTCCCAGTCCCAGCGCCCAGTCCTCAGCGCGAAGGACCCCCCGCGAGAGGTTTGCAGGTCTCACCGGAACAGAAATCTCCCTCGCTCCAATATTCCGTGGCCTCTGGGTGCAGAATTCACCGTGAGTTGGTCCCCTCTAGCCGTTCTGTGGGTTGTGGGTTCAGAGCTATGTGTATGTGCATCTTTCTACTCCGCCATCTTGGCTCCGCCCCCATTTGACTTTTAAAGTCATCCATTACATGGCTGCCTCAGTTTCCAGACTTTTATTCTTGAGGCGTTCAACGTTGCTGCTAAATCCACTTGACTACTCTACTTCACAACAAGGCATTTCATTTTCCATTTCCTTGCATATGTTGTTTGCCATGCATGCCTGAAATGCACTCCTTCTTCACTCATACCTCATGGAATCCCTACAAGGTTCAGTTCAGGCACCACCTTTAATGAATAAAGGAAATGGTATTAAGCATTTACTATGTGTCTGGCACTGTGTCTAGCGCTAAAGATACAATGGAGATAGGTGATGGTCAGGTGGTGCATTGGATAGAGCTCTGGGCCTGATATCAGAAAGACCAGAAATCCTATCTCAACTGTGTGACCCTGGGCAAGTCATTGTTTTGCCTCAGTTTCCTCTACTGCAAAATAGGATCCTAATAGGACCTACCTCCCAGAGTTGTTGTTAGGATAAGAGGAAACATTATCTGCAAAATGTTTAGCATAGTAATTGGAACATGGTAGGTGCTTAATCAATGCTTGTTCCATCACCAACCCATCCAAGCATCTTCTTTAACACCATTTTCATGGATAAAACCATATCCGTTTCTTTTTTTCTTTTTAAATAGCATTTTATTTTTTTCACACAATGACATGTCAAGAAAATAGCATTCATTTTTACAAGATTTTGAGTTCCAAATTTTTCTTCCCCCCTTCTGAAAATGGCAGGCAGTTTGATATAGTTTATACATATGCTATCATGTAAGATATAATTCCATATTCCTCAGAGTTGTGGAAGAAGAAACAGATCAAAGGGGGAAAATGCAAGAAAGAATAAAGTGAAAAAATATGCTTCGATCTGCATTGAGAGTGCATCAGTTCTTTACGTGGACATAGATAACATTTTCCTTCATGAGCCCTTTGTACTTGTCTTGGATCATTGTGTTGCTGAAAAAAGCTGAATTATTCATAGGTGATCATCACATGATGTTGCTGATACTATATACAGCGTTTTCCTGGTTCTGCTCATTTCGACTTGCATCATATTGTACACGTCTTTCTAGGTTTCTCTGAAATCTGCCTGTTCATTTCTTATTTCATGATAGTGTTCCATTATATTCATACACCACAGCTAGTTCAACCATTCCCCAGTTGATGGAAATCCCCTCACTTTCCAATATTTTGCCATCATGAAAAGAGCTGCTATAAATTTTAGCACATGTAGGTCCTTCAGCCTTTTTAATGATCTCTTTGGGATACAGATCTAGTAGTGGTATTGCTAGATATGCACATTTTTGTAGCTGTTTGGGCCTCGTTCCAAATTGCTCTCCAGAATGGTTGGATCAGTTCTTAACTCCACCACAAATCTACTAGTGTCCCAATTTTCCCATATCTTCTCCAACATTTATCATTTTCCTTTTTTGTCATATTAGCCAATCTGATAGGTATGAGGTAGTACCTCAGAGTTATTTTAATTTGTGTTTCTCTAATCAAAAGTGATTTAGAGCATATATGCCTATAGATATCTTGGGATTTCTTCATCTAAAAACTGCCTGTTCATATCCTTTGACCATTTATCAATTGAAGAATGGCTGTATTCTCATAAATTTGACTCATTTCCCTATATATTTGATGGAAATGAAGTCTTTATCAGAGACCCTTAATGTAAAGATTGTTTACCAGCTTTCTGCTTTCCTTCTAATCTTAGTTCCATTGGTTTTGCCAGTACCAAAGCTTTTTAATTTAATGTAATCAAAATAATTCTACATTTCATAATGCTCTCTATTTCTTGTTTGGTCATGAATTCTTCCTCTCCCCCTAAATCTGATAGGTAGACAGTTCCTTGCTTTTCCAATTTGATTGCATCATTGTCTGTAGTACCTTTTAGTCGATGTAGTTTCCTTCCTTAACTCTTTTGATTAGGTCTATTTTTGCTTTTACTTTGTCTAAGCTCAGGATTGTTACCCTTGCTTTTTTTTTTTAGCTTCAGCTGAAGCATAACACATTCTGCTCTAGCTCTTTACCTTTACCCTGTGTATCTTTCTGCTTCAAGTGTGTTTCTTATAAGCAACATACTGTAGAATTCTGGTTTTTGATCCACTCTATGTACTTCCATTTTTTTGGGATAGTTCATCCCATTCACATTCACCATTATGATTGCTACCTGTGTATTTCCCTCAGTTTTATTCTTCCTCCTATTTGTTCTCTCTCTTTTTGTCCTTTGTCTCCTCACTGGTGGTTTACTTCGGTCCACCACCTCCTCTGATCTGTCTTCCCCTTCTGTCTATATCTATTTCTGATGATGACCCATTTAACAATGCCAAGGAATGTCAAGAAATGTCATTTCTGGTCTTCAGTAGCTCTGACTGCTGAGGAAGCAGAGGCTACAGCACCCTCAGAGAAAGTTGCCAGGTTCCATCTCCACAAAGATTGCTTCCCTGGACTATGGTTACAAGGGCCCAGCTGGAAGCAGCGCTAGTGATCTGGGGATAGTGGGGCAGGGTGGTGCTGGAAGTGCTGCTATTCTCAGAACTCTGGAATCAGGGTCCTGGACCGTCTCCATCAGGGTCTGTTGGTAGTTGGTTAGCAGTTGCCATTGTGAGAATGATAGGACCCTTCTCCCTATGTTAGCCTCAATGATGGATGAAAGGGCAAGAGCTAATGGTCCAGAGAGCACTGGACTTTGAGGAGTTCTGGCTTTTTATTTATCCCAATCCACTTGACTAGTCACTAGTACCCTCCTCTCAGAAGTAAGTTTATATATATATATGTATATATATACATATTTAATTGAATTTTCTGTGTGCCTGTTTACCTGTTTGTCCCCCCAAAAGACTAAAAACTCATTGAGGGTAGTTACCATTTCTTCACTTTTGTCTTTCTATCTTGAGCACATAACCCAGTATGGGGCTCAAAATAAATAAATCCCATTTGAACTGAAATGCTGAATCAAACCATGTCTTCACTTTCTGTGTTCCTCTTCTCCATTCCTTCCCATACATAAATCCTCCAAAGACAGTTCGTTCAAAGTCCTTGAGGGCTTTATTGTTGCATCTTTCCATGAGTCATCCAAAACAAAACTCATTATTCTTCCTTTCTTCCACATTTCCCTCTTCCTGTTGAGGATGTTACTGCCCTCCCAGCCCCTAGGCTTGCTCCCTCACTGCCACCCTCTCACTCCTCCCACATATCATTGCCAGATGGTGTTACTATCTTTACAATATCTCTTGTATCTGTTCCCTTCTCTCTACTTCATAGCCACCATCTCAGAACAGCCTCTTGTCAACTCTCACCCATACCATACAATGGCCTTCTAACTGGCCTCCCTTCCTCCATTCTCTTGCCACTCTAATCCTTCTCTACTCAGTTGCCTAAGTGATTTTCCTAAAGCATAATTCTGACCTTGTCACTAATTTCAGTGACTCCCTATGAGCTCCAGGATTGAATATGAAATCCTCCGGCATGTAAAGATGTTGATAATTTGCCTCCTTATTACAGCCTTCTTACACTTTAATCTCCTACGTACACTATCCAATACAGCCACACTGATCTTCTTTGTGTATCTTTGGACATCACCTCCATCTCCAGCCTCCACTCCTCTGCACTCACTATTCCTCAAGGCCTTTTTATCTTCTTGTTAATTTCTCTGACTAGCTTTAAACCCTACCTATTGCAGGAAGTCTTTCCCAATTCCCCAGCTGCTTGTGCCTTTTGCTCTGAAATTACCTTCTACCTAATCTGTGCATATCTTTTACATATCTGTTGATTTACATGTTGGATACTATGGGGAGAGGGAATGAGTAGTGAGCACATCCTAGGCATCCTAGCTTTTAGTACAAAGACAGGGTAAGGGGAGAGGCAGTATTTCATGTAAGAAACCACCAGAAAACCATTTTGGGTAGATGGTAGTGTTTGTGAAGAAAAGTAACGTGTATTGGGACTGGGAAAATAGGTGGGGGTAGGATTGTGAAAGGTTTTACACACCTCAGAGAGGAGTTTATAATTGATTCTAGAAGTAATAGGGAGCCACTGGAGTTTACTGAAGTAGGGTGATAGCACAGTTAGATCTGCACTTTAGGAAAAGTCACATTAGCAGTTTTTATAGATTGTGGAAAGGAGAGACTGGATATAGAGAGACCCATTTTGTAGGATATATGAATAGAGAGAAGGGGATGGCTATGAGAGTTGTTGTTGGGTTAGAAAAGACACAATTTCTGTCCGATTGGATATGTGGGTTAAATATGAGAAGTAAAAGATTACAATGAAATTGAAAACCTGGAGGACTGCAGGGATGTGGAGGTGCCCTGCACTGTACAGACTCAAAGAATTTCAGAAGAGGGATGGTTTTGAGGGGAAAGGTAATGAATTCTTTTTTGGACATGCTGAATTTGAGATGTCTGTGTGACAGCCAGTGTAAAATGTTCAATACACCTTTGCTGAGGAGAAAGACTTCGTATATATACATGCGTATGTATATATACACATATATGTGCATATATGTATGTATACCTACAATATATGTATGTTGTATGAATATGCACATATATTTATGTATATATACCCACAGAATATATGTATATAACCACACAAATATATGTGTATGTAATATATGTATATATACATTTACGTATGCATATATAGCTATGTATATGTATATATTAAAACATGTATGTACGTATGTATTCTATATATCTGGTCTCTGTTGCCATGCAAATTTTGTATTTGTTCAGTCACTTTAGTTGTGTCTGACTCTTCATGCATCCATTTGGGGTTATCTTGGCAAAGACACAGGAGCGATTTGCCATTTTCTACTCCATCTCATTTTACAGATGAGGAACTGAGGCAAACAGTGTTAAGTGACCTTGCCCAAGATCACCTAGCTAGTAAGTGTCTGTGGACAGATTTTAACTGAAGAAGATGGGTTTCCCCACTCCAGGCCCAGTGATCTATCCACAGGCCACCTAGTTGCCCTAGCATAGAAATATCATTAGACAAATATGAGTTAAGGCTGTCAGAGTGTATACAGAGAGGAGAGAAGGCAGTCCAAGGCAGAGACTTGGGTACAGCCATAGGTAGGTGCATGATATGAATGTTGATCCTACAAAGGAGCAGTCCGATGGACAGAAGGGGAACTTAAAGGGAAGCATTGTCATGAGAACTCAGGAAAGAGAAAGTATCCATGGAGAAAAAGGTAAATGGCTTCAGACTTTGCAGAGAGGTTAAGGACAGGAGGGTTGCTAAAGACCATTAGGGTCAGTAATTAAGAGATCACCAATAACCATGGGTATCTTTTGGAGGGAGTCTTAAGGGTGGCATTTTACTCTACTGAATCATTTTTTAAAATAGTTACCAACCAACAGCACAATTCGACCTTGTGTTCTTTTCATTTTCTAATCGATTGTGTAATTGTAAAGATGTTGTCCGTTATAGAATATTATTTGAGAAGTTATTTTCTATTTCTTCCTGATGCTTTCATCAAGCATACCCTTGACATACAAATAGATTATTGTCATAAATATTTTCTACCAAGGGAAAGGAGGCACATGTTGTAGTTGTTGATGGCTCTCTCCTTCTTCATTCTTTTCAAAATAGTAATAATATCCATGTTGATTTCCTAACATTTGGTATCCTTCCACTTACATAGATCTCTTGAGTAGCAGTCCTTCAATGGTTTTACAAAATCATTTGTATTATGTGGACCTCCTTGTGTCTATAGTTGGTCTAAGATGGGTGGAGAACCTGTGGTCTCTAGGCCGCATGTGACCCTCTAGGTCACAGCGGCCCTTTGAAAGAATCCAAACTTCACAGAACAAATTCCCTTAATACAAGGATCTGTCTGTAAAACTTGAACTCAGTCAAAAAGCAGTACTTCCAGGACCTAGAAGGCCACATGTGGCCTCAAGATGGCAAGTTCCCCATCCCTGGCCTAAGCTAATAGCTCTTCTAATCTTTGTTTTAGTGTCATTTATATTTGCCCTTGCAGGGTCTTGGGGACTAGGATGTAACAGTTTATATGTGGTGATGCGCTCTCATTGATGGAGAAAAGAATTTGTTATTTGAAATCTTGGCAGATCTTTTCCATTTTCAGTCTGCTTTTGCCTTCCTTTCAGTTATATCCTTAAATGGTCTTGTCTGATGAAGCTAGAGCTCTTGACCAGTTTTCTATAAACTCAACTTTCATGCTACTGTTTGTTACCAGTTTATGAGATAATACTCTTTGGACCGCTACCAGCAACCAGCCAGAGTTGCCAGAGCCAGAAACCTTCCTCACTCTTTCCCCAACCCAACAAGGAGTGACCTGAAAGACCAGATAGCTGTATGTTAGCCATGCCAGAGGCTCCTGCCACTCTGAATATTTGGCTACTACCTCTTTTCTCATAGTCATTGGATGGGGACTGTCTGCCCTGACAGGGACCCTTTCCATCAGCCGTAGAGCTGAATCCTCCTTCATGTGTCATTTCCTCTAATTAGAATACAAGCTTCTAGAGAGAAGCAAATATTTCTCATTGATTTTAATATTCTTGGTAGTTATTACAATGCTTGGCACATAGTGAGTACTTCTACTCCATGGGCTTTCATAATCCCCATCTGAGCTTTTTTAAACGACTTTATACTCAAAACCACCATTGGTTTCAGCTGAAATAGCTTTGCATTTGTCTGGAAGATCAAGTATTTGTGGGCTGAGGTAGTTTCTAGATTCTTTTTTTTTTTTTTTATTGTGACAATTGATTCACATTGGTTAAACTTCCTCAGGAAATGAATATAATTTGTGTAAATGTCTGCTCTTTTGTCTTTTCTCATTTTTCAGAGTGTGGATAGCTCATTTAAAAAACTTTGGTTGATGTGGTTTTAATCGCATGCTGTATCTTAGTCTCATTTTTATTCTTTCTTCTAATTTGGTATTGATTTTGATTTTTGCTCTAACAGGTCAATGGCTGGATTGTACACCAGCATCTTATTCAGACAGAACTCCCACAGCAGTAGCCAGTAATTTCTTGTCTCTTAAAATACAGTCAATTTCATTTTTGTCTGTGACGTTATTCAATGCACACCTTGTTCATCATCTTCTGATTCTTTTTTTTAGGCAAGCATTCATGGTATTTGAGTATGAGAGTTTTGTAGAATCTAGGAGCCTTTGACCTCATCTATTTCTTATGGTTGAGCTGTATTTTCCAAAGTGTTTTTCATCACCCTCCCCCATGCTCGCATTTGCATGGAAGAACATTAAGTACCAAAGACTGCTAATTTAATTTGGAGAGCCTTATCAAGTCCTTCATAGAATTTCTCTGTCTTGGCATCAGATATTGGTGTGCAAGCTACAATTATCTTAAGAGTGGTTTTTATGCAAAGGCTCACTGAGAGCAATAATATGCAATATCCAGATATTCCATGATATGATTTTTCTTTTTCCTTTTAGACTTACAGTAATGATGATGAAATAATACTACTAAATAGTATTTATCTCACACTTTAAGGTTTGCAGAGTGCTTTACAAATCTCTCATTTCATCTTCATAATAACCCTCGGAGAAGGTGCTATTATCACCCCTATTTTACAGAAGAGGAAACTGAGGAAGGCAGAGATTAAATGACTTGCAGAGATTAAATTAAATTTCAATTAAATGATTAAATGACCTAATAAGTGTCTGAGGCCAAATGTGAATTCCCATCTTTCTGAATCCAGCGCTCTATCGTGCCCCATATAAATAAACGCTACCAATCCTTCTATTTGACTTTCTCAGGAGAACCTGTGAATCATATTTCAATTTCACTGCACTTTCTTTTTGTCTTTTGGTTTCACTTGTCAAATGTCAAAATGTACATGATTCATTTCCTCCAGGAGTATCTTAATTTGTTCCAAGGTGAAAGGGACAAGATTTGAACTCAGGTCTTCTGACTCCAAATCCAATCTTAGGCTTACACTTACATTGAAGAATATTAAATATCAAAGACTGTTCATTTAATTTGGAGAGTCCAATCAAGTTCTTTGTAAAATTTTGTTTATAACACATGTAGATAAGCCCTAGGGAGCTGCCTAAAGCACACAGAGGTTAAGGGACATACCTATGGTCATATAGTCAGGAAGTATCAGAAGTCACATTTGAAATGTACATAGAATTATAGAAGCAAGATTTAGAGCTGGGAGGAATCTTAGGAGTCATGAAATACAATTCCTTCACTTTACAGATGTGGAAACTGATTCACAGAGAGATTAAGTGACTCACTGAGGGTCACACAGTCACTATCTGAGGCAAGAATCAAATTGAATGATCTTTCTGACTCCAAGTTCATTTCTATCTGTGGTTCCAACAAGCTGCCTTGACAATAATAATTATCATTTATATAGTATCTTAAGGTTTGCAAAGCATTTTACGAATATTATCCGGTTTTATCCTCACAACAACCCTGGAAGGTAGATGCTATAACTACACCCATTAAAAAAAAATTTTTTTTTCTTTTTACTACTCACTGCCCTCAGTCTCCTCACCATGGCCCTACTAAACCATTTCCACCTCACTGGAAAGGTAGACTCTGTCCCTGGCTCCCCCAACTCTGATAGATGAACCTTTGACCTTATATTACTGGGAACCAAACCATCACATCATTTCCTGCTGTCTCCTTCCTATACCCCCAATCATGGCCACTCTTTCCTCAACTTTTGCAGTTCTTCTTTATATGTTTCTTTTCCTCCAATTACCATGCAAACTCCTTGAGAGAAGTGCCCCAGGGCTGTGTATTTCCAAGGGGAGGAAATCTTATACCATATGCCTTTCCAAGACTTGATCCTGTGGATTTATCTAATTTTAACTCCTAATATTCAAGACTGGTGGGGGGAACGAATTTGGGGAGAGCGATATAGTAGCAATAAACATAGCACACACAAGCAAAGATTCACTCTTGATCTGGTCAGACAGGCTGACACCTTCAGAGAGATTAATAATCCTACTTTATTCCAGTCCAGTGTTCCAGTGTTCTCACAAGGGTTGCTGACAGTGGGACCACTAACTCCTACAGCATTCCCTAATCACCCTTCTTTCAGGGGCTGGTGAGAAGGGGGGCAACTACCCTACGTCTCCATGGGGTCAATCAAGACAGGCACAACTTGTGCTTCCCCTAAATCCCCTGAAGCTTTGATGGGGGTTGATCAAGGACACGCAGCATTCTAGCTTGTGTATTCAACCCTAAGGGTTCCCCATTCATTGACCAGTGCCCACCAGGGCCCTTACAATCTACACAGGTAACATATAGCCTTTACAATCAACACAGGTGATACTTTTCAGGGTAGCAAGAGAGTGTTATGGCCATGGATCCTGGGAAACTGAGTTCTAAGAACAAAGTACTCTTTACACCACAAGTGATACAATTGGTCTTTTACTTTGGTAAGGATCTCACATTCAGTGGTCCAATAACTACGTTAATAACTACAGAGAGTCAAAGTGCTATGTAATCTTCAGGATCATATACCTTCCTTTTGACCACTCTTTCACTATAGAAGTAGATGGCCCACTTAGTACTGAAAGTCATCCTGGGTGGTCACAGTCAAGTCATTTATTCCTTAGTATCTAGTCTACTATCTGGAGAATACCCAGCCTCCTACTAGAATTGTGTTCAAATCCTTTCCATAACAGTAGATCCCAAGTTTACCCTCCTTTGGCATAATCTTTAAGAATTCAGGGTCATTTTCATCCCACAATGAAATTTGAGAATAAAACTTTGTGGATGATGTTGGAGGGATAGGGGAAGGGAAGATAATTTTAAAGCAGGTTACACAAATGTAACAGAGACTTGCATATTTCATTCCAATGCCACAAGTTGAGTTACTAGCCAACATTTATTAAATGTCTACTGTTGGTTAAGCACTTGACTGGTACTGAAGGGAATAGCAGAGGAAGTTGCAGATCATTGGCAAAACAAGATAAAGTCAAATATACAGTGAGCTTAATGAGGAAACCTGACAGAAACATATACTCTTGGACATAACTGGCTGGAGCTTTGGGGAGGTATAATATATAAGTGCTAAGCGATTAATGAGAAGACTAGAGGAAGGAAGCACTAGAGGGAATGGGAATATTAGAGTCTGGAGGACTTAGTCTGGAGTTTTTAAGGCAAGAGGACACTAAGATCAGAGATAAAGAAAAGCCTTTTGAAAGAAAGAATTTTACTCTTTTGTTTATTTTTTCAGGGATTTGTGAACACAGAACACAGATAACATTAAGGATGGAAAAAGCAGTCTTCCATTTTGTATCCTATTGGATGTCATGGTGACCTTACAGTGGTGCTGAGTTCTTACTTATATCCATATGATAATAGAATAGTTCCTATCAGGTCACCTATAATCCTTCAGCATCAAGGTTGTCTCAGGAACCCTACAGATAGAAGGGTAGTCTAGGCCCATTGGGATCACCTGACAAGAGATTAAAACCTTGGGGCCACACCCACACACCTGAGACCATTGGCAGACTGCCAGTCTTGATTTCTTCCTTGCTTGCCCTTCCTTGGCTCAGTGAGCTCTGCTTGTCTCTTTATTACTCCATCTCAATTTCTCTCTCCTTCCTTCCTTTCTCCTCACCCATTCTAATCATTTGCCAAACAGATATCATATTCCCTTCCAAGGCCTCCTGAAGAGTATTTAATATGTACATCTATCTAATTCTCAAGATTTGAGGAAGATGAAGGTTGCAGATTTGGGGAGGAGAGTGTGATTATTCTTTTCTTTAGCTTTAATTGTCCTCCCTAACTATTAATCTAGAGGCAACAAGGTGGGTGTGCATTCAGGAAGACCTGGGTTTATATATTACTTCTGAAATTTATTGGCCCTTATTGTGTCACTTATTGTGACCTTGGACACACATTTAACTTTATGGGTTTCAGGCTCCTTAGCACTTACCTACTTGTATTACATAAGAAGAAACATGGCATTTGGAGACATACAATCTGGTTTCAGATGCTTACCGTGACACAGTAAAGTGAGATCTTGGGTGAAGTCACTTCAGTTTTCTTGTCTATTAAATAAGAAGCAGAACTAGATGACTTCTAAGCTCTTTCCTAGAGTTAAATGTATGATGATCTAAGATCCTACTAAGTCATAAATGAGATGCCATTTGTGTTGGTAGAGGGAATACTCCCACTAAGAATTCCACACAATAAGGGAATCAATTCTTTAATGTAGTACCTGGATCTTCTGAGGTTTAAACATGGCATCCATTCCAACTTTATACCTCCTCTTCTTTCTTTTTACTCCATTTCCTATACCCACTTCTGAGCTATTTTGAATGGATTACTGGAAAGAACATTAGATTTATAGTTCTCTGGTCCGCAGTTTCTCTATCTGTAAAATCAGAGGCAGAACTAGGGTATTACCTAGCTCTAAATTCTATGGTCCTATTATCTCTATCCCTGTTTTCTGTTGTCCTCATTGATTTCCAAGGGTCATCTGGGACGAGAACATGGAGATCTGCTCAAGTTTGAGCAGAATAGATCAGGAGTGATAATGGCTAGAAACAATCCATATCTTCCATTTCCACCTCGGAACAATTCCTGTACTCCCTTCAATTCAATTCAATTCAATTCAACTCAATTCAATTCAACAAGCATTTATCAAGGAACAAAATCAACAGTCTCTAATCTCAAGGAGCTGACATTTCCATGGAGGGGGATACAGCTGTGTTCACAGATCATTAAAAATGAGTCTTCCACAAAGTCATTCTTGACAGGTGTGAACACTACTAAATTCAAGGGGTTCAGGAAAATTCTTTAGTTTGAGGCACTATGATCTGTGCCTGGGAGAAAACTAGGGATTCCAAGATACCTTTTGTGATCTCTGACCTTCTCCCTCTCCAAGTTTTTACTGATCTTTTTCCACCTCAAAATTACTTTTTACATACTTGCTCATGTACATGTGACTATGAATTTAAAGTTGGAAGGGACTTCAGAAACTGTTGAGTCCTAGCCTCTCATTTTTTGGAGATGAGGAAACCAAGTCATACAGAGATTACATGAGTTGCCCAATATTTCACAGGTATTAAGTCTCAGAAGCAGGATTTGAATCCATGTCTTTTAAGTCTATGTTCATTGTAATTAGGGACACAAACTTCATAGCTGCTATACTACACTAAACAAACTTCATTTATTTAAATATTCACATGCATGATTACAAGAAAACATGTCAGTAGGCTTGTAACATATAAGAAAATTTCAATAAGATTATAACTAAGCCCCTTATTCATCCTGACACATTTCCAATGGAAAATATTTTGTTTTTGAGTGTTGAAAGTACAATGGGGGGTGGGGGGTGGAGCCAAGATGGCAGAGTACAAAGACACAGATATGGAGGCTCTCCCCACACAGCCCATAAAATACCTGTAGAGAAGGACTCTCAACAAATTCTGGAGCAGCGGAAGTGGAGAATAACAGAGTGGAGGAGATTTCCAGCCCAGGGTGACCTGAAAGGCCCATGGGAAACATCTGTTGCTTGGGACATGGATATGGATCCCAGCCCAGCCTTGGCTGCAGCACACAGCTTGGTGAATAGCCCTTGGGGGTGGAATCTCTAGTTGCAGAATCTCCAGTCCCAGCAACATCGGGTTCGCAGATCCCTCAACCCACAGGCGCCAAAGGTCAGTGATGGGTTTTTTTCAGCTGACCAGGAAGGGAGAAGGGCCTTCCCATAGCTCCGGCCTCAGGCAGCTGCAGCAGAGGCCACATGGGCAGGCACAGCAGCGGCATCCATTGCTGGAGCGTAAAAACCCTGGGGGCACTGAGGAGCTGATTCTTGCCTCAGCCCTGTGTGGAGGCCCTGGGGGAGCTGGTCTTTGTCTCACACTGAATGGCAGCCCTGCCCATCCAGCTTATCTGAAAATCAGTCCCCAGTTCTGACTTGGTGGAACTGGAGGCCAGGTGGCCATGGAGAGGAAACTGTGCTAAGATTCTGGGCACAAAAATCCCTCCCTGTGCCCAGACCAGTACACTCTTGATTGTGCCACCTTGGAGGAACTGAGATCTTATAGATTCCCAGAGTATACCATACTCTTGACAAAGGACTTAAAAGTCAAATAACTGGTTGGGAAAATGTCCAAAAAAGGGGAAAAAATAAGACTATAGAAGTCTTGGTGAACAGATATCTTCTCCCATCCTTTCAGATGAGGAAGAACAATCCCTTACCATCAGGGAAAGATATAAAAGTCAAGGCTTCTGTATCCCAAACATCCAAAATAATGATTCAGGCCATGAAAGAGTGCAAAAAGGATTTTGAAAATCAAGTAAGAAAGGTGGAGGAAAAACTGAGAAGAGAAATGAAAGAGATGCAAGAAAATCATGAAAAGTAGGTCAACACCTTGCTAAAGGAGACCCCAAAAAATAACACCTTGAAAAATAAGCTAACTCAATTGGCAAAAGAGGTTCAAAGAGCCAATCAGGAGAATAACGCTTTAAAAAGCAGAATTAGCCAAATGGAAAAGGAGGTTCAAAAGCTCACTGAAGAAAATAGTTCTTTCAAAATTAGAATAGAACAGATGGAGGCTAATGACTTTATGAGAAACCAAGAAATCACAAAACAAAACCAAAAGAATGACAAAATGGAAGATAATGTGAAATATCTCATTGGAAAAACAACTGACCTGGAAAATAGATCCAGGAGAGACAATTTAAAAATTATGGGACTACCTGAAAGTCTTGATCAAAAAAAGAGCCTAGACATCATCTTTCATGAAATTATCAAGGAAAACTGCCCTGATATTCTAGAACCAGAGGGTAAAATAAATATTGAAAGAATCCATCGATCATCTCCTGATCCAAAAAGATCCAAAAAGAGAAACTCCTAGGAACATTGTGGTCAAATTCCAGAGTTCCCAGGTCAAGGAGAAAATATTGCAAGTAGTTACAAAGAAACAATTCAAGTATTGTGGAAATACAATCAGGATAACAGAGGATCTAGCAGCTTCTACATTAAGGGATCAAAGGGTGTGGAATATGATATTCCAGAAGTCAAAGGAACTAGGACTAAAACCAAGAATCACCTACCCAGCAAAACTGAGTATAATACTTCAGGGGAAAAATAGTCTTTCAATGGAATAGAGAACGTTCAAGCATTCTTGATGAAAAGACCAGAGCTGAAAAGAAAATCTGACTTTCAAACACAAGAATCAAGAGAAACATGAAAAGGTAAACAGAAAAGAGAAATCATAAGGGACTTACTAAAGTTGAACTGTTTACATTCCTACATGGAAAGACAATATTTGTAACTCTTGAAACTTTTTTCAGTATCTGAGTAGTTGGTGGGATTACACACACACACACACACACACACACACACACACACACACACACATATACATAGAGAGAGAGAGAGCACAGGGTGAATTGAATAGGATGTGATCATATCTTAAAATAATGAAATTAAGGAGTGAGAGAAATATATTGGGAGGAGAAAGGGAGAAATGGAATGGGGCAAATTATCTCTTATAAAAGAGGCAAGTAAAAGATTTTTCAATGGAAGGAAAAAGGGGGAGGTGAGAGAAAAACATGAAGCTTACTCTCATTACATTTGACTAAAGGAAGGAATAAAATTCACACTCATTTTGGTATGAAAACCTATCTTACAATAGAGGAAAGTGGGGGAGAAGGGGATAAGCAGGGTGGGGGGGATAATAAAAGGGAGGGCAGTGGGGAGAGGGAGCAATTAGAAGTCAACACTCTTGGGGAGAGATAGGATCAAAAGAGAGAACAGAAGAAATTGGAAGGAGGATAGGATGGAGGGAAATATAGTCTTATACAACACGACTATTATGGAAGTCATTTGCAAAACTACACGGATATGGCCCATATTGAATTGCTTGCCTTCTCAAAGGGAATGGGTGGGGAGGGAGGGATAAAGAGAAATTGGATCTCAAAGTTTTAGGAACAACTGTTGAGTATTGTTCCTGCAACTAGGAAATAAGAAATACAGGTAATGGGGTATAGAAATTTATCTTGCCCTACAGGATAAAAGAGAAGAGAGGGATAAGGAAAAGGAGGAATGTTAGAAGGGAGGACATATTGATGATAGGGGTAATTAGAATGCTTGGCATTTTGGGGGGGAAGGGGAGAAATGGGGGGAAAATTTGGAACCCAAAATTTTGTGGAAATGAATGTTGAAAACTTAAATAAATTTAAATACAAAAAAAAAAAAAAGAAAGTACAGCGGGGGTGGGGAGTATGGGGTGGAGGGTGGGGATTGACCAATGAGCATACAGTTCTTGGAGCATGCTCAGAATGGCTCTTCTTGATTTCAATTCAATAGTGAGGACTTGGTGAGCCTATTTCCAGCCATGAGTGACTGAAAGACTGGTATTGTATGGTGACAAAAAGTCTTATAATTGGCTTCAGAGTTGAAAGGTCTGATGACTCAGGAGAGGCTGAGCCATAATTGAGTGTATATACAAAAGAGTTGAGCTGCAAATCTCTCATTCCCCTCCACAGTGGTTTTGGTTAAGCTGTTGGGTGAAAGAGGAGGTTAGCAGGATACATTTTCTCCCACCTGGCTTCCAAGTGTCCTTGAGAATGCAGCACCTTTGTTTCTTTTGTGTTTATTCTCTCCGGATCTCAGGTGTATGCCTATTCTGAAAGGGAAGTGCTCAGGTGACCAATAAGCTTGGGAGAACCATCAGACCCATCAGAAATCCTCCCAAGTATTGAAATTTTAAGAGTCTACTTTAACTATGATGGCTCAAGACCAAAGATGCAACTGTAGGCACAGGTGAAAAATAGTTTCCCAACTCCTAGAGATATGGTCCCTTGTAATAGAGAGATGTATTGGTTATGGACCATAGAAAGGCACTGATCTACTGTACTCAGCTGAGGACTACACCCAGGCATGTGATGGTAAATTTTTAACAACAGTGCTTGTGAAAAATCAAATATATACAGAATGCTTTTAAATTTAATCTGCACTATCAACAATTTTTCTATCACCTTCTTGAATATAAACAATCAAGAAAACAATTCAAGTCCTGATCTGTAGCATTTGCTTATTTCAGGGATGCAAATGCTTACAATGAAAATTTGACAGTGCACTTTTCTGATTCAAGCTGACTCCAGAATACATCTGATGAACCTAATGATGACTCCACAAAGCAAAAAAGAACTTCTGAGGTGGGGAGTTAGGAGATACTCCTTGATCAACTGAGTTCTCTACACATGTGCCTCACTCTAGTTATATTTGAAGTTTGACCTCTCTCTCCCCAGAGACCTTGTACACTCCTGGTTTGGGGGGAAATGTCTGGTAACTACTACTGTTGGTATACCTTCTCAGCAATTAGCAGTTAATAGAATTCTACTAGTCAGTGCTGGATGGGGGCTCATGAATGACAGAACTAGAACCACAGCCCATTAAGTTACCCTGAGCACCTAGGGGAGAAGTGATTCTACTAGGCTTTGTTCTTTGCTCTGAGTACCTGTAACCGTTTATACAGGTAGGGGTTGGGAAAATAAGCCAAGAGAGTGTATTATAGAATAATTTGAGACTAAAAAGAAGAAAGAAAATTCTACAGAACTTCACGTGTTCCCATCTGGGTACTGGATGTTAGAATTAGCCTTATATTCTACTTCTACTCAGATAGGATAATGTAATTACCCTAATTCTGTTAGAATTACACTGTGGGTTTAGCTCTGTTCACCACCCTAGTGGGATCCAACCTTTGGCCCATACTATGGAACAGGCTGACCTCTCTAGAGCTTGCTCAGCAAGCTATGAATTAGGAAAATGGTGACTGGCTGGATATTTCCAGTTTTCTCACTTAGATGCTGGTACCTCCCTGGGATATCTTCAGGAAAAATGTAAAGCAGTCATTGGGCATGTTAACAAGGGTTTGGTTATTTTACAAGAGAGAACAATGGGGCCTCTGCCTGCTTCAAATTAGCACCGTCTCTGGTTTCCATTGTACCCTATTAATGAAAGGCTCTATGTCCATATCCACCTAAGAGAAAGAACAGAAGCAGCCTGGGGTAAACTGGAGAAGTACTGTAAGTGGGAGGTGTGTGTGTGTGTGTGTGTGTGTGTGTGTGTGTGTGTGTGTGTGTGTTTATGAGAAACACAGAAAAAGAAACAGAGACAAAAACAGACAAACATACAGAGCCATAGAGCTCAGACTTTTGAAGGACAGAGATAAGAGATGGAGATAGAGGAAGATATATGGGTCCACACATACATAAAGAGAGAAAAAGATAGAGACTCACATACACAGAGAAATACACACAGGGATAGAAAGGTAGGAACAGGGACACAGATACAAAGAAAGACAGAGAGAACTAAGGAGGGAAAGCAAGAGGAAGAGCGAGAGCAAGAGAGAGCGAGAGCGAGAGCGAGAGCGAGAGAGAGAGGGAGAGAGAGAGAGAGAGAGAGAGAGAGAGAGAGAGAGAGAGAGAGAGAGAGAGAGAGAGAGAGAGAGAGGGAGAATGTATATTAGAAAGGAATGTCACCAACGTGAGGGATTCAATTTCAGGCCAGGCTAATGGTGTGACTGATACTAAGCTAGGAAGAAATGATTCTGTCCTAGATTGTATTTCACAGCCTTTGTTGGGGCCAAGGCCATATCACACTTCATCTTTTTCTAGATTGCCTACATGGTTATACCTTTTTTGACCCTGAAAAATCATAGGAGAAGAGAGTGACAGGCTCTTCTCTTCATCTCTATCTTTTCCCACTTAATGAAGTGAATTTGAAAAGCTATGTGGACAATTAGAGACTAATAATGTTCTGACTCCATCCTCTCTCTATTTTCCCTCAATGAAAAACAAGAGGGATGTGGGAGAGAGAGAGAGAGAGAGAGAGAGAGAGAGAGAGAGAGAGAGAGAGAGAGAGAGAGAGAGAGAGAGAGAGACAGACAGACAGACAGACAGACAGACAGACAGACACAGGGACAGGGACAGAAACAGACACAGAGCTGAAATATATATTTATTGTGTTGTGTTGCATCTTTCATGTGATATGTCAGTCAACAAGCATTTATTTAGTGCTCAGTACGCTATTGACAACCATGCTGAGCATTTGGTATGCAAGGAAAGGACAAAGGCAGTCCTTGTTCTCAAGGCACTGGTTGTTATGGTGGAGACAACCAAACAATTATGCACCATCACTAAAACTACAGGCTAAAATGGAGATAATCAACAGAGGGATGGCACTAGAATTAAGGGAGATTGGGAAAGTCTTCCTGTAGGAGGTGGAATTTTAGCTGAGATCTGAATGAAGCCAGGAATATAGAGAGACAGAGATGAGGAGAGAGAGAATCACAGGCATGGGACCAGCCAGGGGAAATGCCTGGAGCTGGGAAGTGGAGTTTCTTGTGTGAGAAAGGGGAAGGAGACCAGTGTTTCTGGATCAAAGAATACATGGGATGGGTGTTCTGTGAGGTGTAAGAAGATTGGAAAGGTGAGGGGGGGGGGAGCTTGGATTGTCAAATAAAGAATTTTATATTTCATCCTGGAGAGAGTAGGGAGCCACTAGAGTTTATTGAGTGTTTGGGGAGGAGGTGATATGGTCAAGATCTATGCTTTAAGAGATCACTTTGACAGCTGATTGGAGGATGGACTGGAATGGGGAGAGATTCGAGGCCAATAGCAATAGTCCAAGTGTAAAGTTATGAGGAACAGCCCCAAGGTGGTAGCAGGGTCAGAAGAGAGAAGCATTCTTATTTGAGAGATGTTAGGAAAATTAAATTTACAGGGGTAGCAATAGAGGAAGAGACAGATACGGATGTGGCCATAAGGGTAAGAGAGAGTGAAGAGGTGAGGTCGACTCCTACATTGTAAACCTGGGATAGAAGACTGGGAGGATGATGGTGCTATTGACAGTAATCAGGAAGCTAGAAAGAAATAATTCAAGCACTGTGGAGTCACAGTCAGGATAACACAAGATTTAGCAGCTTCTCCGTTAAAGGTTCAGAGGGCTTGACTACAATACTCCAGAGGAATAGGTTTGGAGGAAAAAATGAGTTTAGTTATGGACACTCTAGGTTTAAAATGTTTACAGGACATCCAGTTTCTGATGTCCCTTTGAGAGTTGGAGACTCTAGACTAGGTCATTGGAGAGATTAGGGCTAGATGAATAGATCTGAGAATCATTGGCATAGAGATGATTATTGAAATTATGAAAGCCCATGAGATCACCAAGTGAGAGCAGAGAATAAAAAGAGACAGTAGCCTAGGATGGAGCTTTGGGACCACAGTTATGTGTGACATAGATGAAGGACCAGCAAGGAAAGAACCGAGAGAAAGCATTGTTATGAAAACTTAAAGGGGAACATTTCCAGGAGGTGAGCTACACCATTGAATGTGGGAGCGAGGTCAAAGATGATCAGAACTCAAAACAAATAGGTCATTAGATTTGTTGATTAAGAGATCGTTGATAACTTCAGATGAATGATGACTGATCAAGTTGCAAGTGGTTAAGAAGAGAAGAGGCAAGGAAGTGGAAGAACCTCTCGTAGTTGGCTTTTCTAGAAGTTTAGCCAAGAAAGGAGATAGAGAAAAAATTCTGGAAGAGATGGTCAGGTCAAGTGAGGTTTTGCTTGTTCTGGTTTTATTTTTAAGTATGGGCATGTTTGTAGGTAACAGATGAGGAGGACAGGTGGAGAAACTGAAGATAAAAGAGAGTGTGGATAACAGTGGGTGTGTGGGTGTGCAGAATTGTATTCAATTTTTCTTTATCTGAGTCATGGGATGCCATTTTCCCCCTCCCCTCCTTCCCAGATTATAGACTATTCAACTTCTGCATCTCTCTCATGTAACAGTGTTCTTTTTCTTTTCTTCCTTTTATAGTCCTTGTCTCTCCCCATTTGTGTTTTTCCTAAGACCATTAAAACAGAACAAAACCACCCACATACTCTCTTCATTTTAATATTTATGACACTTTAAATTATTAGGATTCTGAGAAAACAATTTGTTTCTTACTCTCTGTTAACAGATAAACAATGCATCCCCACATACTCTCCTTCAATTAAACAAATCCACCATCATTCAACAGAAAGAGCTCTCTCTGTAGTTACCAGTGATATTTTACTTGGCAAATTTAATGGTTTTTCCTCAGTCCTTATCCTTCTTGACTTCTCTGCAGCCTTTGACATGGTTGATTCTTGAAGGTATGGACTGTCTGGTACATAGTAGGTACTTAATGAGCATTTATTGAATTGATCACTCTCTTCTTGATATTCTCTTCTCTCTAGGTTTTCATAACTCTTCCCTTCCTTGATTTTTCTCCTTTGTCTGACTGCTCCTTACCCCGGTCTCCTTCATCTAGTTCATAGCCACCATTCTCTAGGTCTTCTTGTCTTCTCTATATGATTTCTCTTGGTGATCTCACTGGCTGCTGTGGACTCAATTATTATCACTACACAGATTTTTCTTGGATCTATTTATCCAACTCTAACCTCTCTCCTGATCTCTAGTCTCACACTCAAACTGCCTATTGGGCATCTTGAACTGGATGATCTGTCGACATCTTAAATCCAACATGTCCAAAGTAGATTTCATTATTTTTTCCCCAACCCCTCTCTTCTTCCTAACTTTTCTCTTACTGTCAAGGATATGTTTTGTTCTGTCAATTGAAAATAAAGTAAATAAATACCTCCATCCTCCCTGTCACCCTCATCTTCTTGCACTCTCTTATCCTCTGTATTCAATCTCTTGGAAATGCTTGTAAATTCTACTTTTGTAACATCTCACATAAGTGTTCCCTTCTCTTCTCTGACATTGCCACAACTCTGTTGCAGGCCTTCATCACCTCACACCTGGATTGTTGTCATAATATCCTTATGACTGATCTCTCTGACTCAGGTGTCTCTTCAATCCAATTCATTCTCCACTAAGCTGTCAAATCGATCTTCTGAAAGTCTAAGTCTGATCAAATTATAGACCCCCCAATTCAGTAAACTTCAGGTCATTATTAAAAAGGTCCATATTACTTCTAAGATCAAAGTTCTCTGTTCAGTCTTTAAAGACCTTCATAACCTGGCACTTCTCCACTACCTTTTCAGTCCTTAGAATGTGTCCCTTATATCCCTTGCCATGTAGTTTCCAGTTACATTGACTTCTTTGCCTTTCCTCTAACAAGATGCTCCATTTTCTATGTCTTTGGCTGGAATTCTTTCCTTCCTCCTCTCCATCTCCTAGATTCCCTGATTTCCTTTAGACTAGCTAAAATCTTACCTTCTAAAAGAAGGTTTTTCTGATCCTCCTTAATGCTAGTGTCTTCCTTCTGAGATTTTCTCTTGTTATTCCTGTATATAACTTTTTTGGTACATGGTTGTTTTCATGCAGGTTTCCCAATTTGAGTTGGAGCTTCTGTAGGTCAGGGACCATTTTTGCCTTTTTTGGTGCTTAGTACAGTGAGTGGAATGTAATCGACACTAGATGCTTGTTGATTTGACTAACTTGTGTTTCTTTTGGTACCTCTATTTCTATTTCAAAATATCTACTCAGTTCTGGCCTTTTTATCAGGAATGCTTGGAAATCTATTCTAGTAAAGGTTCATTTCCCCCCTGTAGGATTGTACTTAGTTTCACTAGATGAATTATTCTTGGTTATAATCCTTTATATTTATATTTTCAGAGGATATGGAATCCTCTAGCTTCCTATGATACCATCTGCCTTCAATCCATTAAGATAGATTGATACAGTCTGGGGATGATAGTGGGGGGTAATTTTCTACAGAAGCTTAGCATGGGTGGGATCAAGGGTGAATATAGGGAAGTTTTCCCTGGCAAGGGAAAGGATGACCTCTTCATCTGAAACCAGAGTGAAGGTGGAGCTAGTGGAGGAAGATATCTGAGTGATGTGAAATAATGTGGACCTCAACAGTGCCCTCTACAACATTCCTGACAAGTGATTATCCTATTTTTTACTTGAAGCACTCTAGAGAAGGGGAACATATCTTTTATCCAGACAGCTTTTCTTGTTGGGAAGGTTTCCCTAATATCTTATATAAATTTGTCTTTTCATTGCTTCTACTCGTCACTCCTAATTCTGCTTCATAGGGGACAGAAGGAGCAGAAAACATATAAGAGATCTTCCAAGGAATGACTCTTCAGATATTTGAAGGCAATTGTCATGTTTCCCACTAAGTTTTCTCTTCTTCAGGTTATGTATCCCAATTCCTTCAACAAGTCCTTGTGTAGCATGATTCCAAGGGTCTTTTAATAGTGGTTGTCATCCTCTAAACTCTTGCCCTCTACTCCTGTGTTTCTGGCTGGTAAAAGTCTATGTTGACTAGCCACTCTACTCCCCAGCCATCTTCCTGTTCCTATGTTCCTGTGCCCCAGTCTCCACCTCTGATATGGCGTACCAAACTCCTGCTCTAGGACACCAGGCTTCTGACTGATGAACGTTCACCATAAGTAGTACGGACTCAGACCCATCACTCCACTCCCCAGATATCTACAAGCCATGCCCTCCCCCTTCCCATTTCCTCTTCTACCTCTAAGAACAGGGGTCAAACGAATAGCACCCAAACACTCCCTCTGGTTGTCACTACTCTGAATATGTTGACCTCTTCTATTAAAATGTGATCTCCTTGAGGGCAGGAATTGCCTTGCTTGTATGTCTTTTATGTCTTTTTATCCACAGCACTTAGTGCAGTGTCTGGAACATAGTAAATGCTTTTTCCATTCCATTGTCATTTCTAAAACATAGTGTCCAGAATGATGACACAGTAGATAGAACACTGGTCCTAGAGTCACAAAGACCTGATCTCAAATCTTGACACTTACTTAGTTGTGTGACCTGGGCAAGCCTCAGTTTCTTTATCTGTAAAATGGGGCTAATGATGATATCTACCTCTTAGGTTTGTTGTGAGGATAAAATGAGATGACATTTGTAAAGCACTATACACACATGGATATATATATGTGTGTGTGTGTGTGTGTGTGTATATGTATACACACATACATATGTTATTAAACAACATGCTCCATATGTGACCTAACCAGGGCAGAATACAGCAGCACCATCATCTCTGTGGTCCCAGACACTCTGCCTCTCTTAACGTGGGCTAATATTGCATTAGATTCCTTGGTGGCCACATCCCAACGCTGACTCATAGTAAGTTCGTTGTCTCGTTTGATGTCTATATACTCTACATTATACTACAACAGACTCTTTCCTCTCTTATTTTATCATATTGAATCCTCTTCTCTCTCTCTCTCCACTCCCCTGAAGTGATAGTTTTCCCATTGTTCTGAACTAGAGTAGCATTCAAAGACCACTTGCTGGCCTGAGCACCAATGGTCTTAGCTATTTTTTGATGACACCTCCATTATTTTGGAGAAAGCCAATGCTACCCACTTCTTCAGGATCCCCAGGGCTTAATGAATATGCTTCTGAACCAAACAAAACCATAGATGCAGATTATTTGCAAAATATTTATATTGATAAATAATACATGCTGCAGATATGGCTATAGAAATTAATTAGCAGCATTATAAATGGCAGTAATAAGTAATAATTGCAGCTCATTAAAATAATAAAAATGCTAGATTTACATATGTCACCTTTTACAGCTTCATTGTCCTTTATGGGCTGTAGCCCCTCAGAGGAAGAAAATGCTTATTCTCTGGGCCCCAGATTGCCTCCAGAAGTGGGCTAGACTAGTCTGCTCTGATCAAGATCTATCTTCCTTCTATGACAAGAACCAGTAAGATATTCCTTTTTGGTTATAATAAGGCAGAGCTATAACTAGGGCAAGGTAAAGAAGAGCTTTTCCCAGGGCATCAACATAGGTGGGGGCATACTTCCTTCATGAGTCTAGATAAGTCTGTTCCTGTGACTCCTGTTCCTCTGTCAGCTTGTACTTAAATCCCTACTCCCTCTCTCAGCCTCAGATTGTCATCTCTAGGTTCCTGTCATCATGATGTCTATCTTCCAAGGCTTGACCCCTCCTCCCTGGTACCACTGATGATGAGGAAATGGATTAGCATTTTTGGGAAATGAGGCACCCCCTTTGCAGGTGCTGGTGGTCTGGTTGTCTAAATAGATTTTAGGTGAAACAGTTCCTAATTTGGGGTGATCACTTAGGAAAAGTAAACCCACTCAGAGACATTCAGGAAAAATCAACCGACTAAATTACACTCACACATTCTGTTTTTCAGGCTACTCAGAAAAATTATTCCCTGTATTGGAAACTGAACTCTTCTGTTGAAATGGTTTTTGTTCCCCTCTCAAAGTTTCTTCCAGGTCAAAGACAGGAAATAGATTCTAAGATGCTTTGAGATCCTCTGAAAGGCTCAGTAAGTATAAGCCATTTTGATTAAGGCTATTTATAGCAAAAAGTGATTCAGGTCATGCCTGGTTTTCTAGCCTGGGAGGCTCTTTGTCCATCTGAAAATGAAAAGATACCTCATCTTGCCATCTATTATGAGAGTTTTATTTGATTTCTGGGTTCTCAAAATGCTCTCCTGTGCATGACTGAGAAGCTAGTGATGGTTAATTTAATTCAGATCTTGCCTCAGTGGAGGTGTCATGGCCCAGTGGGCTAAGGAACAGTTGGGAATTTCAGGGTTTTGATACTCATCTGGTCTTGTGTACTGCTGACTTGGACCAACCTTTGAACTTTAAGAAGCAGCAATGGCCCCCCTGATTCCTCTTCCTGTTCTTCAGAGAATGAGTCTCTCTTCTCCATCCTCTTCTTTTTTTTTTTTTTTTTTTTTTAAATTTTGGAGTTCATTTATTTGGGCTTGTTGTTGTGGCACACAATGAAAGACCAAAGAGTCAAAAATTAACTACATTATTTTCATGGAATAGTGTGTGCGATCTTGAGTTTGTCATTTTTTAATACCAATCAGTAAGGTTACTAGTCTTTTTTTTTTTGTTTTTTTTTCTTTAAATTTATTTATTTATTTAACTTTTAACATTCATTTTCACAAAATTTTGGGTTCCACATTTTCTCCTCTTTTGTCCCCTCCCCCCACCCCAAAACACCAAGCATTCTAATTGCCCCGATCACCAATCTGCTCTCTCTTCTATCATCCTTCTCTGCCCTTGTCTCCATCTTCTCTTTTGTCCTGTAGGGCCAAATAACTTTCTATACCCCTTTATCTGTATTTCTTATTACCTAGTGGCAAGAACAGTACTCGACAGTTGTTCCTAAAACTTTGAGTTCCAACTTCTTTTCCACACTCCCTCCCCACCCCTTCCCTTTGGAAGGCAAGCAATTCAACATAGGCCAAATCTGTGTAGTTTTGCAAATGACTTCCATAATAGTCGTGTTGTATAAGACTAACTATATTTCCCTCCATCCTATCCTGTCCCCCATTACTCTATTCTCTTTTGATCTTGTCCCTCCCCATGAGTGTCGACCTCAAATTGCTCCCTCCTCCCCATGCCCTCCCTTCCATCATCCCCCCCACCCTGCTTATCCTCTTACCCCCACTTTCCTGTATTGTAAGATAGGTTTTCATACCAAAATGAGTGTGCATTTTATTGCTTCCTTTAGTGGAATGTGATGAGAGTAAACTTCATGTTTTTCTCTCACCTCCCCTCTTTATTCCTCCACTAATAAGTCTTTTGCTTGCCTCTTTTATGAGAGATAATTTGCCCCATTCCATTTCTCCCTTTCTCCTCCCAATATATTTCTCTCTCACTACTTGATTTCATTTTTTTAAGATATGATCCCATCCTCTTCAATTCACTCTGTGTACCCTGTGTCTATGTGCGTGTGTGTGTGCGTGTGCATATGTGTGTGTGTAATCCCACCCAGTACCCAGATATTGAATAGTTTCAAGAGTTATAAATATTGTCTTTCCATGTAGGAATGTAAACAGTTCATCTTTTGTAGGTCTCTTATGACTTCTTTTTGCTGTTTACCTTTTCATGCTTCTCTTCATTCTTGTGTTTGAAAGTCAAATTTTCTTTTCAGCTCTGGTCTTTTCATCAAGAATGCTTGAAAGTCCTCTATTTCATTGAAAGACCAATTTTTCCCCTGAAGTATTATACTCAGTTTTTCTGGGTAGGTGATTCTTGGTTTTAGTCCTAGTTCCTTTGACTTCTGGAATATCCTATTCCACGCCCTTCGATCCCTTAATGTAGAAGCTGCTAGATCTTGTGTTATTCTGATTGTACTTCCACAATACTTGAATTGTTTCTTTCTAGCTGCTTGCAATATTTTCTCCTTGACCTGGGAACTCTGGAATTTGGCCACAATGTTCCTAGGAGTTTCTCTTTTTGGATCTCTTTCAGGCAGTGATCTGTGAATTCCTTGAATACTTATTTTGCCCTCTGGTTCTAGAATCTCAGGGCAGTGTTCCTTGATAATTTCATGAAAGATGATGTCTAGCCACTTTTTTTGACCATGGCTTTCAGATAGGCCCACAATTTTTAAATTGTCTCTCCTGGATCTATTTCCCAGGTCAGTTGTTTTTCCAGTGAGATATTTCACATTATCTTCCATTTTTTCATTCTTTTGATTTTGTTTTGTGATTTCTTGGTTTCTCAGAAAGTCATTAGCCTCCCTCTGTTCCATTCTAATTTTGAAAGAACTATTTTCTTCAGTGAGCTTTTGAACCTCCTTTTCCATTTGGCTAATTCTGCTTTTGAAAGCATTCTTCTCCTCATTGGCTTTTTGAACCTCTTTTGCCAATTGAGTTAGCCTATTTTTCAAGGTGTTATTTTCTTCAGCATTTTTTTGGGTCTCCTTTGGCAGGGTGTTTACTTGTTTTTCATGCTTTGCTTGCATGTTTGTCATTTCTCTTCCCAGCTTTTCCTCCACCTCTCTAACTTGATTTTCAAAATCCTTTTTGAGCTCTTCCATGGCCTGAGCCCATTGAGTGGGCTGGGATACAGAAGCCTTGACTTCTGTGTCTTTCCCTGATGGTAAGCATTGTTCTTCCTCATCAGAAAGGAAGGGAGGAAATGCCTGTTCACCAAGAAAGTAACCTTCTATAGTCTTATTTCTTTTCCCTTTTCTGGGCATTTTCCCAGCCAGTGACTTGACTTCGGAATATTCTCTTCACACCCACTTTGCCTCCTGATCCTCCTAGCCAGTGCTTGGGGTCTGAGATTCAAATGCTGCTTCCCAGCCTCAGGGCTTTGGGTGGGGGCGGGGCTGCTATTCAGTGTGAGATTAAGTTCAGGTGGTCAGGTGGGGGCAGGGCCTTCTCTCGGGGCTCAGTTCCCTCAGGGGGTTTATGCAGAGACCTTCAACAATGGATCCAGGCTCCTGCCTGCTTGGGGAGCCCTGCTCTGCTCCTGCCTCCATTGCTGCCTCCCAAGGGGGCCTGAGTTATGGGGGCACCCCACTCCCGTCTTGGCAAGCCAGAGAGACCCTCTCACCAACCTTTGGGGTCCGTGGGTGGAGGGACCCGCGTGGCTGCTGGTGATCCCGTCCCTGAAGCCTGCTCGGATCTGCTCCTCTTGGCACCCTGCGGCCAAGGCTCAGCTCTGGTCCGCAGTGCAATGGACCTTTTATGAGAGGTTTTCAGGCTCTCTGGAACAGAAATCTCGTCTGCTCCGTTGTTCTGTGGCTTCTGCTGCTCAGAATTTGGGGGGGATCTTTTTTACAGATATTTTATGGGATGTGGGTTCGGAGCTAGCATTATGTGTGTGTTTCTACTCCGCCATCTTGGCTCTGCCCCCCCATCCTCTCCTTTTATCTTTCTATATTTTCCCTCTGGTTTATTTCAATTGCGATCTCTCAGAGAGCAGCTCCCAAATCTATCATAAATCATAGATTTAGATTTGGAAGGGACTTGAGAAGTCATCTAGTGACACCACCTACCCCCCTCTCTCCACAAACCCATTTTATTATTAAGGAAACTGAAACCCAGAGAAGTAATGTGATGTGTTCATGTATTCATCACCCAATATCTTTGCTCATCTGTCATCTCCCCATGGTAGTTCTATCAGCAGAAACAAGAAGTTGGGAGAGCTTTGAGTTTTGTTTTGGTTATTTTGAGTTTGAGGTGCTAGTTGGACCTGTAGGTAGAGGTGACCCTGTGGGGAGGTGGGAAATGAGCAAAGATGTCTTCTATGTTTCTATGACTATTTAACATTTCCCTAACTCGTCTGCTTGCCTGTAGTCTTCCCCCTCTCCTATACACTTTCCATAGTATTGCCAAAGTCATCTTCCTAAGACACAGATCAAATCTTCTCCCTCCCCAGATCAAAAATTCTCCATGTCTCCTCGGTAAATACAATATGAAACATAAATTCTTTACCCTGACAAACCCTCCCCATTTTGGCTTCCACTTACATATCCAGCCTTATTTCTTTCTACTCCATTTCATTTGTCCTCCCTTTCAGTCAAATGGGACAATTAGACATTTTCTAATCTCATCACGTACTTTCCCACCTCCATGCATTTGCCCATTTTAGGGACAGACACATTTCCCTGTCTTCCTAGTCTCTGTCTCTGCTTGTTGAAATCCTTCTTCAGTAGTTCAAATCATGTGTTGCCTCTTGCAAAAAGTCTACCTGACCCCATCAGCCAGAAATGATTTCTTTTATCTCATGACACTCTGATCTCACCAATTCTCTTACTATGCTATAACCTATGTAATGGCAACTTGTATGTGTCCCTGTCCCTTTCCATGTCCCCAAACATACACAAGCATAAGATGATAAGATCCTTGAGGGAAGAAACTATGCAGTTTTTCATCTTTGTATGTCTGTCATGGCATCTCCTCCTTGATTTCATGGTCCTCTTCAAGAACAAAGGACAAACAGCAGCAGAAACTTTTTCCAAGTAGGAATTGTTTCATAAATGTTTCTTGATTTAAATCTCTTTGGGAGCAGAGCCAATGGTGTCTGATTGACACCACTGACACATTTTATGGAATTATGTGGACATGACTCTAGATTTTAACTGAGTCTTAGGCAGTGCCTGGATCCTTGTATATCACATTGTCATCTGAAGAACAGTTAGTTCAATGGCTCAGTAGATAAAGTGCTATATTTAGAGTGAGGAAGACCTGAGTCCCCAGACATGTAGCCATGTGATCTTGAGTAAGTAAGTTAATCTCTTTCACCCTCAATTTCTTTAACTACAAGATGGGGATAATTACAGGACCTACCTCATGGGATTGTTGTGAATATTAAATGAGACAACATAGGTAAAGTGCTTTGCAAAAACTTTAAAGTTCTGTATAAATATAAGCTAAGACATTTTTTTCTCAACATCTCCTTCAATCAGTTAACCTGGATGCTTTGAGTACCTACAGAATATCTACATGGGGCTAGACTGGGTCCTCACTAGGAGTGTAAGTTCCTTGAAGGGTAGCCACCATTGCTTTTTTGTCTCTATATCCCCCAAACCTAGCACAATGTCTGGTGTATAGTAGGGG
The DNA here is from genome assembly GCF_028372415.1 of Notamacropus eugenii. Taxonomy (NCBI): domain Eukaryota; kingdom Metazoa; phylum Chordata; class Mammalia; order Diprotodontia; family Macropodidae; genus Notamacropus; species Notamacropus eugenii. The sequence continues at coordinate 15,429,093 of NC_092877.1, forward strand.
CTCTTTAAATACTTGTTGAATGGAATGGAATAGATGCTACGAGAGTTGCTAACCAAAGTGTATACCTTAGTTTTTGACCTCAAGGAGCTTAAAATCTTGAATGCACAAAGGATAACAAATCAGATTTAAGATCTTGGATGATTTCTTTCTCAACTCAACCTCCAAGTTTTACATAGCATTGTAAAGGATTTTTCCACTTTTCCCATAACTGAAGTATCTCTCAACTTATATTATGATACTGGGTTTATGAAATGGCTAGGAGGGCATGAGCTGGAAAGTGTCCATCATGAGTGCTGCCAGGTGTGAAAAATAGCCGACCACCTTCCCCTCCTTCAAAGTGGTGACTCTAGGTTGCCCAGTAAGTTTAGAGAATGTAATACAGTTGTTACCCATCATTAACACAGTGAACTCTCTGCTACTAAACTGATTGGAAAATTTAAGCCAATTGAGAGGTTTTTTTTTTTTTTTTAATTGCAGGGTGGCTGTATCAGCATCCTCTGAAGCTGTAGGAGAGCTCCTGCTGACAGATGTCTTGAGATGACTCTCATTAAATTGACGTGGTCAAAGAACATTAACATGTACAGTCAAGCTGTTGACAGAGACGTGGGAAAGAGGTGGGGCTGGATTCAAGGAAAACCCAGGAAAAATTTCCCCAAAAGATAAATGGTCAAAGGATACAAATAAGCATTTTTCAATAAAGAAATTCAATCTGTCAACAACTTTGTGGAAAAAATACTCCAAAATCACTAACTATTAGAAAAATGAAACTGAAAACTAAATCCAACCTGGAGGTGCCATTAGATTGGCAAAGCTGACAAAAAAGGAAAATGACAATGTTGAAAAAGCTGTGGGGGAAAACAGACATTTTGGTACACTATTGGTGATGGAACTGAGAACTGGTCCACCCACTCTCGAAAGTAGTTTGGAACTACGCCCCACCCCGCAAAAATTACTAACTTGTGTATAAATTTGACCCAGGTTTATTGATGTGAAACCTGTACCCAAAAGATGTGAAGAGGTAAAGAATCCATATATTAAAAAAAAAAATTAACTTACAGTGGCTCTTTTTGTTGTAGCAAAGAACTGGAAACTGAGGCTGTGTTCATGCAAGGGGGAATGGTTGAGCAAATTGCAAGATACAAATACAATGTTGTACTATTTTGCTCAAGGAAATAATGAAAGATAATGTTGCAGAGAAGCCTAGGAAAATTTGTATGAACTGATACAGCAGAACCAGGAGAACAACTGATAACAGTAAGAATATTGTAAAGGCAAATAACTTTGAAATACTTCAGAACTCTGATTGATGCAATGACCCATCAGGATTCCAGATGATGAAGCATGTTGCCCACCTCCTATCCGAGAGATGATGGACTGATGGATGAATGTAGACTAGGTCATGCATTTTTTTGATATGTGGTGATTTGGTTTTTCTTTTTTACTATGTGTATTTTTACCATATATTTTACTATGTATATCAAAAAAGAGTTTTGTTTCTCTGCCACATCAACTCCTAAAAGATTGTCCCTTAAAGTTAATGAAGGTGAAGTCCTGAAAAGTCATTTGTCTTGTAGCCTGGAGAGGATTTAAATTCCTTTTCTCCAAGCAATAAATTCAGAAAGGATCCCATTAAAAATCTTTTGTTAATTGAAAGGAAAGGGAAGTGAGAGGTAATCAGCCTCCTGCTTGCTTATGACAAGTTCAACATGAGAAACAAATAGTGAACTATGATGTTTTCCCCAGTTTTTAAGATTTTCCTTTTTAAAAAAATTCTGACTTTAAGAAATACCTGAATAAAATTAAAATGTCCATATACATTGTGCTAAAGGAGAGGAATGTGCAAGAATTTTTGCATGTCTGTTGGTTCTTGTTCCTTTTTAAGTACATAAAATAAAATTACCCCCCCCCCAAATAAAGAAAAAAGAAACAGGAAAAAACAGGTCTGCTTGCCTTCACCCTTCACTTTAAGCCCAATTTGTGGAGGTTGGAGTTAAATAAATATGCGAGCAACTTGGGGAGAGATAAAATGGGGAGAATGGCCAGAAATGTAGAGTTGATCTTTGAACTCCAAGGGTGAGCTTGCAAACCTTATCACCCCTCCCCAAGCTTCCCATAGCTCCTGTTCCCTTCACCTTCTTTGGCTAAGAATCTTGCCTCATTTTTGCAGAAAGAAATTGAGGCCTGCCATTTGCTGTAGACTTCCTCTCTTCCCCTCTCCCATATCTAATATTTCTCAGATGCCTTTTGTCACTCAGATGCCCGTCTGACACTGCCTGAATAAGTGATCCCATTCCATCCCATCTCTCCCAACAGATCACCACCTCTGTCATCCCTGTTCACTAGCTCTTTCCCTTCTGCCTACAAATATGCCTGTGTCTCTCAAAAAAAGAGACCCCAATCCCAAATTCATCATTTTTGTCACTAACTGTTGTCCATTTCTCTTCTGGCTTTTGTGGCAAAATTCTTTGGAAAGGTCGTCTACAATAGATGCTTCCATTTCCTCCTCTTACTCTTTTCTTAACTCTTTATGATCATTCTTTCTATATCATCATTCTACTGAGGCAGCTTTCTCTAGTTACCAGTGATCTCCTGATTGCTAAATCCTTGACTCCATCGAGCCTCAACTCCATCCTCCTCCTTCTTGACCTGCCTTCATCCTTTGGCGTTGTGGATCCCCCTCTCCTTCATACTCTCTTCTCTCCAGGCTTTTAGGACTCCTGGCTCTCCTCCTACTTATCTGACTTCTTCTCTGTCAGCTTTGCTGATTCTGAACCAGATCCTTTTCTTTTTTCTTTATATTATTTCACTTTGTAATCCCATCAGCTCCCATGGACTTAATTATCATGTTTATGCCAATGATTGTAAAATCTCCCTACCTGGGCTGAAACTCTCTGCTGACCTCCAATCTCACATCTCCATTTGCCCTTCAGACATCTTGAACTTTAGGTTTTCCTAAAGTACAGATCTATGTCTCCTCCTCAAAAAACTCCAGTGGCTCCCTATTACCTCCAGGATCCAATACAAAGTGACTTGTTTGGCATTCAAAGCCTTTTATAACCCAGTGCCCTCCTGGTTCCAATCTTCCTACACCTTGTTCCTCACCATGTGCTCTTTTATTCAGTGACACTCGAGTTGGGAACAAGATCCTCCATCTCTCAGCTCTTGGCACATTCTCTGGCATTTCTCTAGGCATTTTCTCCGTGCATCATCATCTCCTTGGGGTGTCCCTGGCTTCCTTCAAGTCCCAACTCCAATCTCATCTTTCACACGAAGCGTTTCCCAACCTCTCTTACTTTTAGTGCTTTCCTTTGGTTAATTATTCCTTATTTATCCTGTAGATAGCTTGTTTACACATATTTGTTTGCTTGTTGTTCCAGGGCAGGAATTGTGTTTTCCTTCTTTTTGTATGCCCAAGGCTTTACACAGTGCCTGGAACATAGCAGGTGCTCAATAAATACTGAATGACTGAACTTGGAAAATACTTTAATCAGGGCAAGAGGCTTGATTCCTACACACCCCTTTTAATTAACAAAGATTTTTTTCTTTTCTTGTTTAAAGTTGGCTCTCCCCTCCTTGTTTAGGTTGGGAAATCAGGGGTTACTCACTACAGATCAGCCTGGTAGTTTCGACCATCTATGATTCTGACCTGAGTTAATTCATCTCTTTTAGTCTGAGGGGTGGAGATGGGGGGTGGGGTCACTGTATTGCTGCTGAACCCAGCGTAGCCTACTTCAGCTTAGAATTTCTGAGCTCAAGAAAGACACTGGCCTTAACCTCCTTTAGCAAGGATTACAGACTTGCCACCAAACGCAGAAACAAAGGGTTTTTTTTTTTTAAATGAGATTCTTCTTGAATTTTAATTTTGGGAAAATAGAACTTAAACTTTTTCCAAGCCATAAGATAAATGACTTAAAGGATCTTCTATAACTTTAGCAGATGGTCTTTGAGAGTTCCTGTGGCTGAAAAACAAAACCTTTGTAACAAATGTGCGCAGCCAAGCAAAACAAATTCCTGCATTGGCTACGTGCAAAAATGTGGCTGAACAATTCGTCCCGCTGAAGCCAACCTGGTGATGTTTCATTGAACTATTCTGGGTACCCTGGTGTGTCTGCAGCCCATCCTTGCAGATTTTCTAGCTTGGTAGGACTGGATTGCCCTTGTGTTCTGGGAGTCTAGGACAAACTGTGTGACCCATTGGAAGGAGTTTGCCCTCTCTGTATCCAGAGTTCAGTATTCCAGTGTTCCAGAGGAGGAAGTAGCTAGCTTGGAAAGGTTGCTGATGCTTAGGTAATGATATATGGAAGAGGTCACTTGGGGCATATACAAAATGTTTCATCACTACTGAGTTAGCTGTTCCAGCCTTAAATTTCCTTAGTTTTACATTTTTCTTATTTTTTCCAATTTTAATTATTATACATTACTTACAGATAACATTATAATTAGGATCCTCACTGGTCAAGAATGCCGGGGCATCTCTACACCACAATGGGAATCAGAGGAGGACTTTGGGGACATGATCTTTTTTATATATGTATACTTATATGTATACACACACACATATATACATATACTTATAGATATAGATAGATAACTATATTTAAATGAAATTGCTTTCCTTTATAATCTTGTGTCTTTTATGCGTAAAAAAGTAATTCTGAGAAGGGATCTAGTCTTTGCTAGACAGCCAAGGGATTCTAGGCAGAGATGTACTGGTAAATGTTTAACAATCAGCTCTCTGGGGGGAAATGTGTACAAGACACACTTTTAAGCTTAATTTGCATTATTAATATTTTCTTCATCACCACCTTAAGTCTAGACAAATCAACAAAAAATAAATTAAGCCCTGATTTGTAGGATTTCCAAGGTGTGTTTGCAGGATTTCAACTTATGCTGAAACTTTAACAATTGGCTTTCATGGATCAGCCTAAGCTGACCACAGCATACCCCTGGGTCTAGGAAGCAAAATGGTTAAGAACTCCTGAAGCAGAGAATAATGATAACATCAACCAATTAATATAATATCATTCACATGTATTATACCTCATTTGATATAGATTTAGCATTGGAAAGCATCTCAGAGGTCCTCTAATCCACTCTCATTTTACAGACGAGAAGAATGAGACTTCTGGAGATTAAGCAAATTGACTAGGGTCCTACAAGCAGCAAGGGGAAGAGCTGGGATTCAAACTCCCAACCCCTGAGTCCCTTCCAGCTCTGATATTCTATGAGTGACCCTAAGTTTTCCACCATGAGTCCATTCCTCTCTACATACCATCGTGTTGCCTCTTCAGTATACTGGGTTGAAGTGTAGGAAAGAGAAAGGCAGAGAATCAATTAGTAATCCTATTAGATACTGGATAAAAGCAAAAAGAATGGAAAATATATGGAATAATAAATGGAGTGTATGCTGAAAAGGCCATGACAAAGCACGAGAGACTGAAGATAAAATCAGAGATGAAATGGAGACAATTTCTGCTTGGGATAGAATTGAAGAGTGGAAAAAAGATCAAACTGTAACATGAAAATCAGGATTCAAATGGAAAACGAATCTACTGCCTTCCGTGGTACTGTTGAACTTACAGTTTTGCTCCTACAATGTTTGCATTACAAAATGAAAGTCAAAGTACTGCCTCCATTAGAGGATCTTTTCTGCTCTTCCATGAAATGCTTTAAAAAGTTCCCTTAGGAACTTAATTGTCAAGGTCAAGAGCACTCCTAAGCCCAACAAGTGCAAGACTGAACAAATATGTCTATGTAAAGACAAAAGCAATCACATATCCTAGTAAGGAATCACTTAAGGGCTAACATGGTGCCTCTCTACTCTTCATAGATTTCAGAGTTCAGGAACTATCTCGTCTAAATCCCTCATTTTACAGATGAAGAAACTGACGTCTGGACAGGGTAAGTGTCCAAAGTCATATAAGCAGTAAGTGGCAAAGGCAGAATTTGAATGCAGGTCTGACTCCCAATGAGCTTAAGGCTGCATCATACTTGATGAAGAATGAACAGCTCCTCCCCCTTGATTAAGCTTATATTGGTCCTGTTGTCAAAGGAAGATGAATTACTTATATTCACATAGAAGGATCATAAAACAAGAGGAGAAAGAGATCAGAGGTCATCTGGTACAATCCCATTTCATCAAAGAGGAAACTGATGCCAAGAGAATTGCATAACTTGCCCAAGGTCACACAGGTAATGTGGTAGCAGGGCTGGGATTTGAAGTCAAGTCCTCTGACTCCAAATCTAGCCCTTTCCACTACCTCACACTAAATAGCTCTGACTTAGGCTGGAACTTTAATTAAAATGTAGGAAAATCTCAACTGAAAAATAAGAGAATATCAAAGCAGAATAATTTTCTCAGTCTTTATGAAGAGGAGTATACGAAATTGAGGAAAAAAGGTATCAAGGATATATGACCAGAAAAAAGAGGTGGATCAGTCATGGAGTGAAGACAGGGAACACTGCATGAATGGACAGAACTTTGTGACCCCTTTTCCAGATTAGGAAAGTCAGACATGTTAGGTGCCCTGCCCAATGTCCCACAGCCAGCGAATGTCTGAGGCTGGAGTGTTTATGGAGGATTTGTGAAAGGATGTTGACAAAGATGAGAGGAGATAGATGATTTTCTCTCTGCAATGCTGATCCTACGTTTGGCAAAACATGGAAAACAAAGAGAAAAATTGCAGTTTGATTCAATTTAATAAGCATTTATTAAACACCTACTGTGTTCTTGGCACTGTAAAAGCATCCATATCAGGGATTTTACTAAAAAAAAAAAAAAAAAGAGAAACTCTCGGGAGATGTTTATTACAATAAAAAATTGCAATAAGATTTATTACAATAAAATACAATAACACTGATATCTCCCTTCTCTCCACTCATGTAGACATCACCTCAGTTCAGACAGTCATTGCCTGTTATCTGAACCATTGCAATTGTCTCCCATTAGGTGACTCTGACTCAGATCTCCCCCCATCTCAATGCTCCTACACACCGCTGCCAAAGTGATTCTCCGAAAGTGTAGGTCTAACCATTTCGCTCCTCACAACAAATTATTCCATGTTGCCTCTAGGATCTGATATAAATTCCTTTGTCTGACATTTAAAACCTCTCGCTGCCTGGTCCCTTCCTACTTTTCCAGGCTTTTTACACATTAGTCCCCTTCACGTACTCTACGGTACCACCATAATGACTTACTTACTGTTCCTTGTTCATATGTCCCATGTCTCTCCTTTGTGCATTCAGACCGACTCTTTCCCACATGTAGGATTCTCACTCTCTTCACCTCTGCCCCTTAGAATCCCAGGCTTTCCTCAAGAGCAGTACATGTTCTCAGGTGACTCAACAGCCACTTGCACTGAATAGATTGACTTTCCAGAGTTCAGCTACTAGCCTTTCTTTTCCTTTGGAATTTAGTGGTTCTATGAGGGTTTGGAGTGTGATTTTCCTAATGTTATAGTTCCAACTGGGCAATGAAGCTCCTCTCTCTCCCTCCCTCCCTCCATCCCTTCCTTCCTTCCTTCCTTCCTTCCTTCCTTCCTTCCTTCCTTCCTTCCTTCCTTCCTTCCTTCCTTCCTTCCTTCCTTCCTTCCTTCCTTCCTTTCTTCCTTCCTTCCTTCCTTCCTTCCTTCCTTCCTTCCTTCCTTCCTTCCTTCCTTCCTTCCTTCCTTCCTCCTTTCCTTCCTTTCCTCTCTCCCTCCCTCCCTCCCTCGTCTCCCTCTGCCCACACAGAGTATCACACTCTTACTTGCAGGTGCTTTGCCTAAAGGAATATAAATCTTCATCACTGAAACCTTGCAAGATATCTTGGGATTTGTAGATTCCATGTTTCCTTTTGCTACACTACTTTGCCATGTCAAGGCTGGAAGAGGCTGCAGTGACTTTCTATTACAATCCCTTCATTTTACAAATGAGGAAACTGACCTAGAGAAGAAAATCTCTTTTGCCAAAAGTTATATGTTGAATTAGTGTCACAGAACCTCGTGACTGGGGTTTTAGTTTGAGGAATTTGGTTGAAGATCTGGCTTTGCTACTTAGTGCGTGAACTTTGGAAAATGATGCTATCTTTCTGTGCCTCTATTTCTTCATTTGTCAAAAGAGAGACTTTAACATTTTATGATTCTAGATCCTCCCAATCTTGCCCCCATTGACCCATATTTCCTCAACATTCTGGTTAATTAAGTCTTTGTTGTGATTTGTCCTGCACAGAAAGGTACTTGTAATTTATATTTTACACAAAGATATTTTTGAAAAGGTGATTTTTAAAACATAGGTAAAAGCAAGGGGGGCAATGTGATCTAGAGGATAACCAGACTCCCTTGGAGTCAGGAAGACTTAGGTTTAACTCCTCTCTCTGCATGCTGGCTGTATGACCCTGAGCAAGTCACTTAACCACCATTTTAGGACATACTTAGGCCATCCATGCTCATTTCTCTCCTTGTGCTACACCAGATTCTCTAGACTTTGTTACCATCCCTCTCCATCCCATTGCATTGTCTTTTAACTTCCTTCTTTCTGGTTCTTTTTCCTCCATTAGAAAACATTAACCTCTGTCCCTCCATTGGTACAGGACTCTTTCCTCATTGGTGGAGATGAATACCCTCCTCTTCATGGGGGATACACATGAGAGAATCTGGCAGTATCCATCATGTCCCTGTCCTCAGGTTGCTACTCTAAAGACTTCAGAGAATTTTTCTTTGTGTGAAATCTGGGTGTCTCTGTCTGTCTCTATCTCTTTGCCTCTCTGTCTCCCTCCCTTCCTCCCTCCCTCCCTCCACCCCCCCTCTCAGTTGAGCTGGGTTACTTCACCCCCAATGAGACAGAGAGCACCTTACTTTGTATTGTCTGGTATATATTTTCCTATGTATAACTCCTCTGATTTCTGCTTTGCTGTGATTTGGACAAGTGGGTTTCTTTGTTATTTGTTCATTGTGGGGTTGGTATTTGGTGGGAAGGGGGTGGTCAGGCCTTGGATGTAGAGTTTGGGGTCCTTATTCCCCCATTAATAATGACACAAAGTCAGAAGTCAGATCAAATCTGACTCTATCCCCTAGACTAACAATATTTAAGGGAACAAATAGATATCATTCTAGTTCGATAACTTCTCTCTCCAAGAAGAGAGGGACCTCCAGCCATAACATCATGATCCCTCTTCTGTCAGGAATTAAAGTCTCCCTTGGAGAAGAGTGGGGAGAGAAGAGGCTAGAGATGTCTACTTTGCCTCAGTTTGAGCCATACAACAACACCTCGCCACCCCCCCCCCCGCCCCCCTGTCCATGCTATGTTTGGAGAGAAAGGCTCTGGCTACACATGGGGTCTTGCTAGGCTCATGTCTCCCACTATAAAGATACTCTTCTTGAGGGTAGGGACTGTCTTTTCCCCCCTTGCATTTGTATTCCTGGTCTAGCATAGTATATTAGCACATAGATCTTAATGAATACTCTATATAGCTATCTATCTAACCAGCTATCTATCCATCATCTATCTATCTCTAACCTATCCATCCACCTATTTATCTACCTACCTGCCTATCTCTCCATCTTTCTTCCTATTTCATTATCTTTCTCTCTTTTTCTTTCATTCAGTGTCCTAGACAACTCTTTAAGACTTTCCATTATAGAGGAATTACTGGTGTGTGCTGCTAGGGGAATATATTCCCTGGAAACTCCCTGCAATCAAATCACTGGTTCATATGGGTATGAAATATTGTGTGAACTGTCTGATGTCGTCAACATGTTGATTAATTTTGTTCAACTTTTCTTTCTTTTTTATCAGATGGCTCCATGGATTCATGGGGCGAATGGGGGAGGGGACACTAGACACTGGGAATGAATATGATGTAAAAATAAAAGGTATCAGTAAAAATAAGAAAAAAGAAACCACAGGTCCATTTTCCTCTTCAGAATGGTAAAAGAAAATTAACCAGTCAATTAAATGTCTGCACAAGAACATCGAGAAACTGTTAGTCTTAACTTTTCAAATCTTCCTGATGGATATCTTTATTTTTCTGTGTCAGCTTGGCTGCTCTTGGCCACTTTGAATTAAACATCTGGATAAACATCTTGCTGGGAACAAACCACATCAAGGTTGTGTGTATCTTTGCAAAGTCTTACCTAATCTCATCATGACAGGTTCATATACAGGCTGTTAGGAGCCCTAGCCAACTCCTTTCTGGTATTTTTGCTAATTGGCAGCCAGAGACAGCACATGTGCGTGTGCACGTGCACACACACACGCGCACACACACGTGGAGTCAGACAATCCAGAGGGAGTGGAGTTTAAGGGGAAAAAAAGTCCACTTAGCCTTAATTAATCAGGAAAAATCAACAGCTCCAGAGGCAGCTGAGATAGCAACAGTAAAAATGGCAATTTCTGTGATCACTTGAAGGTTTGCAAAGCACTTTCTTCCTCCAGGGAGGCAGATGGAATAAGAACGACACCTCAGGGCCTTCCAGGGGTTAGGGATCTTACTCTGGTTCCCTCACTCCTGGCTTCCAAAGCTTTCTGGATCAGAAGAAGGCAAAGAACTGTTAGTCACTGTTCTTATTGGATTTATTAAGTCATCTGGGTATTGTAGAAAGAACACTGGCTTGAGAACCAGCAGGCCTGGGTTTGAGTTTTTCCTTTGACATTCAGTAGCTACCTCTCCTACCCCATTAGTGATCTTCAAGCAAAGGCTGGAGGGCTGCATTTATTATTATTTTTATGTAGCAAGCACTGTCCTAAGTAATGGGGAATATAAAGAAAGCCCCAAATAGTTTCTACCCACAAGAGAAGCTTACATTCTATCTCATGGGGGAATCAACATGTATATAATTAGGTGAGTGTGTGTGTGTGTGTGTGTGTGTGTGGAGAGAGAGAGAGAGAGAGAGAGAGAGAGAGAGAGAGAGAGAGAGAGAGAGAGAGAGAGAGAGAGAGAGAGTAGCTTAGAGAGGAAGGCTTCCTCCTTATAGGCTATAAGATCTCAATTCTTAATCACAGAATGGAATTTCTGTTTCCTAGCAAGAAGAAAATATCCGGGTGTTTTGTGTAATATGTGATTTCTCTGTGAAAGGGAGAATGTGAGTTTCATGAGTATAGTGGTTCGTTTCTGATTTTGTACACCTAAAACTTCAACACAGTGCCTGATACACAGCCAGTACTTGATAAATGTTTTGATTGATTGATTATCTAGCCAGTGGTAGAGAGGATTCCTGTTCAACAAATAATTTAATTCACTAAGAATTCATTAGGGCAAGGTAGAGGGCTAGACTTGGAGGCAGGAAGATTCCTGAGTTCAAATACGGCTTAAAACACTTACTAGCTGTGTGGCCTTGGATAAGTCACTTAACCCTGTTTGCCTCAGTTTCCTCATCTGAAAAATGGGCTGGAGAAGGAAATGGCAAACCACTCCAATATCTCTGCCAAGAAAACCCCAAATGGGGTCACGAAGAGTTGGACATGATTGCACTACAACAAAGTATTCATTAATCCGCTCACGTGTGTTCGTCACTGTACTAGATGCTGGAGGACGAAAAGACAAAAATGCCCCTCCATTCAAAGAGTTGACTTTTTACTGAGTGGAATGCAAAATGCATTCAGAGAAGTAAATGCCAAGTATATAAAAAATGATAAAAAGCAATTCAAACAGGCTTTTAAATTTAATTCCATTTGAACTCTAGGGGATGAGGAGGGGTCCTCCCATGGAGCAGGTAGTGCACTGAGGGAAGCTTCTTGGAGGTGGAGATGAAAGTAGAATATCCACCAGGCGTATTCTGGCATAGGCTGGACGAGACAGCCTTCAAGGTCCTGGAAATCATAAGATTTTTTGCTTTGGCTACCTAGAGAAAGGCATTCAGCCTGTATGAATTTCATCTTCTCCAGCCTTAAAAGAGGGGTTTACTCTAAGTGACCCCTAAAACCAAGAGGTTTCCCACTGACAGTCTAAGATTTGATTTGATTCATTTAAAAATATTTATTAAATGTATCCTTGAAATAAGACTAATATAACCTTGGTATGTCACTTCCCCAGCAAGACTTTGTCTATTCCCCCTTTTCCCATTAGACATTAGCAGCGTCCCTCCCCTATTAACCTGTACTCATTTGGTGCATACTTAAATATGTACATGCTCTCTCCCCCCATGAAGGGAGGGGGCAGGAAATAAACACATTTATTAAGCACCTACTGTGTGCTAGGCACTGAGCTAATATCTTATTTGATCCTCACAAAAACCCTGGGAGGTAAGTTAAATTACTATTATTCCTATTTTACAGTTGAGGAAACTGAGGCAAATGGAAGTTAAGTAACTTGTCCAGAGTCACACAGCAAGTGAACGTCTGAGGCAGGATTTGAACTCAGGGCTTCTTGACTTTGTTCACCGTGCCACCTAGCTGCTAATAGAATATTAGCTCTTCGAAGGCAGAAGCTGTTTCAGTTTTGGTTTGCTATCCTCAGTGCCCAGCACAGTCCCTGGCACATAGTAGGTCAGATGCTTATTTTTTTGATTAGTTGACTTCTGTCTCTTGGGGTTCATTTCTTTCTCTGTCAAATGAGGAGGTGGGATGAGATGAATTGTAAGACACTTTTCGGCTCTATGATTCCTGAGTAATAACCCTTTGAATGCTCTGGAGACTATGCCAGTATTGAAGTCAGTTCTTTGCTTCCAAAAAAAATTGGTTTTCTGGGAACAATTAGGACAATTAAGGCTGTGACAGTCAGAAGGTGAGAGAACTGAGGTAATCTTTGATACTACAAGAGATTGTGTTTGTAGCATATACATATGTGTGCCATATATGTATGTATGTACGTGTGTCTACACATATCTTACATATTAGACACAACGCAAAGGACTCATTTGTTTAGCACGGCTTATTTATGTTGGAACACGATGCTCCTTTGCCAAGAAGCTCAACAGGTGGGAAATGGTTTCATTTTACATTCTCCTCTGTCTGGTTTGACGCGCTCTGTTCTCCTGACAGGTCTATGCCTACGGAGAGTGCTGAGACTCTTTGATGTGGGCTGTATCAGACAGCATCATACTTGAGGAAAGTGTGCTGACATTAAGCCAGATTGCATTTGCCCAGCTGTTCAGAGAGGCGTCAGTCACTCAAAACTGAGTAGCTCATATCTGTGGTGATCTGGGTGGAGGAGAACAATGGTTAAGGAGCCCAGAATTTGGCTAAACCAACACAAATGTCTCCAGTCCAGAGAAAGAAGGGACCAGGACCAAATTTGAAGTCCAAGAGCATTATCTTCCAGTCTTTTGATTGACCACTCATTGCCCTACTATATTCTTCATTTTTCCCCAAGATCCTTTCCTCCCAAAGTATCCCTCTACTTAAATTCCAGGCAGACATATCACTATGGGCATGATGGCCCATTATTATCCCATAAACCAGGTCTTTTTCATTTCTCCAATGTGGTTTCTTAAAACAGGCATTTTTTTTTCTCCAAATACACACGGTTAGTCAACTTCCTAATGTTCCATCTGTCTGACTTTGCCTTTATTGTTGTTGTTCTAGACTGTAGAAATCCTGGATTGTTTAAAGAAAAAGAGCATTAGAAGGGTTATTTATTATTTTTTTTTATCTAATGGCATTTGGTTTTCTCCCCAATTGTGTCCTTGTGTGTTTGTCCTATATGAAGAGATTGTTTTACACAAAACAATCAGATTTTTCAAGGCAAAGGACCTGAACATTTTTAAAGCATTTCTGAGTCTTGCAACACCATTAAAGAAAAAAAAGTTATTCAAAGCTTTATAGGCAGTATGTAAAAGCTCTCCTTTAACTAACTGCCTTTTGCTGGTACTGATTCTCTGCCCTCACCAGGCACCTTTGGCATTTAGCTGTATTTTCCAATCCCCCAACCTTTTAATTTTTTATGCTTCTTCTCCACATGGCATTTTGTCCCAGAATATCTTCAGAACAAAGTTTGTTCTCCACCTATAGCTTACTAATAAATCTGAGCTATTGTTACCTTCTTTTCTGAAAGCTAGCACTGCCCTCATCATTTGTCCAGTTTATGTGTGTATGTTTTTTTTGCTTTTACCTTTTTTATTCCCCTAATATCTTTTGCATTCCCTGATTTTATATTTCTACCTCTACCAGCAATCTAGTTACAGTCCTAGAGACGGAAAGGACCGTAGAGGTTATCAAATCCCATCACCTCCTCATTTTACAGAGGAGGAAACTGAGGTCAACAGAGATGAAGTAGCTAGCTATGTGAGCTTTCTTCAAGACTAGAAAAAAATATCTTTTTGATCCCTGGTTCACTGTTCTTTCCATGACCCCCAGCTTATCTCCTTCTCTATAGCCACCCCTTCCTTGGATCTGCCTTGGGTCTACCTAGATCTACTCTATCTCATTACATGCTGCCCCCTTATTCCTCCCCCTATGCTCAACCCTGGCATAGGTCATTGAGCTGCTGCTGACAATAACAACGACTTTTTAAAGGAAGGCTTCTTCGAGGTGCTGGAATCTGAGGAAATAACCAGAATAAAGTAATTCTCCTTACCTGTCCCTCTCTTACCCATTCTCTCACAGCTCTTGGTGATACAGTGGAAAACTGACCTGGATCTGGCTTTGAAATTACTCAAAGTCTCAGTTTTTTCATCATCAAAATGAGGATGATGATATCTGTAGTACCTATGTCACAGGGCCATTGTGAAAATCCAGTAAGATATTTTGAATGAAATTTAGACTATTGCAACTTTAAAAGTTGCACCAAGACTTTTGGGACACCTGTATGTCTACCTAGGTCTACATCTGTATCTGTGTCTTTATCAATATATTTCCTGTTTCTGTCATTGCCTCTGTCTGTCTGTCTGTCTCTGTCTTTCTGTGTCTCTGTCTCTCTCTCTCTCTCTCTGTCTTTTTGTCTCTATCTTTCTCTCCCCTCTCCCATTTCTATCTCTAATCCTATTTCTCTTGCTGTTTCTGTCTGTAACTTTTTGTAAATTCTGAAGTAAATTCTGAAATAAATGTCAGCTATTATTATTGTTAGGACACTTTACTTTCTTTCTATTCCTTTGGGGTCATTTTATCCCACCTCTAAGACTGTGAAGTTCTTCAGAACAGGGGTGAGTCTCAGTCATCTTTATACGCCCTTTCAGCACCTAGAAGTGTTTTTTCTCAGGTATTTTCCATGTATTTCCACACATGTACAGTATCTCCACTGATAGAATATAAGCTCCTTACTGGCAGGCACTGGTTCACTTTGGCTTTTGCATCCTCACTGCCCAGCCTGGAGCCTTTTTGTGTATATTTACACATTGTCTCCCTTGATAGAAAGAGAGCTACTTGAGGGCAGGGACTTTTTCATTTTTGTCTAGTGTTCAGCATTGTGCCAGTCATATAAAAGGTGCTTTATCAATGCTTGTAGACTGATTAATTGTCACTAAAATGTTTGTTGAAAGAATATATTTTACTAGATGATTAGAATTTGGAAAACAAGCTGGCATTCCAGTTTTACTGAAAGAAAAAAAGCCCACATATGGTAAGCTGTCATTAACAGAGAAATAAGCTATATTGGATGTGTTTGTAGAAGATGCACTAAAATCTCTGGAGTAGCTGGTAAGAGACAAATAGAGATTTTTCTTTCTTTTTCGTCTTTCGTTATGAGCTTAAAACAAGCATTTCCATAATAGGAATAGGAAAAAACCATGATTGTACATGAAAATGCAGATCTGTGATGTACAATGAGCTATTCCCTTTAAATATATAAATTCATTAAACTAATTATTAAATATTTAATTATAACTAAACTATATACGTGTATATATGTACAGTTATTATGTAATATTCTTTTTTTCCTCTTTTTTCTTCCCTCAACCCCCCCTCTCCAAGAGATGCCTACTATTAGACACATATACATACACACACATTCTAAAACCATTTGATATGTAATTCCATTTATCAGTTCTTTCTCTGGATGCAGATAGTCTTCCTTCATAGTTAATTTGCATATTTATAATAGTCAAAACAATTTAGTTACTCAAAATTATTCTTAAAATAATATTGCTGCCATTTTCACTCTAGAATTTATTTGGTGTATGCAGTATGTCCCTAATGTCTTAGTGCAGCTTCTGCCCTAAGATAGAATATAAGCTTCTTGAAGGCAGGGACATTTGGTTTTTGTCTTTGTATCCTTTGCACAGTGCCTGGCACATAATGGCTATTTTATAAATGTTCAATGATTGATCAGACTGGCATCCTATCTACATCTCAGTATTATCTTGTGAATCACTTCTACAAGCCATTGGGGTTATTGCTTGAAGTTATCAAACATCACAGAAAGGAGAACTCCATTTGAAATTGGATAATCTGAGCTCTGCTGTTTACTATGTGACCTTGGGCAAATCACGTTCCTTTTCTGAGCTTTGGTTCACTCAACTATAAAATGAGGAAGCTGGACAAGAATATTTCTAAGATTTTAGACTGGCTCTAAGTCTTATCCTTCTGTGATATGCGTTTCAGAGGAAGACATGGAGAGAGGGAGGGTAGCAGATTTCAGTGCATAATAATAGAAACACTTACATAGCATGTTAAGTTCGTAAAGCATTTAATGACCCAGGAGAAAACCCAAAATCCAGCATATGAGAAACTGACCCAAAAAAAGAAAAACATCCAGAAATAAAGGCTACCTCCCAACTCAACCCAATCTTGTTAATGACTGAGCTTTAATAAGCTTTCCAATTTAGTCAATGAGAAACCCTCCCTTACTACATTCTTGGTCAATTTTTCTCTGATATGTGGAATCATATGTTCAACAGTCTAGAAATGCCCATGTCAGAAAGGGCATGCTGGGGGTGGGGAGGGGGAGGATTGATTCCAAGTTTCCTTCCTTGGAAACAACGGTAAATCTGGGCCTGCTGAGCTATATCAGAGAGTCTATTTGCCCTTGACTACTAAAGATTCTAGGACAGTCATCCTATAGCCAAAGGATTTCAAACAGAGAGGGGGAAAAACACTTCAAATACTACAGAAACCCACTTGATTTCTAACTCAAAATTCAGCTGTATTTTAAGTATCCCCTGGCTCTGCCTTCAGCAAGTACTCTTGGAATACAAGAGTAGCTGGCTGGGTTTAAATTCTACCTCCAACGTTCATGATCTTGGGCAAATCACATAACTGTTGATACCATTAGACTATAAATTCCTTGAAAGCTGGGAGTGTCTTTTGCCTTTTTTTGTATCCTCTGTCCTTGGCACAATGCCTAGCACATAGTGGGTACTTAATAAATGCTCGTTGAATAACTGACTTGGTTGCCTCAGTTTCCTCAACTGGGAAACAAGGAGGTTGGATTAGGTGGCTGTTGAAATTCCTCTTAACTCCTGTTCTATGATACTTACATGAAGGAAAACTAAGAAGTTGCCTTTAAAGTTCGGTTTAAGGAATGCTTGGAAGGGCTCCCCCATACCCTACATGTACACCCTAAATATTTCCTCCATCCTAGGCTGATGCCTGAAATTTCACCATTTGAAATTCATTCCTTTGATAATGTAGAAAGCCTTTTAATATGAAATACTAATATAAAATCAATTTGAAAGAAAAAAGCTGCAAAAAATTCATCCAACACAGTATAAAAAGCAAAGGAACACATGCAAAAAATGTATGAATTGGTGGTTGAATAAAGTCCACAACCTATTATAACAGGTCCTTCCAGAAATATTCAGATCTTCTCATTTGTTAACTCAAGGTCTGTACAGATGGAGGAATATTTTTAGGTGCACAACTAATTTATTCTTCAGTGTGAATAGGTTTATTACATACTTACAGAGAGAAGGTTTTGATTAGAGGGGAAAAAAATAGAGACTTAAGAAGACCCTAAGCCAAGAAGGATGATGAAGATGGGATCACCATAGAGGTATCTTACTTCAGTTTGGTTTCTTTCACTTGTTGAGACAGGCCCCTCTTGTCTGGGTCAAGTTCTGCCCGGATAGGTGGAATCCTTTAATTGACCACCAATAGAGACCTTTCTTGTAACCAATGAATCACCCTTATCCACTACCACCATGCCAAACCAGCTCCAAGCCCTGCCTCCTCCACCCCAGCCAACAACCCTACCTCCTTTCCACAAGAACACTGGACTCTCTTCTAAAACCATCAGAGGCTTTTACAGAAGATACTCTATCTTGCCTGGAATCAGTCCTCCAGCTCATTTATTGTGGCCTTCCCTCATTAAAATATAAACTCCTTGAGGACAGGGACTGTTTTGTTCTTCAGCTACTTTTCAGTAGTACGTGGCTTTTCATAACCCCATTTGGGATTTTCTGGGCAAAGGTCCTGGAGTGGTTTCACATTTCTTTCTTGAGCTTATTTGGCACACGAAGAAACTGAGAAAAGCTGAGTTAAGTGATTTGCCCAGGGTCACACAGCTAGGAGGCGTCTGAGGCTGGATTTGAAGTCACGAAGATAAGTCTTCCTGACCCCAGGCCCAGAATTTTATCCACTATGCCTCCTAGCTGTTTTATTTGGTCATATTTGTATCTGCAGGGCTGGGGATAGTTTCTGGTACATAGTAAATGCTCTTCTGTACACCCATCTATCATCTCTCTTCCCTTCCTTCCTTCCTTCCTTCCTTCCTTCCTTCCTTCCTTCCTTCCTTCCTTCCATCTTCCTCCCTCTCTCCCTATTTCTCTGTCTCTCTCTGTCTCTGTCTCTGATCTGGCTATCTATCATCTCTTTGCTAAATTCCTGACTAATCCAAGGAAATACTGCCAACTATTTGCTTCCATGAAGCAGATGCTGTTTCTGTGACAGATGCATCTGTAGCCACCCCCTGCCTCCAGTCAACCTGGTACAGATTTCATCTTACTCTTGTTCACTTTGGCTTTTGTTCTCTTTCCTCTCACTTATACAGTTCTCACCTCAAGTCTGGTGTTAAAGCTCGGGATCAGAAAGTAGGCAACAGCTGTCTGGATGTGCTTTGGGATGTATAAATTTAGGGCTGACAGCTCTCATCAAGGCAGCCTTTCAGGCCTTCAGCTGATATGCATCTGGAGCCCTTGGCTTACCCAAAGCTAGAAGATGGGATGACAATGGTGGAAAAGTCTACATTCCCTAACTCCCTGGGCTTTTTTTGGAAAATAATTCTCTTCCTGGGCCACACTCCTTCTGGATATGGATGTTTATGGTTATAGCAATCCTTCCTCAATGAGGTAATTTCTTTTTAAACTGATTAAATGGTACATCCAAAGCACTAGGGGTAGAGATACAGAAGCCCAAGCTGATGGCTCCTTCAGGAGAAAGAAAAGGAAATAGATCTAGGAACAGAAAGACCCAAATTCAACTCCCTTCTCAGACATTCATTCACTTAGTAATGCTGGGAAACTCACAATTGCTATGTGCCTTAGTTTCTTCATTTATAAAATGAGTGTATTGGGCTCAGTGGTACCTAGATCCCATCCAGCTCTAAATCCATGATCCTCTGAAAGAACATTGAATTGAGGTAGAGTGGGTTGGTGGAAAGAGTGTTGGATCTAAAGCCAGAAGACATGGGTTGTTCAGATCCTGGTACTGACACCTTGTAACCTGTGCACCCTTGGGAACGTCACTTTACTTGCTTGGGTCTCAGTTTTCTCATTTTTAAAATGAGGAATTTGGACTGTGACATGTAGAGTTTAAATAGTCCCAAAGCATTGGTCAAATAGGAATCAAAAGAATGCTCACTCTGGAGAGGACCTGAGTTCTAGCTCTGGCTTTGCCTCTCAATGCCTGTGTGACCTTGGGTAAATCCTTTCACTTCTCTGGGCCTCAGTTGCCTCATTTGTAAATTTGAGAAGGAATCCTCTAAAGAAATATTTCTTCAAATAGCCTGACTTGGATAGAGGGGTAGGAGGAGAGGACATGCCTCTTCAGATGACAAGGCAAAACTCTTATTTTGGGGGAAGGAAGTATTAAAAATGATGGTCTCCCCACCCTCAATGTCTCCACCTCAAGGTCCAGTCTGGTCAGTCTACCCAGCTCCACTCCTTGACCAGCAGGTGGCATAATGGGGACATTGCTTCTGGGAATCCTGTCTCACTCAACTGCATGAACCCCTACCCACCCAGCCAAAGGTGGGGT
Source organism: Notamacropus eugenii (assembly GCF_028372415.1). Classification (NCBI taxonomy): domain Eukaryota; kingdom Metazoa; phylum Chordata; class Mammalia; order Diprotodontia; family Macropodidae; genus Notamacropus; species Notamacropus eugenii. Next base: position 15,449,136 of record NC_092877.1, read on the forward strand.
ATTCCTTAACCTTTCTCTGCCTCAGTTTCATCATCTTCAAAATGCTGCTAATAGCAACAACTACCTCACAGGGTTGTTGTGAGAATCAAATGAGATGATGCATGGCTAGTAGATTTTTATTATTGATTCTTACTGATCTTTCATCCTATATCTGATTCATCAGATCATAGATTAAACCTAGAAGAGACTATCTAGTACAACCATCTCATTTTACAAATGAGGAAACTGAGACCCAGAGAGAAAGTGAGTCATCTAAGATACTACATGGCAAAAGTGAGACTTGAATCCATATCTTTTGACCCTAAATTCACAGTCCCTTACTCCATATAACACTGCTTCTCAGCCTTTCAGAGGCCAAACTCAAAAACCAGAACTTTAGAAATAACCCATCTGTGTGTTTTCTTCATAATGTTAGAAATTAAACCAATGTACAGATTCATCTTGGCTTTCCTAATCCCCAACCAGAATTATCTGGGGAGCAAGGGCCCTTCAGAACTCTAGGTTAATCTCAAAGACATAGGGAAACCACTTTGTTCTCTTGGAGGAAAATCATAAATATTTTTTTTATTTCCAGAGGAAAACAAAGCAAAAACAATCCCTGGCGTTTAGCTTTTCAAATCCCTTGTTGGCCTTGTTCCTCTAAACTCCAAAAAGTGAGTGCTGGGTAGAGGTATGCATCTAGGGTGGGAAGGGCAAGGCAGGAAATCTCTATTGAAGGCTTGGTTCCAGTCTCTGAGCTAAAGGAATTCCAAACCAAAGTTCAGCTTTCCCATGTGTTCAGTTTTTTCTTGCGGACTTTGTGAAAGGAAGAAAGGGTCAATGGCCATGTGTCTCAATGACCCTGCTTTCCGTGAAGGGAACCCAGAAAAGTTAAAATCAATTATCTTGGGGTAAGAGAATAGAGGAGGAAAGTGATGGATAAGCCAAACCTAATCTCTGGGGCAGCCTTGAAATCACTCTTCCACAGAGTCCTTAATCTCCCCAACCAAGATGGAAACAAAACCAAACTTTGCTATCTTTCATTTGATTCACTGATCCAGAAAATGGGTTATGGGTCAGGTTAGGCCACAGGCCTGGTTGAGTGTCAGAGGGGAGTGCAAGCTGCCTATTCCATCTTTGTACCAGCCCCTGGGAGCATCAGGATGGGCTTTCCCTCCAGAGACAACCATTCCCAGGAGTCTTTTCTAGAATTACTTCCTGAGAAGCCTTAAAAGCTTTGATGCTAAGTAAGGTTCTCCATGAAGTGTGGGGAATTGTGCTGGGGAAGAGTTAAATTAAGTGATGGTTTGGGTTCAGTCACTCTTCCCAGAATGCTAGAATTTTCCCAGAATAGGCCTGGTTGATTTGGGTAAGGGCCATCTATTGCTCCAAAGAACAGTTTGCCACTAAGGATGGGCTGGGCCAAGCTTGATTCATTCTTGAGATGCTGTGGGTTTTACCAGTGGAGTGACCCCAAGCAAAGAGAAGTCACCTCACTTGGTATAGAAGGAAATGCAACCTCCCTCTCCATACCTCAAAGCAGTATAACTCCCTGTCTTACCACATTTCATAACCATTTAAAATCGGAGCTAAAGACGGATACTATATCTGAGTAGCGTCAAGATTTTCAGTCTTCAGGATTTACGTAATACATACAATTCACAGACTTTATACACAGGGGATGGGCCCACATTGCATCCCATTATACAAGTAGTTAATACTTTTTTCTTTTTTTAAAGCCAAGCTTCCTTCTAATCTAATTAAACTGTTAATTTAACCATGACCATTGAGTTGAATGACTGAAACAACACTGGGTCTTGAATATAAATGTGACTTGTTATTACTAATAGGAATGGAAAGGGGAATGGAGAAGGAAATATGCTTTTATATAATGCCTCCTATGTGCTAGGCATTGTAATAAGCCTTTCACAATTATTAACTCACTTGGTTGTCACAACAATCCTGCAAGATAGATATTATTATTCCCATCTTACAGCTGAGAAAACTGAGGCAGCCTCCATTCCTATAGATGCACCATCATCCCCTACTAGGATGTAAGCCCCTTGAAACAGAATTGTCCTGTCTTTTATGTTTCTATCCCCAGCATTTAGTAGAGTTTAGGGCATGAGGTAAGCCCTTAATAAATGCTTTTTCATTCATTCATTCATTCACCCATTCAATCACTCATTCTTGGAGAAAAGGAAAATGATGAAAAGAGCCCATGGTCCATCTTGATTAATTCAGTGACAGCCATATCTGAAACGATGGAAATGTGTATATGTGTATATACTTCAGGGAATCCACAATCTCACTCTCGTTAAGAGTACTCTCTCCATTGACGTAGATTGTAAACCATCTATGTCTTATATAGTTCTTGTCCATGGCCACATCCAGGGAAGGCAACCCTTTCCAGCACTAAGAGTATTGAAGTCAGGGGTCCCGAATTCATATTCTGCTTCTGATGCTGTATGATCTCAGGCAATTCACTTAACTTTTGAATATCTCAGTTTCCTCATTTGCAAAATGATGAGGTTAGACAAAATGGTACTTCAGCTCCAGATCTCTACAATCCTTCCCTAAACTTTCTACAGAGAATCCATCCGATACACCAGAGAACCCCCTCTAGGCTTTTTATTTCATCAGCACCAGCAAAAGACTTGATCTGTCCATTAATTGTGCCTTACTCTTGCTATATGGCCAACCCACCTCAGCTTCTGATCATTCATTCTTTGGATGCTAGCCTTCACACCTTGTGGAATTCTTGTCCATAGGACAAGTCTTACAGTTTTGTCCATAGCACATATCTAACTGTATGTTGCATCATGCTAATTTTCTCCATGGAGGTCTCTATTTTCATTTGAATCACCAGTATCTTTGATTCTTAAAAGCCCTCTGAGGGTTCCTAGATTCACAGCCATAGAGCATCACTGACAGAATATTTGCGTTAAAAAGCAGGAGTTTTGTGTCTGGTAACAGCTGGGGACCACTAAAAGCCCTGTGGAATTTTCCATATATAAGCTGCAGTCTGTTCTCCTCCTCCTATTCAATTCTGGGCCATTGTTCATCTGCAATGGTTATCCATGATCTAGGATTGACGCTCTATCTCCACGGACTGGATGTCTAATAGTATGTCACAGTCCAGACAACAGGCAATTTCTCCTTTTCTTTTTCCCCATATGACTTGTCAGGCTGAGCTCTTTTAAGACTGATATCTTTATATTTCTATCTTTCTTTGTCTACCTATAAATTTTTGTGTCTATTTATCTATATCAATCAATTAATGCATCACCTATCATCTATCTAGCTATCATTTATTTATCTATTCTTTCTCTCTCTTTCTCTCCCCTCCTCCTGCTCTTCCATCTCCTATCTCTACCTATATTTCTCTTTTTCAGTTTGAGGAGGCTCATTACCAGTTTTGCTTCCCCAAGGTGACAAGTCTATATACCCCAGCAACCTTTCAAGACCATCATCAGAGAGCCTGAAACCTTCCTAATTGGAGGAAGCGCCCCTACTAAGGAAATCATCAATTTTTGAAAGGATTTTGACAAAGTGAATACATAGATCTAGTTTAGAGACTTTCATCCATTTGTTCAGCAAACATTATCATGTCTGATGCATTATGACAGATACAAAAATGAATGTGCTAGGTCCTCCACTCTCAAGAGTTTACAGTCTCATCCAGGGATAAGAGACATATACATAAACATGCATCATGGAAACTGATGAGCTGTGATTTTCATCTGCCTTTCCATTTTTCTTTTCTTCCTCTTTCTTATTTTCCTCTTTCCCTCCCCTTCTTTTAGTTTTTTGAAAGTCTGTAATCAAGCATTTAGGTCATTGTAGCCTTCTTCCCAGATGGACTTGTGCCTCATAGGGATGTGGTCTCTGGACAATAGGCATTTTCTCACATTTTCCCTTGTGTGATCTTTTCCCCAAAAAATCCTGGAGTGGGGTAAAATGATCTCAGGTCAGGCCTCTGAAAAGCCTTAAGAAAATCAAGGCTGAACCAAAGCAGGACATTTTGGCTTGCCCAATCTCTTTCTGCCTTTTTTTAGAACTACAGTTTACTTTCAGCCTCATTCCATTAGGTCAGGTTGGGTTCAATAACAACCACAACTACTGTAGCAGCAGCTATGCTAGCAATAGTAATTTAAGGTTTGCAAACATTCCACAAATGTTATCTTACTTTATCCTCAAAATAACCTGGAAGTTGGGTGCTTTTATCATCTCTGCTCTACAGAGGACGGAGGCAACTTGTCTCCCCCATTAGACTGGGAGCTCTTCGAGGGGAGGCACTGTCTCTCACCTCTTTTTGTAGATCGGACGTTTAGCATCACGCCTAGCACATAGTAGGTGTTTGATAAATATTTATTGACCGGCTTCCTAAAAATGGTTCCTCTTGATTAAACCATGTGTTAAGCTGTAGACAGGCAATCAATGATATACAAACAAGCTACACACACACACACATAATATACACACATGCATGTACATGCATACATATATACATATACACACATATACATATGTGTGTACTTATATATAGACACATATACATATGAGAAATAAGAAGTAACAAAGGGAAGTCACTGTAATTAAGAGCTTCCTATAGAAGATGGGATTTTAGCTGGGACTGAAGGGAAGCCAGGAGACAGAGATGAAGAGAGAGAGCATTTCAGAAATGGGGACCAGCCAGAAAAAATATCTGGAGTGGAGAGATGAAGTGTCTTGTTTGGGGAATACCCAGAAGGCCAGTGGATGGAGGCGTATTTGGTGGGATGATGGTGGACCTGTTTCCATCAAGATAAAATATTAAATTAGGCAAGAGTGAGGAAGCCCCCCTCCTAATGCCTTAAGCCTCTGAAATATGGATTCTAATAAAAATGTCACTTTGTCAACACTCCTTGGTCCTGTGCAGTATTTCCTGGCTTAAAAATTATGTTCTGGCTCCTGGCTTATCTACTTCAGGAAAGAAAATGTCACTGGAATGTCCTATGGTCCCATTCACCATGTGATGACTCCCCAGACTGAAACTCCTTTTCCTGGATACCTCTTCATTATATGTGTTTTCTTCCCTTTTAGAACATAAACTCCTTGAAGGCAGTTACTTGTCTCTCTTTGGTTTTTATATCCCCAGGACACAGTCCCTGACATGTAATTAGCACTTAATAAATGCTTTTTCATTCTGTCCCTCAATCATTCGCTCATTCATTCATTCAATCAATCAATCAATCAATCAATCATTCATTTTACTTCAGCACCTTGGAATTTTGATGTTCCTTAAAAATCCTCATTCTCAATCCAACCTGGCATTTGGTTTACAATTGCTTCCATCCCTCCTCTGTACTCCTTTTTCCTTGGGAGTCTTCCCTCAATCCCAGTAGTTTCCTTAATCACTGACAAATGTCAGCCTTCCGACAGAATATACAACAAAGGAGTAGTTTTCTTAGAGGATGGATAAAAGCATGATTTTTAGGCTCCCTGCCCCACTCCTTTCAATCTACTGCCCACAATGGCTCTCAGCTGAGCCCCAGCCTACAGAATGGAACCACCTAAATCCACCTCTCAGAATTCAGAATCCTTCCAAACACATCTCACTTCTACCTCCAACATCAAGTCTTTCCTGAACCCTCCAGCTGTCAGTGCGCTTTCTCCCTTTTGAAATTACTTTGTACGGAATTGGGAAAAGATTGATTGTTCCTAGGTAGGATGGATCAATATGCTGTTGTTCTTGTCACTGTTGTTTGTCCGTCATCTTGGAAGAGGACCAGTGATATCACAATGTGATGGGTGACGTCGAAACCAGTGAATCGGATTGAAGGGAGGCAGACGTGTGAAGTTATTAGCCTCACTCTCTTCCAGATCCATTGAAGTCCAGTGGCATAAAAACAACGATGCTACCTAAATCAATTGACTAATTCAATGTCATGCCAACCAAAATACCAAAGGATTAATCTATAGAACTAGGAAAAAACAATACTAAAATTCATCTGCAGGGAAAAAAGTTCTAGAATTTCAAGAGAAATAACGGGAAAAACTACTAACAAAGGGATTCTTGCAGTGCCAGATTGCAAACGATACTGCAAAGTAGCTATTATTGAACCAACTTGGTATTGGTTAAGAAAAAGAGATCAATAAGAGAAACAGATTAGGTACACAATGTACAGAAGCAAATGTATTTAATGCCTTAGTGCTAGAGCTATTGTGATAAGGACTCGCTCGCTATTTGACAAAAACTACTGGGAAAATTGGACAACAACATGGAAGAAATTCAAATTAGATCCACATCTCATACCTTATACTAAGATAAACTCCAAATGGATGTCACCTGGATATGATAGGTCACGTCATAAGCAAAATCAAGAAATATGAAAAAAACAAGAACCATAGAAAGGAGGGAAACCAAACAAGGGATATAAAAGATTATTTACATAAAATTAAAAAGCTTTTGCACAAACAAATCTAATAAACTTTGTATATACTTTGTATTTTTCTGCCACTTGAGGGCAGGGACAATTTGGAGCTTTTATCTCTAGCACCAACAGTTTAACAATAGCAAACATTTGCAACCAGGAGGTACTTAGTACGTTTCTGTGGAGTTGAATTGAATTGAAGGTGGATGAGACATGTGACTGGACCCTAACTGACTGGAGTAGATCTGATTAAGGTTGGCACCCAGTGAGGCCCTGGTGCCTGGAGATGTGGAATCTTCCTCTTTCAAGCTTCTTGCGTCCTGCGCCTGATGGCTGAGCAGATGGAAATATTACAGAGAGACTCAGCCAAGCTGAGAATAGATTTTATTCCTTTGGTTACAGAATTAAAGTTTAAGGTATTTTTAAATGGTTGCAATGTATAATTTTGTTAATTAACTTTCATTTGTTGTTCAGTTGTTTTCAGTCCTGTCTGACTCTTCTGACCCTATCTGGGGTTTTCTTGGTAAAGACATTGTAATGGTTTGCCATTTCCTTCTCTAGTTCATTTTACAGATAAGGAAACTGAGGCAAACAGGGTTAAGTGACTTGCCCAGGGACATAGATAGGAAGTGTCTGAGACTGGATTTGAACTCATGAAGATTAATGTCTTCCTTACTTTAGGCCTGGCACTCTGCCCACTGTGCCACCTAGTTGCCCAATTAACTCTCACAGAATTATTGAACTTCAGAGGAAGAAGGAACTGGAGGCCCTTTTATTTTCCAAATGATCAAACTGAATTATAGAGAAATGATTTGCTCAAGACCATGTAGTCAGTAGTCGCTTGTTTTGTGAATCTGTTTATGCTTCATGGTTCCTAGTGGTCCGGTGAATAGGGTGTTGAATTTGGAGTCAAGAAGACCTGAGTTCAAATCCAGCCTCAGATACTTCCTAGCTGTGTGACCTTGGATAAGTCATTTCATCTTTTGCCTGCCTTAGTCTCTGGATCTGTGAAATGGGAACCACTATAGTACCTATCTTCCAGGTTGTTGTGAAGGTAAAATGAGGTAATACTTGTAAAGTCCTTTGCAAATGTTACAGTGTTCTATAAAGGCTATTATTATCATTACAAGACGTATATGTAACAGAGAGAGGCAGTGCAGTATGATGGATAGCGAGATGTCCCAAGAGTCAGGAAAACCTGGGTTCAGGTCCTTCCTCTTGGACACATTGGCTGAGTGACCTTTGGCAAGTCACAAGCTCTCAGCCACTCTCTGACTTCATGCTGCAGGAAAGGTAGCACCCTGAAGTGACAGAGGGAGTGTTTTCATTGGGAATGCCCAACACATGCCCAGTTCTGATTCCTAGGTAACAAAAACAGAGAGTGGCACAGGGCTAGACAAAGGCTTCCAGCAGGAGAACACAAGGCCCTGACTGATGGCCACAAAATAGGAAAAATGGCAGAGCCTACATCAAGCACTCCAGAGTCTTCTGCCCTACAGAATAGGGACAGGTCAGATTTCCCTCAGGGTCCATTGGCCTTGTAAGTTTGTAGTAAAGAAGTCAAATCTCTGGATAATCTCAGAACTGTCAGAATGTGAGACTTGTCTCCACCTCTATTTATGATTGTCTGTAAGAGAATGAAATTTCCCCGTGGCAGATAAAATGGGCAGTGGGTTGAGCATGGCTATCTAGTATTGACCCAGAGTATCAGACTGGAGGAAGTCTGCCTCTGTGGCTCCTCTTGCTGCCAATGGGCTATGATTCATCTAAGAGTCCCACATGTGTTAATCAAGGCATTTAACACTCTAAGTGATAGACCAAAATATTAGTATAATTTGCTAAGGCATGGGGACCATGAGTCATTAACCTATCAGAATCGTAGAACCTCCGAGTTGGAAGGAACCTCAGGGGACAGCTCATCCAACCTGTACCTATACGGTATAATGTTCCCTACAACATCCCAGCTGATGGACACCCAGCCTCTGCCTGATGACCTCCAGGGAGGGGGTGGTCACTTTGGGACAGCCTAATGGTGAGAAAACTGATAGCTACAATTCAGCTTAAAGTCGTCTCTCTGCCTCTTCTCCTTAGCCTGCTTTTGTCTTCTGGGGTCCAGAAGAATGAGTCTAATTTCTTAAAGTACTTGAAGACAATATCAAGTAACAAGGGGCTGGACAATAAATTCAGTCCTTGTGAGCCTGCCCAGGTTGATCCTCTGAGGATACTCCTAAGGACTGGGCTCACTGACCACTTCCTTGTTATCCTCCAGTCTCCCTATCCCCAAGTCTCTAGGCTAAAAGTCTCTAGTTTTTACTACCGGCATTGTCTGTACATCATCTCAAGGTCCCTTGACAACCTATTTTGTGAACGTCTTATTTTATAAATAAGAGGAAAGAACTTCAAAGGAGAGATTTTGAGTGATATTGGCAGAGGGATAGTGTAGAATTAGCACTGATGAGCAAGGAGCAGTCCTCTTCCTGCTGGCCCAGGTTGACAGGGGGACAAGCAGCTACAGAGTGGGCTACCAAGGGCACAATGTCTTCTGGAGAGTGCAAGTATTAATAATAACAGCCAATGTTTACATAGTACTGACTATGTGCCAGGTGCTGTTAAATCCTTTACAATTATTATCCCCTTTGATCCTTCTAACAATGAGGTGGATGTTATTATTATCCTCATTTTACTGCTACCACTGCTACTACTACTACCACCGCCACCACCATCACCAATTCATTGTTATTGTTTAGTTGTTTCTGAACCATTGTGACTGCATTTGGGGTTTTCTTGGCAGATATTCCGGAGCTTTGCCTGAGCACAAATGGGGTTAAGTCACTTGCCCAAGGTCACACAGCTAGTGTCTGAGACTGGATTTGAACTCATGAAGTTGAGTCTTCCTAACTCCAGGTCTGGTGCTCTACCCACTATGCCTCCTAGCTGCATCATCATCCTCATCATGACTAACATTTTTATATAGCACCTACTACGTGCTAGTCGCATTACAGTTTTTCTCTCCTTTGATCCTTATAACAAGTCTGGGAGGTTGGTGCTATTGTTATCCCCATTTTACAGATGGGGAAATTGAGGCAGGTGGAGACTAAATGACTCACCCTGGGTCACCATGCTGTCACATTTCTGCTATCACATTTGAACTGTCTTTCAACTCCAGTCCCATCTCTCTGTGCAGAATGGTGCCTCCTAGCTGCACAGAGGGATGAAAGTGTATAAGAGATTGAGGTTTAGGGGAAATTGGTTAACAATCTCATACTCTGGATTGAGGACTTTTAGAGGGTACAGTGCTAAGAGAAGGGAGCAAAAGAAGGGACCTGGAGAGTGATAGGATTGAGCCAGAGGAAGATGAGAGGACAGGCAAATCTCTTAAGATTTATTTGCATTATTACCATTTCCTCCTTCATTTTCTCGAGTCTAGACTATCAACACAATAATAAATCAATCCCCAGCTTGTAAGGTTTGCTGATTTCTGAGGTGCAGATTTAGCAGTTAGCTTTCCTAGGCCAGCGAGAGCTGGTTCCAGCCCACCCCTGAAGGATGCCCATGGGGTGGCCCAAGGTCTTTGCCTGAGACAATGGCTCTAAGAATTGTCTCCCAGCAAGTTAATGGCAGGGTTGGCACAAGAACCCAAGTGTTTGGAGGCCACATTCCTTCCTCTTTCCACCCCACCATAAAACCAACATGAGAGAGCAGGGAAGAATACTGAAAACCTATCCACTACAGGGCAGATTATATATAGCAAATCCAGCAACAACAATGATGCACACACTAAGGGAGAGAAGGCCAGAAACCAAGAGCACTTTTTTCTTTCTTTTTTTTTTTCTGATTGAAGGCACCTGATACAGTCAGAGCAGAGAATGCCACTGTAGGGGTTTTAAAATTAAATGTTTAAAGGCGCAGGATCTCTGGGCCCCAGCTGGCGATCAATGGTCCTTTTAAGTCTCTTCCCCAGCTAGATAATCCGCTATTGGCAAAAGCGTGCCACCTGCCTCAATGAGATCACGGAATTGGGAGATAAGAGGAAGCACAAAAGGAGCGTGGCCTGATGCAGGCAGCCTCTTCCAGAGGTGCCCCTCCCAGCCCTCCCTCTAAAGCAGCAGGAGCAGGTTCAGGCAGAGACCAAGGACAGCTAAAGGTTCCAGGCAATGACCAGAAGAGGAGAAATGAAACGTTTTTATATGACTGGCCCATTAACACTTGTTCACCCGTGCAGAGATTCATTAAAACCGACTGGCATTTATGTAGTTTAATGTTTGCAAAGCACTCTGTCGAGGTTATCCTGTTTAAAGCTACAGATGTTCCTGTGAGACAGGTACTACCAATCTTTCTATCCCCATTTTATGGACGAGGAAACTAAGGCTTAGAGACTTGCCTGTTATTTTCAGTTGCGTAACATCCTATCTTCTACAGGAAGCCTTGTCCAATCCCTCTTCATTCTGTTGTGGTTAAACTGTTTTTCAGTCATGTCTGACTCTCTGTGGCCCCATTTGGAGTGTTCTTGATAGGAATGAGAGGGGGCTGCTATTTCCTTCTCCAGCTTCATGAGTTCAGCTCAGACACTTGACTGTGTGACACTGGACAAGTCACTCAACCTGGTTCTTCTCAGTTTCTGCAACTGTAAAATGATCTGGAGAAGGAAACAATGATGTCATCCCTCCAATCCTGAAGTCAATTTGCAAACTCACTTCTGGAAAACACAGCAAAGCGTTAGCCTTCTTTCATTCTCTCTAGGACATTTTCTGAGGAGAGGAGGGCGGTGGGAATGAGGTGACTCTATCGGACTGAGAAATCTTTGTTTTTTTGTTTTGTTTTGTATATCTTATTCAATTCAACTCGCTCTGTACAAAGCAAGGTATTAGGCTGGGAATGGATATTTTGTTTGTGTGCTTTTTTTAACTTGTGCCTCCAGAGACAGTCATTCTGGAGAGGCCTTCCTACCTCGTTGCTCCTTTTTTTACTTATTAGCCTAATAATAATAACACATCTAACATTTAGCGTCATGCCTTAAGGTTTACAAAACACTTTACTTCCATGACCTCATTAGACTCTAGGGATGTGGGGGTGGGGTTAAGGTGCTATCATTCCCCCCATTTTGCAGATTAGGAAATTGAAACGGAGAGCATTTAAATGATTTACCCAGAGTGACAAAGCCAGTATGACATGGCATAAAAGGGTAAGAGTGGGTTGTGATTTGCCCTGGTGGATGGTGGACTCTTTGGATGATTAGGGTGTGCTACTGAGCCCCATTATCTCTGAGAAATGTAAGTACAGCTGGGTGTCAGAAGAGCCAGCAATAATTTTCAGAGAGTGCCCAGTAACAGAGCACAGGGCTGTCAGTGTCCTAAGAATAACTGATGGAGATACAACTCTTTATGGGCTTGAGGGAAGTCATGTAAGTATCCTGCTCTCTGTTTCATAAATGAAATCAAAAAGAAAGGGAAAGACAATTCCTGTCTTCCAGGAACTTATCACCAAAGGTAAGATTCCAGCTCAAATGGTTGATGACTCCAAACCCAACGGTCTGTCTGCTATGTTGTGTGCCCATTCCATCAATGCTCTAGGTGACACCCATTTGTCACAATGAGCAACCTTTGGCTTTTCTGGGCAGGGTTGTGATGGCAGGGTGCACCAATAGTTAATAGTAGAGCCTGAATATGAACCTGTCAAATCTGAGAATGCAAACCCAACTCTCTTTCACTGTACCATGCTGATGCAATCACTCATGAGACTTTCAGCTCCCTTTGACTTGCGAGGGAGTTGAGGATCACGGGGACATATAGGGTCTACAGATCAATAGAACTACAGAATTTCAGAGTCTCAAAGTTGGACCAGAGAGGTCAGATAACCCAACTCTTCACTGAAAAAGGAATCTACTGTCTTGAGTCTATCAGATCATATGTTTCAAACAGGAAGTGACTTCAGAGCCCATCTAACCTTTTCATTTTACAGATGAGGAAACTGAGACCCAGAAAGCCTTCAATTTGCCCATGGTTACATAGCTAGTAAGAATCAGAGGTGTGAGGTGAGTCTGGGTCATCTATCTTTTCTGCCCTACCATTCTACCCCTTAATTTCCACTACAGCATGGCAAGTAAGTAATTGGTCATCCAGCCTTTACCTAAAGGCCCTAGTGTGGACTTCTAGAATTTATCCATTGTACTTTTGGAGAACTCATTTTAAATCCAAACAGAAATAAATGTGGGGCTACCTGCTAGTTTGTATAATCTACCACCTTTGTTTGTTTTTCCATTAGTACCAATAATCCAGAGATGACTGACTGTATGTGAGTATCTTCAGCATGAGTCCCCTTGGACTCCAGGCCCCTCTATTCCCTGCCCCCAAGAACAGTGCCCAACCCAACAACTCCCTTGAGGCTTAGAGCTCCTACTCAGCCATCTTGGACTGAGAGGATTGGCTAGCAGCTGACAGCAGCCGATATTCTTAAAATCAGGTCTGATCATATAACTCAAGAGGATCAAATAGGTCTCGATCTCTTCTAGGATGAAATACAAACTCTTCCCTGTGCTTGGCATTTAAAACCCTTCACAATGAAGGCCCAGGCTATTTCTCCAGGCTGACTGTATATTATACTTCCTCTTGCACTAAATTTACCTGCCAAACTGACCCGCACATTATTCTCCTGCTAGGATGTTTTCTACATCATTCTATTGCCAAGGCTTTGCGTAGGCTTTCCCCAGGCCCAGAGAGCATAGCTTCCTTATGTCATGACTTAGTGTCTCTTGCTAATTCCAAGACTCAGTTCTCATGCTGTACCCCATGAGAGGCTTTTCCTGAACTCCTGAACTGTCAGGGACCTCCCCCATTCTCTGCTGTTGATATCAATTATATGATTATAATTCATATTAGTATATTAATTAACATAACTAATTAATTGATAGTATATTCATAGTGATTAGTGGTGTATTCATATATTAGTACCGTTTACTTTATTTTTACTTATATATGTATGTCATTGTCTCCTAGGACAAAGTAACCTTCTTGAGGGCAGAGTCTATCTCTTTTTTGTGTGTGTATAACAAGGACATCATAGTATAGTCCAAAAAGACATGGACTCTGAAGTCAGAGGACTTAGGTTTGAATCGCACCCCTGATGCTTGTGACCTCTGACAAACCTGAGACAAATCATTATCCAAGGTAGACCTCAGTTTCCTCAGCAGGAAAACAGGGTTTTGGACTAGGTGGCCTCTGAGGGCCCTTTCAACTCTAGATAAATACGATCCTATGATTCCCCAAGGCCTGGGACATGGGAGGCACTAAATGAAGATTTGTTGAATGAGTAGATGCCTCTTGGCTAAGGACAGTGCTACACTTTGGACCTTTATAGTCTAAGGAGGGATCTCAAGGTGGAAGCCCACTTTTCCTGATTTTGCTGGGAGAAGACTCCTCTTCCCACAGACCTCCCATAGATCGAGTCATCGAGTCATTGAGGGTGATGGCTTATGGAAAAATCCATAAAGACACAAGCAGGACACAGTTGGCAGTCAGGCCAAAAGGGACTCCTTCCCACCAGTGCCTAATTGCACCCCAAACAATCATCTGCTGCTTCTTCCTGGTCACAGCCAAAGGGGAAACGACTCTGTAAAATTCTTAATGCCACCTATTTTGCTAACCTTCTTTGGCCTAAGTGATATTTTATGGGATATTAATCTAACAACTGATTATCTTTCTGGCGTTGACAGTGGTGAATGTCTCCCTGGGAGATCATAGAACTGAGCTAACCATCCTATGAATCCTAGCTTGACTCACACTAGGACTCAAGAAATTACTGAATCCTTGGGCTCTGAGAAGAGCAGACACTGAGGGTCCTTTCAAGTCGTAAAAACTTCAAGAATTATCTGAAAGATATCAGACAGTGGGCACAAAAGACATTTAAGTTCTCCTCTCCTCCTCCATCCCTAATATTTGATCCCTGACTTTTCTTTTAAAATTTTGAATATATTTCTATTAATATCTTTTATTTTTACATCACTGAGATTTCCCCTTGTAGCCTTTCCCCTCCCCTTTCCCAAGAGTCATCTCTTATAGCCAGGGGTGTGCTGGACCCAGTTCTACGCAGCTTAGAGAGTCTATTGTAAAATTTTAAGCATGATCATTTTCATCTCAGAAATTGGCCAAACACTGAAAATCAGGACTTGGTTTGCTGTTTTGTTGATTGTCTAAATTAAAAGTGATGGAGAAAATATTAATAATGCAGATTTATTTTAAAGATATGTATCCATACTGTTCTGCCTCCCCTACCAGATAACGTGGTTGTTAAACATTTACCAGAACATCCTACTTATGATACATTTTTTTAAAAGAAAGGAAAAGGGAAAGAAGAAATAATGCAGCAAAACCAATCCACAAATAAAACCCCCAAATTTGCTATCATATGTCTGGTTCTTTACTGATGCACCACCACCTCTATAAAGGAGCAGGGGAAGTATCTTTTCATATCTCAGAGGCCAAATTTATTCTTTATAATTTTGGAACATTCCATTTCAATTATTTTAAGGTCATCTTTCCATTTTGCATACACGCATACATATGTATTTATATTGCTTACTTCACTCTGTATCCATTCACATAAATCTTTCTTATATGTTTCTCTAGATCCATCATGATCCTTGTGTCTTACAACACATTAATAATCCATTCCATTCATGGGCCACAATTTATCTAACCATTCTCTCATTGATTGGCATTTTCTTGGTTTCCAGTTCTTTGTAACCACAAAAATTGCTACAAGTATTTTTGTGCACATGGGGACTTTTATTTGTCAATGACTTTCTTGGGGTATTTTCCTTGTCATGAAACCTCTGGGTCAAAGGGTCTCTTTGTTTGCCGTTTTTGCTATTTGTTCCGTATTGTTGATCCTTTGTTAGTCCATCAATCAGAGGTGGTGTGACACATCTCTTGACTTAGAGACAATTGGTCTGAGGAGTATAGGTTGAGCTAAAATTGACTAGAGATTTTTGTCTGACCCCTTCATTTTACAGATGAGGAAACCGAGGCACAGAAGATGAACTGACTTAACCTAGATGACTCATGGAGTAACAAGTGGGATTTGGACCCAGGTGCTCTAACTTCAGAACCAGTGCTCTACCCTTTGGCTCCAAATCCAAGGTCCTTTCTGCTATGACATTCTACCTCCTCAAAGATCTGAATTCAAATTGCCTTCCCTTCCATAATTAGTTCCCATATAATCATGAGCAAGACACTTAATCTCTCAACTTTAGTTTCCTCATCTGTAAAATGGAAGTGATACTTATGCTAACAGGGCTATTATGAGAAAAGTTCTTTGTAGACGGCAAAGCACTAAAGAAATGGGAAATGTCTATAATAAATACATTCAAGAACTATGTTGTCTTGGCTGGCTTCCATGGGCGTATGAGAAGTAAGTAGGGCAAAGCAGCTTCCAATATGTTGCCTGGACAAATGTTCAACATCTGTTACGCATTTTTTTAGCCTGACGTGCCCACACCCTTTCTGATCATTCATTTCTCTCAGAATATCCTTCACCTACTTCTCTTGCACAATTCTTTGTAAAGCTTTCAAGCCTCTATTACATCTCTCCATTGCCCTTTGGGCAACATGAAACTATTTCTTTGGAAGCCAGTGTTCCATGCTTTGGAAGCATAAAACCTCATTGGAAGAATACCTCTAATCAATTCAATTCAAAGGATATTCACCAAATGCCTATATGCTAGGGAGGATGCTGGGCTTTGGTGATACAAAGACAAGAATGAAATGGTCCCTGTCTTCAAGGAGCTTTTATATTGGGATTAAAAGGTGAACCTTGGCTCCAAGGGGAAGCTTGGGGATCTTTAAAAGCATTGCACCATTTCCCGAAGCCAGCGGAGCCTATTTTTTTTCCTGCTATTCAATTCTGGGTCTATTTCATTGTCTGTCTGCTGCCCAAGACAGATGTCCTATTGCATGAGCTCCATGGGTTGTCCATCCAAGTGCATTTCAGAATCTTGACCATAAGCATTCTCATTCTCCATTCATTTTGCTTTTCCTTTGTCAAGATAGTCAGCCAGACTCTCTGAAGTGATTATGGATGTCATCAAAGAGTCTTTGCAATGTTTCAGGATGTGATGTCAGCATCGTGCCAGATGCAACCAGAAGCATCTGGAAGAACTATCCAGGAAAAGTCTTTTCCTGTTGGACTTTTTGTTGAACATCATCCATGACGGAGGCAAACCCCAAGTGCTCTGTCTACACCCCTGTAAGTTCTGGCAAGCCCGTATATTCCAGTTTTATACCTCACTTGATATTTATAGGCACAAGGGCAATGAATGTAGTTATCTCTGATGTATCATGGATCTAGACATGAAAGAGATCTTTGAGGCCATTATAGTCCAACCCTTCCCCTTATAGAAGGAGTCAGAATCAGGATTTGAATTCAGTACCTCCTACTTCAGAGGCAGAACTTTTTCCACAGTACAATGTTGTTCCCCCCCTTCCTTTAACTCCACTCCATCCTGAATGTCACTAATCTCAGACACTAAGCAGAGTTGTTCCAGCTTAATATCTTTCAAGGTGTATACATGTAACATATGTACTGATACATCCTTGTTGGAAAAGAGGGGTTATTTCTCAGATGCAAATTTTGTGAATATTGTGAATCAATGGAGAGCCATCTAGGATAGTGGAAAGAGCACTGGTTTTGGGGACAAGAAACTAGGGTTCTAATCCTGCTTCTTGTATTCCCTGGCTGAAAGACTTTGGGCAAATCATTTCTCCTAGGTGAGTCTCAAAAATTTGCAAAGATATCAAAAGATAGCTATGGTCGGTGTTGAAGGGACTGTGAGAAGAAAGTCATGCATTGCTGGCAAAACATGGGCTTGGTCCAGTCTTTCTGGAAACCAATTGGGAATTATGCAAGAAAATTTACTTAATTGCTCATGACATTCTCCAGCAATCTCACTGTTGGGCATATATCCCAGGAGGTCAAAGATGGAGGAAAAATCAGTTTATATCAACATACTCATATCAGTACTTTTGTAAGTAGCAAAAAGTAGGTGATTAGAGAGTGGCTGAATCATTTGTTGTACGTGAATATGATGCCATGTTGTGCCAGGAGGAACGAGAAAGAATTCGGAGGAACATGGAAAGAATTGTATGAATACAAAATGAAACAAGCAGAACTAGGGGAACACCCTACACAATAACTACAATAATGTATCAAAATAACACCGAAAGATAAAAAGATAACAGTGTCGATTCTAGACAATGATTAACTCCATATGACTGATGTTGGATGTACTTGCTTCCGCTTGTCAGAGAGATGGGAGATCGCAGGTGTGAAATGTAGATATTGTATCCTACTTTGGATAGAATTGCTTTGGGGGGGGCAGTTTACAAGGGAATAGACTATGGGGGAGGGATTATTGGGAAGTGATTGTAGTATTAAAAAAATCATTAGTATGTATTAGGTACAGTGGATAGAGTGATGAACTCAGAATCAGGAAGACCTGAGTTTGAATCCTGACTCAGATGCTTACTAGGTCACCCCGCTTAAATCACTTAACCTCTCTGTGCCTCAGTTTACTCATCTGTAAAATTAGGATGATAATAGCACTTATTTACCAGGGTTGTTATGAGAATCAATTGAGGTAACTTCTGTAAAACACTTTATAAATGTTAAAGTATTAGTTGTTATTATTAAAACAAAAATGAGTGGACTGAATTAGATGACCTTTAAGGTATGCAGCTATGTGGCATGGTGAATAGAGTGTCAGGCCTGCAGTCAGGAAGACTCATCTCCCTGAGTTCAAATCTGGCCTCAGACACTTACTAGCTGTGTGACCCTGGTCAAGTCACTTCACCTTATTTCCCTCAGTTTCTATATCTGTAAAATGAGCTGCCAAAGGAAGTGGCAGACCTTTCCAGTATCTCTGCCAAGAAAACCTCAAATGAGAAGACAAAGAGTTGTATGTGAGTTTAGAAGAACTTTAGAAAGAATCTTGTGGGGCAGCTAGGTGGTGCAGTGGATAGAGCACTGGCCCTGGACTCAAATCTGACCTCAGACACTTACTAGCTGTGTGATGCTGGGCAAGCCACTTAACCCCAATTGCCTCAAAAACAATGTGCATCTTGTATAATTCCTTCATCTTACAGATGAGGAAATAGAAGTCCACACAAAAGGAAAAAAGTGTTTATTAAGTATGTACTATTTACCAGGCACTGTGCTGAACACTTTACAAATATTATCTCATTTTATCCTCACAAGAACCCTGGGAAGTGGTTGCCATTATTATCCACATTTTACAGATAGGAAAACTGAGGTAGAGAGAGGCTAAGGGACTTGCCCAGGGTCACATAGCTAGTAAATGACTCAGGTCTTCCTGACTCCAGGTCTAGCACTCCACATCTACTCTACAACCTAGCTTCCTCTACAAGGGGTTAAATGGCTTGCCCCAGGTCAATAAAGGGTAGAGTCAGAATTAGAAACCAGATCCTTTGACTGCAAATTCAGTACACCTTCCATGGTGTCATGTTCCCTCCAGCTTTAAACCCTGCAAGTAATGATATTTAAAATCTCTTTTCAAGGTTTGACTAAGATAGTGACTAAGGTAAGGATACAGACCTGTAAGAACCTTACCTGCCCCATGGGCTATTGGAGGGGCTGTCAGACCATGATAGATTGAGGGCACAAAGCACATAACTTCAGTTTGAATTGAATTTGTAATCGCTAAAGAAAGTCCATGACAGTGCAAGGCAAGAACTCTTTGCTTTTGTTGGACTTTGTCCATATTTACTCTTTGGGTCAGAGAAGCGTCAGAGGATACAAGAGATGGGAGATTCTTCAGACAGTCTTGGGCTAACCAGCTCCCTCTTTCTCTTTGTTCTCACTAACATCCCCAGTAATAATCATTAGTCATTATGTATTGTGCTTGAGTATTCAGAGCACTTTCTCACAATGGTCCTGGGAAGCAGGTAATACAGGCATTATTATTCCCATTACTATCATCCCATTTTTGGCCCATGATATATGCCAATATTATTATAACTCCCCTTTTATGGAGGAGGACAAGTGGGGCTCAAAGAAGGAAAGGGGCTTGCCCATTGTTGAAGTGTTGAGGTGAGAAGATCCGATTACAGTGCCTGCTCTGCCATGTCCTGCTGCCCACCTCAGTCTAATTCTTGTTGGTGTGCTCAGTTGTTTCGTCATGTTAGATTCTTCATAACCCCATAGGATACTAGAAATCCCTTAGCTCTAATGAAATGGAAATATATATATTTTTTTCTGAGAAGATGAAGGACAAATAATTATGCTTTGAACTCTGTTGTTTTCTGATTTATTCATGCAAATGCCCTAAAGTTCTGACCTCTATGAGGAAGTCAGTCATTAACCTCACACTTAATTAAGATGATATAGACATGTTATCTTCATGACCCTCCTTAGGAACTGGTGGAGTTGGGGGAGAGTTGAAGAAGGGGAACTTCCCCAAATAACCACATCCCAGTTTCTCAGGTACTGCCAGACCAACCCAGTCACTCTTTGGTTTTTCCCATGAGGCACTGGGATAGATACCTTAGGCAAGTGAAAGAAACTAGCAACATACCAACATCCTAAGCAGGGATTACACAAGAAATTAAAATGTTTACCCCAGAGGATGAAGGACATGAAGCTACAGCACAAAGAGAGGCATGTTGTGTCCAGGTGTGTTTGGTGGAAGAGAAGAAGGGATGACTCATAAATGAGTGAGGTAATCAGGATTAAGTTAGCCACAGGCAGGATGGAAATGGAAACACAGCAGGAAGCTGGAGAGTTGGAGGTAAAGAGAGACCAGAAGGCTGGGGGCAGCTCTTGTTTTGAAGTTCAGGGACCAAGGAGAATTAATGTTGTTGGGCTGGTCTATAGGAGGCAGAATGAAGAAAGAAAACTGGATTCAAAGTCGGAGGACCTGTGTTTGAATCCTGGCCCTGACTGTCTAGCTTTTGACAAGTCATTTCATCTTTTTAGGACAGAGATTCTTACTTTATTGTGTCCTGGGCTCCTTTAGCATTCTGGTGAAGCTCCATGGACTCCATCTTACAATCATGTTTTTAAAATGCATAAAAATAAAACACATAGGACTATGCAGAATTTTTCAATTATATTATAATACAGTCATCAAAGTATTTTTTAAAAAGTTTCTGGACTCCAGGTGAAGAGTCCCTTTTCTAGCCCTGAGTTTTCTCATTCATAAAATAAGTGGATCATTTCAAATGCCCCTAATATCCCTTTCATAGTTCTAAATCTCTCGTCCTATGACACCTTTAAGCTCTAAGTCCTATGAACAGAACTGGACACTTAGAAGGAACCAACATATCTATTTCCTCAATTTCTGGGTTACCTTAACTCAGGGAATGCAGTCTGACTTGACCTAGAAGCACCATGGAAGATCTAAGCTTAGGAGATTGTTCTTTTTTTAAATTTTATTTATTTAACTTTTAACATTCATTTTCACAAAATTTTGGGTTACAAATTTTCTCCCCTTTTATCCCTTCCCCCCCAAACACCAAGCATTCTAATTGCCCCTATGCCCAATCTGCTCTCTCTTCTATCATCCCTCTCTGCCCTTGTCTCCGTCTTCTCTTTTGTCCTGTAGGGCCAGATAACTTTCTATACCCCTTTACCTGTATTTCTTATTTCCTAGTGGCAAGAACATTACTCGACAGTTGATCCTAACACTTTGAGTTCCAACTTCTTTACCTCCCTCCCTCCCCACCCCTTCCCTTTGGAAGGCAAGCAATTCAATATAGGCCAAATCTGTGTAGTTTTGCAAATGACTTCCATAACAGTTGTGTTGTATAAGACTGACTATATTTCCCTCCATCCTATCCTGTCCCCCATTACTTCTATTCTCTTTTGATCCTGTCCCTCCCCATGAGTGTCGACCTCAAATTGCTCCCTCCTCCCCATGCCCTCCCTTCCATCATCCCCCCCACCCTGCTTATCCCCTTATCCCCCACTTTCCTATATTGTAAGATAGGTTTTCATACCAAAATGAGTGTGCATTTTATTGCTTCCTTTAGTGGAATGTGATGAGAGTAAACTTCATGTTTTTCTCTCACCTTCCCTCTTTATCCCTCCACTAATAAGTCTTTTGCTTGCCTCTTTTATGAGAGATAATTTGCCCCATTCCATTTCTCCCTTTCTCCTCCCAATATATTTCTCTCTCACTGCTTGATTTCATTTTTTGAAGATATGATCCCATCCTCTTCAATTCACTCTGTGCACTCTCTCTCTATGTGTGTGTGCGTGTGTGCATGTACGTGTGTGTAATCCCACCCAGTACCCAGATACTGAAAAGTTTCAAGAGTTACAAATATTGTCTTTCCATGTAGGAATGTAAACAGTTCAACTTTAGTAAGTCCTTTATGACTTCTCTTTGCTGTTTACCTTTTCATGCTTCTCTTCATTCTTGTGTTTGAAAGTCAAATTTTCTTTTCAGCTCTGGTCTTTGCATCAAGAATGCTTGAAAATCCTCTATTTCATTGAAAGACCAATTTTTCCCCTGAAGTATTATACTCAGTTTTGCTGGGTAGGTGATTCTTGGTTTTAGTCCTAGTTCCTTTGACTTCTGGAATATCCTATTCCATGCCCTTCAATCCCTTAATGTAGAAGCTGCTAGAACTTGTGTTATCCTGATTGTATTTCCACAATACTTGAATTGTTTCTTTCTAGCTGCTTGCAATATTTTCTCCTTGACCTGGGAACTCTGGAATTTGGCCACAATGCTCCTAGGAGTTTCTCTTTTTGGATCTCTTTCATGCGGTGTTCTGTGGATTCCTTGAATATTTATTTTGCCCTCTGGTTCTAGAATCTCAAGGCAGTTTTCCTTGATAATTTCATGAAAGATGATGTCTAGGCTCTATTTTTGATCATGGCTTTCAGATAGGCCCACAATTTTTAAATTGTCTCTCCTGGATCTATTTTCCAGGTCAGTTGTTTTTCCAATGAGATATTTCACATTATCTTCCATTTTGTCATTCTTTTGGTTTTGTTTTGTGATTTCTTGGTTTCTCATAAAGTCATTAGCCTCCATCTGTTCCATTCTAATTTTGAAAGAACTATTTTCTTCAGTGAGCTTTTGAATCTCCTTTTCCATTTGGCTAATTCTGCTTTTGAAAGCATTCTTCTCCTCATTGGCTTTTTGAACCTCTTTTGCCAATTGAGTTAGCCTATATTTCAAGGTGTTATTTTCTTCAGCGTTTTTTTGGGTCTCCTTTAGCAGGGTGCTGACCTGCTGTTCATGCTTTGACTTCAAGTCTCTCATTTCTCTTCCCAGCTTTTCCTCCACCTCTCTAACTTGATTTTCAAAATTCTTTTTGAGCTCTTCCATGGCCTGAGCCCATTGGGTGGGCTGGGACACAGAAGCCTTGACTTCTGTGTCTTTCCCTGATGGTAAGCATTGTTCTTCCTCATCAGAAAGGAAGGGAGGAAATGCCTGTTCATCAAGAAAGTAACCTTCTATAGTCTTATTTCTGTTCCCTTTTCTGGGCATTTTCCCAGCCAGTGACTTGACCTCTGAATATTTTCCTCACACCCACCTCGCCTCCTGATCCTCCCAGCCAGAGCTTGGGGTCTGAGATTCAAATGCTGCTCCCCAGCCTCGGGGCTTCGGCAGGGACAGGGCTGCTATTCAATGTGAGATTAAGTTCAGGTGCTCAGGTTGGGGCAGGGCCCCCTCTTGGGCTCAGTTCCCTCAAGGGGTTTATGCACAGACCTTCAACAATGGATCCAGGCTCCTGCCTGCTTGGGGAGCCCTGGTCTGCCACTGCGTCAGCTACTGCCTCCCGAGGGGGCCTGAGTTATGGGGGCACCCTACTCCCCTCTCGACCTGCCAAAGACACCCTCTCACTGACCCCCGTCACCTGTGGGTGGAGGGACCCGCACGGCCTCTGGAGATCCCATCCCTGAAGCCTGCTCAGATCTGTTCCTCTCGGTGCTGCGGCCGCGGCAGGGCTGGGCTGGGCTCTGCGTCCGCAGCGCGATGGACCTTTTGTGAGAGGTTTACAGGTCTCCTTCGCTCCACTGTTCTGTGGCCTCACTGCTCCAGAATTCGCCGTGAGTTACTTTATACAGATGTTCTATGGGTTGTGGGTTCGGAGCTATGTGTATGTGCATCTTTCTACTCCACCATCTTGGCTCCACCCCCCCAGGAGATTGTTCTTAAGAGTTACAAAGAAGTCCCAAATTTGTATACTCCAAGGCTGGAGTCAGTAATGCTAGCATCCACAGAGCTCCTTAAGTTTTAGAAAACACCTTTGTATTTGTTCTCTCATTTGATCTTCTAATCCTGTGAGAGAAATGGTGTCATGATCCTCATTCCTTAGATGAGAAAACTGTGGCAGAGATCAATTAAGTGACTTAGCTGGGGTTACCCAGCTAGTTAGTGTCTGAAGAAGGATTTGAACTCAGGTCTTCCTAATTCCAAATCCAGCACTCTATGCACTATGGCGCCACCTTGTACAGGTACAAAGAGTGAAGTGATCTGTACTATCAATCCACTGAAGCTCTCTGGGTCATTTGCTGGGTGACCTCTAAGGTTCTCTCAGTTCTAAGTGTATGAGCCAAGGTTGAGCTCGGTGACCACTTTCTAAGGGGCTCTGACGTGCTTCAGTCTCTGCTATGATACTTAGCTCATTATACTTATCAGATCATGGACTAATCACTTAACCTTTCTGAACCTCAGCTTCTTCATCTTTTAAATGGGTTAATACCTCCATTTCTGTACAACTCAGAGTTATTGGGAAGAAATGACTGTGAAAGCCTAAGCATGTTATAGAAATGTGCAACAACATGGTGCAAATGCCCAAGAGGCATGTAGATGATACAATAGAGAGTTGGGTCCGAAATAAAATCTTGACCTTATTAGCTGTGTGACCTTGGACAAATCACAACTTCTGTTTGCCTCAGTTTCCTCATCTGTAAAATAGAGAAAATAATAAGTAATAATAGCACCTACCTTTCAGAATTGTTTGTGAGGACCAAATGAGATAGTATTTGTAAAGTGCTTGGCATGTAGTAGGTGCCTTATGAGAGCTAGCTATTATTTTTAATTCTGGTTTTCACTCCCTCTTTTCTGACTGAACTACAAGGATCCAATCTAGATCTTGGCTTCAGTGTGAGGACCTACTTAAAGCCAAATCTCTCACTTGGTATCCCACCCACTCTCTATAGCCCTCACCTTTTGGAAGCTCCAATTACTTCCCTAATCCCCCCTCCCCCCCCCATCCCCAATCCCCAACCAATTCTTCCAGAACAGAAATTTGAAAAAATCACACCATAAATGACCCAGCTCCTTTAAGCTTTGTATGGGGGAGGTTTTCCTTCTGCTCAAGTCTCTGCCTCATTGCCTGGAGTAAGAGAATACTTTCCTCCCCACTCGGGAGTTGAATCTTTGCAAGAATTTCAAAACAAAATTAACCCAAATGGAGAATTAGATTCCTCCCCTCCATCTTTTCTCCCCTCCTTTCTCCTTTCCTTTTTCACTTTTATAAATATCTTGCCACTGGGCCACGTTCCCTGGGAATGAAGCAAACTTTTGAAAGTAGAACAAAAATAGATTTCTCAGTGGGGTTTCTTGAAGTCAATAAGTAGATTTATGGAAAATGGGTTAGAAATGGCAAATTTTGGATTATGATCGCTCTAGGATGAGATGTATGTATGCATACATCCATGTAAACACATGTATGCGAATATACATTTATGCATGTGTATATATATGCATGTACACATATGTGTGTATATGTATATATATATTTTATATATATGTACACACACTATTTCTTTCAATTCTCCTTCAATTATGTCAAATTAGAACACTTTAGCATTAATTTGAATTTCCTTCACCAATAACCCCACTTTCTTTTTTAACCTCTGCTTTCTGCTCTATCCTAACCAAGGCTGGAGGTAGCTAAGTAGCACAGTGCATAGAGTTTCACTTGTTTTCTCCCCCACTAGAAGGTAAATTACTTTAGAGTGGAAATAATTTCATTCATTTAGGCAGGTGTGTGGCATGGTGGATTGAGTGTTGACTTTAGTCTGACTCTGGGTTAGGAAGTCCTGAGCTCAAATCTTAGCTCAGACACATAGCTAGCTGTGTGGCCCTGGACATGTCACTTAACCTCTGACAGTCTCTATTTCCTCATTTATAAAATGGGGATGATAAAAGTACCTACTTCCCAGAGTCGTTGTGTAGATAAAATGAGACTGTTTATAAAGAGGTTTGCAAACCTCAAAAGTACTATCTAAATACCAGTTGTTATTATTTCAACCCCTAGTGCCCTGGCCCAGTGCCTGGCATATAGCAGGCACTTAATATGTCCTGGTTGGTTGATTGATTGATTGGAGGAGGAAACAAGCATGTGTACATATGTGTTACATGTTTATATGCATACATCATGTTGGATGATGGGCCATCATCTTTAAGTTGGAAGTGATTTCAAACAGAGATTGTGATGTCCCCATTCCTAGCGTCCAGATAGTCTTGGATTCGCCTAGAAATGCATTCTCAACCAGTACAATCATCTGCTACTTGTCTCTGCTGAATCTCTTTCTTGTACACAAGAGAAGCCCGAGCTTTGTCCAGTGGCCTCCAGGTGACCAAGTCTGTCCACTCTGTTAACTATTCTCTCCACTTTCCGTTGGAATTCTCTTCTCCCTCCCAGCATTTTCTGTGAGTGGCCCGTGGTGGACAGGTAACCAAGAAACAGGACAAAAAGTTCCACGCTTGGCTTATATCAAAGGTAGGGGAAGTGCAGGCAATTTCCTGAGAAATGGGGCCAGGGAATGAGCTTTCATAAAGGGCGAGAAGTGATGACTCAGGCGAGGGGCCTCAGGCTCCCTTTCTAGGGGTCAATAAGACCTCAATGGGGATTCTGGCATCTGATGGAGAATACTTTGGGACCAGAATGAAAGAGAGCTACTCTCAGCCCCTCCCAGCCAGAAATATGCCAGAGCTGACTGGCTCAATGTAAAGGTCTCCATTATACTGATCACAATTTAGCACTCTCACTACCTAATTTTCTTACCACCGTCTGACTCATACAGCAAAAGGAAGAAACTGCCAGGAGAAGCAAGTTGGCTGTTTTTTCTAAATAAGACCCTCTCTGGCTGTGACTTTCTGTCTCTGTCTATCTCTCTGTATCTCTGTCTTTCCCTCTCTCTTTCTCTGTTTCTTTCCCTCTCTGTCTCTCTCTATCTGTCTCTCTGTCTTGTCTTTCTGTCTCCTCTCTTTTTTCTCTCTCTTTCCCTTTCATTGTTTCTCTCCCTCTTTCTGTCTTTTTCTCTCTGACTCTATTTCTCTCTTTCTGCTTCTGTCCCAGACCAAGTACCCTCCTGTCTTTGTTTCCTGTTGTGGGCTGGGGGAAGGGAAAGGCGTTCCAGTTTCTTGATGTTTGTTATCACTCTCCCCCTCCCTGTTAGCTTGTATTTATTTTCTTTGTGGTCTGTGTTTACATATTGTCTTCCTGATAGACAGGAAACTCCTTGAAGGCCAGGACACTTTCACTTGTCTTTGTATCCCTTCCGTGGAAATACTAAAGGGCTGGTGGCTGGGGTGGGGTGAGTGATCCGGCTTTCCACTGGGATACATCAGCAGGGTTTTCCAGAACTCAGTCTTCTGTTCTCATGGAATGGAACCTAGGAGATATGAAAGTGTCTACATGTAAGTTCCCTTGTCTTGAGAGTGGGAAGGTTTATGTTTGGGAAAGGGAGCAAGGGAGATAATCAATTAACTGGCCAACACTTATTAAGCACCTGCTATATGCCAGATACTGAAACAGTCCCCTCCCTCAAGGACATCACATTCTATTGGGGAGATGACATTTACAAAAATAAATACATACAAAATATAGACTTAAGTACCACGTATGCATATATATATATATGTATACACACACACATACATACATATATTATGGTTGGTTGGTTGTTGTCCTTCATTCTTGAAAAGGACCAAAATGACATTACCGTGATAAAGTGAAATTTCAGGGTGTCTGACTGCAGCTGATCAGGCCAATACGATCTCGGAATGCTCTACCACAGAGTGATGTCTTTTGATTCGCGCGAAAATTGGATTTAAGTGAAGCAGAGCTGCATGAAGTCGTCAGCCTCACTCTCTCCTCCCGAGTCATCATAGTCCAGAGGCAGGACAGAGTCAAGACAGCTGGCAATGGCTCAGGATGCAGTGGATGACCTTGGCATCTTCGGTGTCTAAGAGCCCCACATCACCAGCTTTATCTGCCTTCTTGGCCGTTAGAACAAATTGTTCTCATCTTCCCATTCCACCAGAGGAAGTCTTCACATGCTTGGGGTAGACACCCCCCTAGCCCCTTGGTTACCCTCAACCTGATTTGGCCCGTCTGCCAAAAGGGTTTACTGGGGTGTGGCCGCTACGCATGCTGCAGCTTCTTGGAGCCACATGTGAGAGTTAGGCGGAATAGGTGGACATCAAAGGTGGAAAGAGCCCTGGAAAGGGCTCAGCAGCCATCACACCAAAGGTACTGGTCCTCCCTAAACACTCCCTATACCCCATATATATTATATAACATTACATATTATACCTATAATATATTACATTTGTGTTACATAACATAAATGTGATATATTACATATGTATGTGTGTGTGCATATATATACATATACATATATATTTGTGGAAGGAAGAATATTAACAGATATAGAAAACAGGAAAGATTTCACAGAGAAAATAGAGTTTGAGCAGAGTTTTGAAGGAAAAAAACAAACAAACAAGTAGAGGAGTGTGGAGGGAATCTTTTCCCCAGTTAAGCAGTCAGGCCCAGACTGATTTCTCCCATTATGAAATCTTATTTGGTAACATCAAGACTAAAAAACCGTCCTGCAGTGGGCCACAGTTCAGTCATAGTTCGCATGAATGGCAAAAAGGCAGAAGGGAGATTTTTGAAAATTGCATTCATGGATTATAAATAAAATCCATCAAGCAAATAAACAAATCAATAAAAAAGGAGTCTTAGAAGCTTAATGGATTGTTATTGAACCAGCATCTCCCTCCCCCTGCCCTGCCCCTTCTTCCTCAGAACAGGGTGGAGTGAACCTGGGTTCTTTTCCCCCCTCTTTTTTCCACATTTGTTTATTTTATTTTTAGCTTATGGAACAAAGCAAGCATTTTCATAATATAATATAATAAAAAAGATGATTGCACATGAAACTGCAAATCTCCTGTGCATAATTTGCTATTCCTTTCAAATATACAACAAAATTATCATGTGGATTTCCTTTTTTCTCCCACCCCCACTAGAGATAACTACCATTAGACACAAATAGGTATATATAGGTGAAATTATTCTATACATACTTCTATGTCTCAATCCTTTCTCTGGATGCAGATAGCATCTTTCTTCATATGTCCTTTATAGTTAATTTGGGTATATATAATAGACAAAATAACTTATTTGCTCAGTCATTTTAAAACAACATTGCTGTTACTGTATACAATTTTCTCGCGTTTCTCCTCATTTCACTCTTCATTATTTCGTTCAAGTCTTTCCATGTTTTTCTAAAACCATTGGGCTCATCATTTCTTATAGCACAGTGGTATTCTGTCACAATCATATACCACAACTTGTTCAGCCATTCCCCAGTGGACGGACATCTGGTGTTCTTAGAGGTTATGCAGGTGGAGGTAAAGCTCTGACCCCTCCTATGGAGCAGGAAAGGCTCTGTCTCCCAAGGACCGATCTTTGATTGTTTTGGCAGTTTGGAAAGTTTTGGAAGGCTCACTACCGGAATATTGACTACCAGATTATGAATTTCATGCATGGTTATAAAATGTAATTGAATTTTTTTGGCCATAGCAACTCATTCACTTGTCTCCTAAGGCATGCAGGGGATTATGGTTTGCCCTTGGTACAGAGAGAATTCATCTCACTGAAATTTTTTTTTAAGAAGGACTGAAATGTTTAAAGAGTGACTGAAGAGGGATTGTGCACAGCTTGGATGGTTCCCTTAGCAGCACCCAAGCACTCTACAAGGTCAGGGACTGGGTCTCAGAACTGATTCCCAGCAAGAAAGAGAAGAATAACAGTGGCTAATTTTGATTAGACTCTGAGGTTAGGGACTGTCGGTGCTTTTTCTTTCTGTCCCCAGGGTTTGCACTGCATCTGCCTCACTTTCTCCTCTGGAGCTTCTTTCTGGGCCCAGGGGCAAGATTCATATCAGGCAGGACCATTGGAGATGACCCAGGCTGCAGTGGGAGACCTTAGCCGTTTTAAGCTAAAGTGCTTAACAGGTCTCAGTTTGACTGAGGAAAGGCCCATTCAGGGATTAAGGCTAAATAAGAAATGAGGAAGAGGATGGGATCACCCATTGTCTACTTAGCCACCCTATTATTACACAGATGAGGAAATTGAGACCCTGAGAAGTTTAGTGACCTGTCCAAGGTCATTCAAGAAGTACGTGAAAAAGCCAGGATTTGAATCCAGTTTCTCTTCATCTAAGTAGAGCCTTCATTCTCCTAACTCTCTGCATCAGAGCCCACTATCCTCCTCATTCTCCTCTGCTCTCTTTCCTTCCAGGACCCCTGTGGGGATAAAAACTCATTCATATTGGGATAAGTAACAGATGGAAGAACTTCAGACAACAGAGGTCAGTGGGAAATGACGTGGGGGCAGGGAGTCTTCTAGTTTTTGTCTTCCCTCTGTAGGGTGAAAGAAAACTGTCTTTTCTACATAGAAGAGTGAACATAATATGCATACATATGTATACACATGTGCAATAACATGTATTTATATACAACAAGCAACTGTATTATGCATGCTAATGCATTGCCACAAATAATACATGCATAGACGTGTGTTAACACACATACACTCACAGATTACATACATGTATACAGATGACAACACACATGTGCATTATACACATATATTAACATACACAGTATACATGCTCACATGTGGGCATATGCTATACATAAATATTTTACACACATGATGCATGCATGTCATACATACGTGTTTTATGATTGTCACATGTATGTAAGCACATGCATACCTGCTATGTATGTGCATATATGTGTTTACACCTGTATAAATGTATAGATACATATACAGTGCTAGATTCACCTGTACACAATATATGTGTGCATGCATACATATTGCTGTACATGTATACATGCATGCACAAACTTACATTAGGTATACATAATACACATATGTTAGGCGGTTCATTTTTTTAGGTATTTGCAGACCCTTTGACCCATATCACTGTAGGGATCTAAAAATCACAAAGAAACCTTTAAACCAATGCTTGTAATAATAATTTGTTCTTTTGGATGTACAACACCCTACTCATCTATATGTGGTGCCACATATTGAAAACTCAATTGAATCTAATTCAATTCAATAAACACATACTACGTGCCTACTATGTGCCAGATCTGACCAGGTTGAGTATAACTAGATGAATACCTCCCCTGTTCTGGATAATATATTCCTACAAGTACAGCCCAAGATTGCAGTCATTTTTCTTTCGACTAACATGTCATCCAGTTGACTCACATGGAGTTTACAGTTTACCAAAATGCTCTGGGATTTTTGCCTAAACTCTTTGTCTAGTGATGTCTTTCCTACGGTTCCATCTGCTTCCTGCCTCCCTCTTTCCTTTCTCCTTTTGGATCGCACATAATCACATACTCAGGACAATGAGACAGTTATAGAAGGTAAAGAGCAAACGATCTTGGGAGAGAGGAAAGAGGATCTTTCTCCCACTGGGGGATCTGAAGATCCTCTAAAAACAAACAAATGAACTTCTTACCACTCATTTGAAATATTCCTGCTCTCTTTTAAGAAGATTCATCAGAAAGTATCTGAATCCCTTTGTCAGTGGAGTCTAGGACAACAATTTGGGAAGGCCAGAAATGATAATGGCTACAACTTATATGGTGTTTTAAAGTTTGCAACAGTGTTTTGTAAATAGTATCTAACTCAATCATTACAACAACTTCATGAGGTAGGGGCTACTATCTCCATTTTACAGATGAGGAAACTGAGGCAGATTGAGGTTAAGTTTCTTGCCCAGGATCACAAAGTTAGTAGGAATCTGAAGATGGAGTAGGACTCGGGTCTTCCTGATCCCTATTCACTGTGTGCCTTGGCTGCCTCCTGGCCGGAGCTGGATTAGGGTAGGTTGGGAGGGGGTGCTTCACAATTCATACATTATCTCCTTCTGTGTGTCATTTTTTCTTGTGATTTACATAATACTATGTATCACAAGGGTTGATGTTTTCACATTCGTAGCCTTTTCTATAGTCATCCTCTGATCTCTCTTCATGCTGTGAATGAACCCTGGCTTTTGAAGATGATCCCAATGAAACCTGTTCTCCAGCAGATCCTATCTGCTGGAAAGGCTTATCTATTTGTGGGAAAGGCTTCCACTGATGAGCTGATAGCTGTCATCCAAGTGTCAGTTTAGCAATGTTGGAAGAGGTTTCTCAACAGAAGGTTGGCCAGCCACTGATAAATTTTTTGGCCGTAATCTCTCATGAAACCATCCACCACTGGGTAACATGATCTACATCTCCATGATCCATACTAAGTACCGAAACCCTTTCAGAGGACATTGGCTAGAGCTGTACAGAACAAGCAGACACGGATGGGTCACCATCTGGATTTTTGGAGGGAATATCCACGCCGATGAGATCCTGGATCCACTGTGGTCATTAGCGTGTGACTTCAAGGCATTGTGACTAAACAAGGAGAGTCAGATCAATGTAATAACTATTGGGACAGTGTGTAACAAAGTGACACCAAAATGATGTGGTCCAGAATCTTGGAATCATAAGACCTCAGCATTCGAAAATGCGATCTACATCCAGATAAAGAACTGATGGACCTGAAATACAGATCACAGCATATTTTTTCATTGACTTTATTCTTTTTCATAGTTTTTCCCCATTTTGATCTGTTTCTTTTTTCCCAACTGTGACTAATACAGAAATATGTTTTACAAGATAGCACATGTATAACCTATGTCAAATTGCCTACCATTTTCAGAATAGAGGAGGGAGAAAAATTCGGAACTCAAAATCTTGTAAAAATGAATTCTAAAAATTGTCTTGACATGGAATTGGGGAAAAATACTACTAAAAAAATAAAACCTCAGCATTGGGCAGGTCCTCAAAGCTTATCTGATCCAACCTATATCTCAACTAGGACCTCCTTCCACAACAACCCCATCATATAGTCACCTATTTTTCACCAAGGACAGCTAGCAAAGGCAAATTCACGGTCTCCTGAAACATCCGTATTACACTCTAGGTATTAGGAAGTTTTCTCCAACATCAGGCATCTTTGTCTCTTTGATGCTTTGCCCTAGCCATCTTGTTCTGCTGTTGGAGGCCAAGCAGAACAGGAGAAGCAGACTAATCCCATTTCCACAATGATAGCCCTTAAAGCCAGCTTTTCCATATCCCCTTTTTCTTCTGTTCTCCAACCTAAATATTCCCAGTTCCTTCAACTAATGCCCATATGGTATGATGTGATGGTCCTTTACCATTCTCATCATCTTACAAAAACTCAAATCTCAGTATCACTCATTTCTTTTTGATTGAATCTATTTTATGTTGGTAACTGAAGGGTTTGGTGGCATGAGCAAAGCAAGCTTTTACCGGGTTTTTGACATGTTTGCCTTCTCCAAACCTAAAGAAAAACAAAAATTGCCATTGCAGAGAATGAGCAAGTTGTTTCCTTCATAGCCAAGATGGAGATTAGAGGTGAAGGGAAGGTTACCTAGTATTCAACAGCAGCAGCTCTTTAATGGAAGCCAAGCTGTCGTCTTCCCAGAGGGGGAACCAACAACCCTAATGAACCTGAAAATAAATCCTGATCTCCCAGCTCATGTTTGTGGGGACAGGTTAGACCACAGCTTGAACTTTATGACTTCATTTCATGGCCAGAGAAATCCAATAGCCTTCATAACAGTTGTTAAGGGGGAAGTAGGGCAGCCAGCCAGAGTGATTCTGTGAATCCCCACGTGATGGATCTCAGGTGAAGGAAGGATCTCCACCATCTTGCACATTATAACTTTCACTTTGCCAACTGGTGACAGGCCACTGCAAAGATAAGCAGTGTGATGGAAGATTGAAAGTCTTGTGTTCAAACCATGCCTCTGATACTGATGAGCTGTGTGACCTTGGGCAAGCTAATTAATAGCTTCAGTTTCCTCATCTGTAAAATGGGCATAATAATACCTGTATTACCTACTAATCTTTCGTGAGGATCAAGTGAGATCATTTACATAAAGGAATTTTCAAACTTTAAAGTATCCAATGGATATTAGTTAAAATGGGTTTTTTAATAGTTTTAGACCTAGAAGGAACCTTGGAGATGAATTCTAGTCCCACTCCCTTATTTGATAGATAAGGAACAGAAAGGTGAAGTCATTTCACCAAGGTCACCCAGGTAATTAAATGCCAGAGTTAGGATTTGAACTCTTTACTTTTGAAGCCACATCCAGTCCTCTTTTCATTGTACCACAATGCCCTTGGGCAAGTCCCGTGCTTTTCCCATGTGTAAAATGGGGGGGGGGGAAGTGAGGGTGAACAAGATGGTCTCTGGGGCAGAAAAAGGCTAAGGTATCTTCCAATTCTACAGTGAATAATAGCTAACATTTATATGATATTTTAAGGTTTTCAAAGTACTTTATGAATATATTTAATTCATTCTTATTAATTCATTTTATCAATATTATTGTCACATATCCAATATTTGTTTACATTACCTGAGAAAAACAAAATAAAAATTAAATGTAAGAAAGAAGTATCATTTAAATGAGCTATTACTATTTTCTTATTGCCTTCCTTATTTCACTAAAGATGACCATAACAAGTCAGTCCAGTTAACAAAAAGGAAAGGATGGGGTTTTTCTTGTATCTGCCTGCGTCTCATAATAGTTCCACATCCAATACAATAATTACATTCTAGAAGATAAAACCAAAATGAAAACCATAGAATCATAAAATGTCAACCTTGGAGAGGCCATTAGAGATTATTTAGTATGACTTCCTCATTTTTTTACATTAATTTCACATAGATTTTTATTCTCCAGGACGAAATTTGCATTTCCCCTTGTTTGCAGACCTGATAAAGGGCTATGTTGTTTGCACAATAGTTCAAATGTTAATTTTAAAATGTACTAAAATACAGCTTCACATGATGCTACCTTTTCTGGTGACCTCTTCACAGGTGGGTCCTTGGTCATTGAAAATGATTTCTACTTTCCCACATTGGAACACTAGTTAGAAGATCCGGTGCCCAGATCAATGACAAA
Source organism: Notamacropus eugenii (assembly GCF_028372415.1). Classification (NCBI taxonomy): domain Eukaryota; kingdom Metazoa; phylum Chordata; class Mammalia; order Diprotodontia; family Macropodidae; genus Notamacropus; species Notamacropus eugenii. The sequence goes on from NC_092877.1 coordinate 15,483,851, forward strand.
TGTGAGTCCCTTGAAATGGGGGTTGGGACATCTGTTGACCAACAAGGAGTCATAGGTGTGGTTTCTTCACTGAGTAAAATAACCTCCTCATTTTAAAGACAAGGAAACTGAGACACAGAAAGAGGCAATGGCTTTCCCCAGCTGAAAAAGACATAAGATGGCATCTAACCCAACTTTGACTTGATACAAGAGTCCACTCGATGACATCCTCAACAAGTAGTACCTCAGCTTCTGAGGGAAGACTCATTCCCCTTCAAGGCAGTCCATTTCGATTTTGGACAGCTCTAATTATAAAGAAGTTCTCCTTCTCATTAAAGGTAAAAGTTGCTTCCATCTTTTGCTCCTAATTCTGTCCCCTGGGGCCAAGCAGTTCAAGTATAATTCTTCATCACAGGATAGCCCTTTAGATGCTCAAAGACACAGACAATGTGGTAGGGTGGAGAAGTAGTGATGAATCTGTGTCAGAGGACCTGAGTTCAGATCCTAGCACTGCTCCTTCCTCCCTGTGTGTCTGGACTAATCATTTCACCTCTCCCAGACTTGGTTATAGCAAAATGGTTATCAACAAAATGTGAGGACTGGACAAGATGACCTCCCAGAATCCTTTAGCTAAAAAAAAAAAATACAATTCTATTCCACTGGAGCTTTTCTTAACCCCACTAAACACACCCAGATTCTTAACCTGACTCCTACTGCCTGGTTTCCAGCCTATCTACTAGGATAAGTCCCAGGATTGTCTGTGAATTTCAATTATCCAGCATCCCTCCAACGCCACCCCGCCCCATCCCCTATTATCCTAAATCGTGTAAAAAACTTCTCCTAATTGGTTTGTGTTTGGCCCAGAGTAAGTAACAGTGGGAAGAGAAATGGGATGTCTTGGGGGAAGGGGTGGTGGCTTGTTGCAAGGCCTTTTCTGAGATGCGGAGTATAGGTTTAATTTGTCTGTATTATTGATTTTTTTAAAATGGCAGCACTCGCATTTTCTAATGCTGAGATTTTATGATTCCAAGATACTGAGGCAGAGATAGAGGCAGAGATAATACAGAGAGACAGACACACAGACACACAGACACACAGAGAACAACAGGGAGAGAGAGAGACAGAAAGACAGAGACAGAGACAGAGAGAGAGAAAGGAGAGAGAGAGAGAGACAGAGAGAGACAGAGAAAGACAGAGACAGAGTCAGAGACACAAAGGGAGAGAGAGAGAGAGAGAGAGAGAGAGAGAGAGAGAGAGAGAGAGAGAGAGAGAGAGAGAGAGAGAGAGAGAGACCATGATTCAAGGGTTCCTGAGGTCCCTTCAGCTGTAAAATCCCACCCATTAGGCAAGGCTCATTTCCAAGAAAAGCCCAGCCTGGCTCTGGCCTGAAGCTTGATTTAACCCTGGTCTCCTGGCATCTCTGCAGCTCACCTTGTTACTATGTTCTACAAGCACATGCAGCTTATAAAAGTGCAAACAAGCCCCCAGCTTCAAGAGGGCCCCTCTTAAAAGGCTGTCTGTCCCACAACCCAGAGCCCAGAGAAGGTTTTGGGAGGTTTTCCCTGCTTGGGGTTAGTGGGCCTTGGCCCCAGGGGCCACCTGAAAGATTTTTATCTTCTCTCCTGCTCCTTGTACTGGGCTGCACATGTTTCCAGTGTCCGGAAATCTTAAACTATAATGAGTGACAGCTGCTGCCTCAGCATTCGCTGGCTTGAGGAAGGAGGAATGAATGGCTGACAGCCTTGGAGGCTGCTTGGATCACCACCCAGGAGGAAGCCAGAATAGCACAGTGTTGGGAGTCAGGGAAAATGGCTTCAGATCCTGACTATCACTTACTGATCGTGTGAACTTGGGCACATCATCTAACTTCTCTGTGCCTCAATTTCCTCATCTGTAAAAATAAAATAATTGGACTAGATGACCTCTAAGGTCCTGCCTAGTTCTAAATCTATGGCCCGGGTTCAAACCGTACCTCTGACACATTGATTATAGCAGGCATTTATAGTGCTTTAAGATTTACAAAGCACTTCGCAAATCGCATCTCATTTTATCTTCATAGCATTTGAACACAGACTTTTTTCCCTCCAAGTCCAATGGCCTGTTTGGTTAAGTCACTTAATGTCTTTATCTCTGTTTCTGCATCTGGAAAATAGGGGAGTTATACTAGGTGGTCTCTAAAGTTCCTTCTTGCCCAAATCATAATTAGGGCAGATGAAAATGTTCCTGCTGATCAGTAGTGGGATAGATTAAATGGATTCTGCATTTCTAGCCTGGGCAAGATAGGGAGACCAAAAATTAAAAAAAAAGTCCTTTCTTACTCTAAGTCTACGACTGTATGAGGAAGTAGAATCTATCCAGTCTCCTTGGAAAAGGAGACTCAAGTGTACAAGCTGGTCATACTTGAGAATCCTGAACACAACCAGGTAGGGAGAGTCACCAAGGAGCATTTAGACAGAATTTTGTGTCACCTCATAATATCTACTTCTCTATTTTCTTTTCACTTTTCCTACTTTCTATTATCATCAATATTGAATCAATAGATCTCAGAGCTGGATGAGACCTCGGAGCTCCTGACAGGCGCTTGTGTAAGTGCTTATTGAATTGGATGGACTGAAATGGCTAAGGGGCACACTAACACCAGACGAATGGGCTACCCTGGAGGAAGTGAGCTACCTGTTACAAGTATCTTGTACACAGATACTATAGCTCATGTACAAGTTGTACTAGATGGCTTCTGAGGTCCTTTCTACCTCTGTGATTCTGTGATCTAGCTGAATCATAACTCTCAGTCCCCCTACAGCATCCTTCCCTATAGTGGTCATCATGACCTCTGCTTGAAGACTTCTGGTTAGGGAACATCGATACCCCTGCAACAACACCTCTTTTGTCTTCCATCTCTTTTCCTCAGCCCACCTCCTTCCCAATCGTGATTGGATTCTACCTTTCACAATTATGAAAAGTTCTTAATAACAATTTAGTGTAATGCCACCAATTCACATTTTTTAAAAAGAGAGGCTTGCAGAAAAAGGAAGGGAGGTAGAAGGAAGGGCCTGCCATGTGCTAGGCTCTTTAGTGGTTCAGTCATTTTTAA